>NC_140490.1:66952639-67295139 GCF_964271855.1 Acomys minous
GAAGCATAATCCTGTTGTTTTCAGCTGTGCTGGCCAGGGCGGTATTGATGATACCCCAATATGGTGTCATCTTCCTCACCTCTCATACGGAGCAACTGTAGGTTTTCCAAAAAGAAAAATATGCCTGAGACAATTTACTCTATTTTCCAAATATCACCAGGCATCTGATTATGAGATAATTGGAACCAAACCATGCTCCTCAATCTCAGTTTAGGCCTGGGAAGCTTCTGAGTCAGCACCCTGGCAGAAGCCCGGTCAGCCTGGAGTGGCCCAGCATCTGCCAGGCCACAGGGGAATGCTCTTATTGTTCTTTGCTCAAGAAGACAGCTATCAGGTTGAAAACCAGGAGTCACCCAGGCTTTACAGCACCCACATTCTTGATTCAATGACCTTAATATCTTTTTCTTTACATTCCATACCCACTCTCTTCATACTCAATCGATTCTCTAAATATTTTTCTTTTTTTTTTTTCATTTTTTCTTATCCTGGACATTTTTTTACTTTCTTTCTTTCTTTCTTTCTTTCTTTCTTTATTTATTTATTTATTTATTTATTTATTATGTGTACAGCGCTGTGCCAGCACATACACATGTAGGCCAGAAGAGGGCACCAGTTCTCATTATAGATGATTGTAAACCACCATGTGGTTGCTGGGAATTGAACTCATGCCCTTTGAAAGTATCCTGGACGTTTTTGATTAGCAACTTTTTTACCTGAATAATCTATGATTGGTAAAACCGTCTATATTTTTTTTTCACTACTTTCTGCTCCCTCACTTTTGCCTTCCTCCCACTTTCTTTAATTTCCCACTTCATCTTCATTCTAATTGGTTTCCTTTCCTCAGATTTACAAGGCTTTACTTATATTACAATATTTTTCCTTCCAAACACTCCCATGTACCCTCCTCACTCTCCTTCAAACTGATGGCCTTCTTTTTCACTAATTGCCATTGCAAGCATAGATGTACTTTCACACACACATACATTCATACGTATAACATTCTGAGTGCATATAATGTCACTTAGATGTATGGTTTTTTAGAGATGACCACTTGGCACTGGGCAATCAATTGGTGTGTTCTTCCATGGAGATGGCACTCTCTATCTCTCTCTGTCTCTCTCTGTCTCTCTGTCTCTCTGTCTCTGTCTCTGTCTCTGTCTCTCCCCCCCTCTCTCTGTCTCTCTCTGTCTCTCTCTGTCTCTCTGTCTCTCTGTCTCTGTCTCTGTCTCTCTCTCCCTCTCTCTCTCTGTCTCTCTGTCTCTCTGTCTCGCTCTCTGTCTCTTTGTCTCTGTCTCTGTCTCTCTCTCTCTCTCTCTCTCTCTCTCTGACTCCCTCCCTCCCTCCCTCCAGCTTTCCTCCGTTGCTTCCAGTTCTTTGTGCAGTTGAATGCTTGAGGGCTTTTCTCTGTCTGTCCAGTTTTGCATGTCCATTTGTGTCATCCTTATTCAGTTCACATTTGGGCAGTCATGTTGAAAAAACTCTGTTGGTATAGCTTCTGGTGTTGCTAGGAAGCACAATCTTACATCAAACTGCTTATTGCTCTGGCTCTTATAATCTTTCCATCCCAACATTTACAGTATTCTCTGAGCCTTTCAGTTTGGGAGAATTTTGTTTATTTATACATTAGGACTAGGCTCCACAACTCAGCATTTTAATTGGTTATGATTTTTTTCTGTAGTGGTTCCTGTCTGTTGCGAAGTTTCTTTGATGATGGGTGAAGTCTACACTTATCTATGGATATGAGGACAATATTTACAGATTGTTGTTAGAGATTTTGCTGTTTAGTAAATTAGTAGTAGTGTATTTTCCTCCAATCACCATGATTTCATTAGCAATGGGTAATTAGCTAGGTTTCCAGTACCAGGCATGGTATCACTCTTGTTCAGAGTATCTTCAGTGCCATTAGAGAGCTGTGGGTTACCATCAAGGTATTAGTACCATTACTGCACCCAGAGGGCTATTGTGCAATGACGGTCATTTATGTGGCATAGTTGAGTAGGACTGTTGGTTGTCTCCCTCCCTTGGAAGCTTGTATGGCTGGCATCTGCTGGTACCATGAAGGATAGAAATGAGGGAGAGGGTCTCCATGTCATTCTATCTCAGAGGTCTCTGAGGCCTGTATCTGAAGAGCATTGTGTTTTCAGCAATAGAGACTTGTTTTCATTCTCTTGAAGGCAACCAATAGCAAGAGCAATAGGCTGTATGTTTTGAGAATTTTTTAGATAGTTGTCAACAATTCGAAAGAACGCTTGGATATTTAGTATTGGGTTTTTTTGTTGTTGTTGTTTGTTACATGGTCTTTGAGTCTTGCAGGAAGCACTGTCATCCCAGATAAGAAATGTTTATTAAGGGTATATATGTGTATTTATACTCAAAATTGGTTTGGTTTTGGTGTGTGTGTGTGTGTGTGTGTGTGTGTGTGTGTGTGTGTGTGTGTAAAATGTGAATAAAGGTCTTGCTATTTAGACCTTAACCACTTGGATTACAGTTATAAGCTACCACACCTAAAACCCTGCCTTTTAAAACAGTGCTATAGTTTTCAGAGAAGTTTTATATTTAGAGGAAAAAATATATAAAAACATAACCTATGTCTTCTATGCTCCCACATGACCTCCTGAAATATTGATGTCCATACTGAGATGATCATATTTTCTACACATGAAGAGCCTGTATTGAGGCATCCTACTGCCAGACCCCCACAGTTTCTATCATTGTTCACTCTTATTTGGGGGGGGGGGTTACAATAGACACAAGATATATATCCACTATTATATGATCAGTAACAAGAAAGCCTGATTGGTTAATTTGTCAGTCTCTTCCTCTTCTCAGTCACTGACAACTATTTATCCTATTATTGACTCCCTGCTTCTTCTTTTCCTAAAATGTCATGGAATTCAAACCACACTATGTAAAAATTTTGCCTTGCCTTCTTTCAATAAAGAAACTGAATCTTCTGAATATTCAGTAGCTCCTCTCACATATTTCTTTTTGGTGCTGAATGATACTCAATATCTAAAGTATAGTTTATATTTCCACTAGTCATTGAAGGCACGATTAATGCTAATATTTGTTAGCTATAGGTAAAGTTTCTACGAACAACCTGGGAAGGTTTTGTCTCATCTGCTTTCTATGCATTTATGAATAGATAGATTCCCCCCAGGTATGACACCAGGTTAACATGACTAGAGTATGGCTGGTTTGGTAAAGAAAACTGCCTTGAGGCTGAGGATGTGGCTAGGTTTGTAGAATGCTAATGAATATGCACAAAACCTGGATCTGGTTCTGAAATTCAGTAAATCAGGTCTGTTGACCCATATCTGAAAGCCTAACACTAAGAAAGTGGATACAGAAGGATCCAAAGTTCAAGGTCACCTCAAGATTCACCAAAGTCATCCTGGATACATAAGATTTTGTTTCACAAAAGAAAGGCAAACTGTCATCTGTTTTTCTTGAGTCCCCGTTTGAGGTTGTTCTCTCCACTATGGATGAGGCTTCCATTCATCCACATCATTATCAGCATTTGATGTCACCAGTGTTTAGGATTCTGGCCAACCTAATGAATGTGCAGTGATGCCTCCTTGTTTCAGTTTGGAATTCTCTAGTGACACATGGCATTGGGCATTTTTAATGTACTAATTTAATATCTGTATATATGCTTTGGTGAAGTGTGTACCCAGGTCTTTTGTTCATTTTTAATTAAGTTATTCATTCTCTTCCTTGAGCTTTAATAGTTGTTCACATATGTAAATAAAAGTTTTCCATTGAATGTGCCATCTGCAAATATGTTCTCATCTTTTCAATCTTTTGATTTGGTCATTGGTATGGCAATGTTTTTACTTTTAGCAACCCCCCAAGTTACACATTCTTTCTTAATTGCATCTTTGGTGTGAATTTCCATATCCAAAGCTATTTTTTTCTAGGTTACATTCAAGGAGTTTCATAGTTTTGTATCTTGTACTTAGATCTGCAGTATATTTCTAGTGACTTTTACAATTTTTTAAAATGTCAGTACTTCTAGTACTATTTGCTAAAAGTTAATAACATGCATTCCCACTAAATTGATAAATGAGATCTCAGGAGGCTAAGAAGCTTCTATAAGGCAGAAGACACTGTCAACAGAACAAAGTGACAAACTACAGACTGGGAAAAAATCTTCATCAACCCTACATCTGACAAAGGACTAATATCCAAAATATATAAAGAACTCAGGAGATTAAACACCACCAAACCAAATAACCCAATTAAGAAATGGGGCTCAGAACTAAGCACAGAATTCTCAACAGAGGAATATCAAATGGCTGAGAAACACTTAAAAATGCTCAACGTCCTTAGTCATCAGAAAAATGCACATCAAAATGATTCTGAGATTGTATCTTACACCCATCAGAAAGGCTAAGATCAAAAACTCAAGTGCCAGCATATGCTGGCAAGGATGTGGAGAAAGGGGAACATTCCTTCCTTGCTGGTGGGAGTGTAAACTTGTATAACCACTTTGGAAATCAATTTGGTGCTTTCTCAGAAAACTGGGAATAGGCGTACCTCAAGACTCAGCTATTCCACTCCTTGGAAGATACATGGCAAATACTCACTTATAATTGGACATTAGCCCAACAGAGATGTCCCCTGAAAGTCTTCACTTAGCCAGAGATTGGGATAGATACTGTGACTTCCTATTGGGACAGCAGGTGAGAGAGTTAAGGAAGAATGGGGAAATAGAAAGATCCAGATGGTCCTAGAAAGCTACAAGACCATTAAGGCTGCCGGACCTAGACTCAGGTGGATCAGCTCAAACTACTATATCAACAAAGACAATGCATGCAGTAAAGCTAGACCACCTATCCAGATCTAGCCAATGGACAGCACATTCCCCACAATTGTGTGGAGAGCAGAGACTGACTCAGACATGAACTCTGGTAGCCCCTATTTGACCACTTCTCCTCGGTGGGGAGGCTTGGTGATACTCTGAGGAAGAGTTAGCAGGCTACCAGGAAGAGACCTGATAGACTGTGATCTTATAGAGAGAAACAATGTCCCTTTCTGTCATAGACCTAAGGGAGGGGAACAGGATGAGAAAGGGAGGGAAGGGGAAAGGGAAGATACAAGTGAGGGGATAACAAATGAGATGTAATCTGAACAAATTACTTAAATAAAAAGAGAGAAACAAACAAACAAATAAAGTAAGGCTAGTCTATTTATATTGTTCCAGCATATACTTTGTAAAAAAAAAAATAAGCTCTGCTTTGTTTCTTTGAGAATTTATTTAAACTTTTTATTTTTCCCACAATGTATATGTTGAACACAAGTAGTATATCCTCATCATGAAATTCATATAAACCATTGTGAAATTGTTTTTAAAAATTGATGTTGCCCTTTTGTCAACCATCAGTAGAGTATACTTCTATGTGGGCTTATTTCTAGACTCAATTATGTTTACATATTTGTCTGCTCTTTCATTGGTGTCAAACTCTTGATTATTATGCCTTCATAAAACTTTCCTAGGCAAGTAGCCCCAGTCCTCTAACTATGCTCTTCATTTTTCTGATGACTGTTTTCTTGTCTGTGACTGCTTCATTCAAGCCTTAAAGGAATGTATCTGTACCATTTTCGGGGGGGGGGGTATTTCTATTGTGTGGATTCTATAAATGAAATTGAGAAGAACTGATATCTTGCAAATATCAAGACTTCCCATCTCTCCATTTATTTACTTCAAAATAGACTGTTTAGGGTTTTTTAATTTTCCACACATTGATTTTATATTGTATTTATAAAATTTATACTTTAATATTTGGAGGGTTGTAATTTAAACTCCACCCATTCAATACTGATATGTAGGAAAATAGTTCATTGGAGAGCATCAAGCTAACATTTTCAAAATTTTTATAATTGCTTACTAGGTCCAGCAGGGCTCTTAATCATTTGTCTACATAGATAATTATGTCAGCTGTGAACAAATAAATCTTCTCACCTGCATACATTTCTTTTATTTTTTCTACCTTATAACACTTGCTAGAACTTCCAGGATAATGCTGAAAGCAATAATGAAAGGAGCATTCTTAAAAGAAATACTAAAAATCAATAATGGATTTAAAGAATATTCACACTGTTAATGTAACCAGTATTAAAAATAAAGCTGTGTCAGATTCAAGCATCCCCCCTTGGGTTCTTCTTGGCTTCTTTGAGTCTGTGGATTGTAGCATGGTTATCCTGTACTTTATGGCTAATATCCACTAATAAATGAGTAAATACCTTGCTTGTCTTTCTGGGTTTGGGTTACCTCACTCAGGATAATCAGAAGAAGAAATAAAATAGATATCTGAAGTACATAGAAGGAGGGAATTGGGTAGGAAAAGGTAATGGGAGTGGGGATCAGGTGTGGGAAGAGCAAGGCAGAGGGAGGGACTAGGAGAGAGATCAGAAATAGAGAGGCATCTCTTGGGCAGTGGAGGCTCCCTGGAATCTGGAGGAATGACCCCAGCTGAGACTCCTAGCAGTGGGGGGTTAAGGAGCCTGAAGTCACCACCTCCTGCCACCAGGTGGGACTTCCAGTGAAGGGAAGGAAACACCACGCCACCCATAAAGTCTTACTCCCAAAATGTGGCTTGCCTACAAGAAGTGTAGGGATAAAGATGGAGCAGATTGAGGGAATGTCAAACCAATAACTAGCCCAACTTGAGACTCACCCCATGGGAGACACCGAACCCCTGTGACAATTAATGATACTCTGCTCTGCTTGCAGACATAAGCCTGACATAACTGTCTTCTGAGACACTTCATCTAACAGCTGATAGAAACAGATGCAGAGATCCACAGAAAAACAATAGACCAAACCCAGGGAGTTTTGTGGAATAGAGGAGGACAGAGAGAGCAGGAGGGATCAAGGACACCACAAGAAGTCCTACACAGTAAACTAACCTGGGACCATGGGGGCTCACAGAAACTGAACCACCAACCAAAGAGTATCCGTGGGCTGGACCTAGACTCCTTTTACAAATATAGCAGATGTGTAGCTTGGTCACCATATGGGCCCCCTACCAATGGGAGTAGGGCTTGTCTCTGACTCTGTTGCCTGCCTCTGAATCCCTTTCCTCTAGCTGGGCTGTGTTGTTAGGCCTCAGTGGGAAGGGATGTGCTTAGTCCTTCTGTGACTTGAGGTGCCAGGGTGGATTGGTGTCCCTTGGGGGCTCCCCTTCTCTGAGAAAAAGAGAGGGGGGGCATAAGGGTGGAACTGGGAGGAGATGAGGGAAGGGACTAAGATCAGGCTGTAAAGTGATTAAATAAATGGAAACAATTAAAGCTGTTAGAGTCAAAATATACCATGTCTAGAACTAGACATTCTTTTGCCCCAATTGCTAATTCAAGAATTCCTTACAAAACTTTGCAAGGTATAACTTCCTTGTTTTCTACCATCCATCTTAACTAGCTGAACTTCACTTGCTAAGTTGCTGCTTCCTAATGATAGTGATTAGCACGCGTTGACAGGCAGTAACAGACACCGTTAATCTTGCCAAAGCTCAGTTCCTTCGTGCATGAAACTGTGTGTATGGTTAGTATGTCGGCCGTTGTGTTTGCTAGTGTTTTCTCAACTCGACATAAGCAATAGTCAGCTGAGAAGAGAGAACTTGAGCTAGAAAAGGCCCCCATCAGATTAGCCTATAGGCAGACCTGCAGGGCATTTTTCTTGACTGATGATTTACAGGGAAGGAGCAATGTTTCCCATGGGCAGGTGGTCCTGAGGTGTATAAGAAGGTAAACTGAGCAGTCCAGGAGGAATAAGCAATCAAGCAGCATCCCTCCACGGTTTCCACTTCCGTTTCTGCCTCCAGGTTCGTGCCTTGAATTCCTACCCTCGCTTCTCTTCATGTGGGAAAGTGATCAGGACAAATAGTCATCATTTTTAATCAGAGGAATAGATCCAAGTGTGTTTGTGTAAATTAAATAGGAAGGGTTAGTGCAGTATCTGACATCATCCCTGAAAGGCAATGTGTCATTCAGTTAGCTTCCTTCTTTCTTGTCTCACAAATGCTGTGGTTCAGTGTGGGGAGCTGCCCTTAGCGGCTCTTGGCTTAAAACATTGGGCAATTCCACCTTGTCTGTAGACTCCATTTTCTATACCTCTGCCTGGCACAGACTGAGGTCAGCCCGGGCCACTCCACCTGGACCCTGGGAACTGCTGCCTGACAAGTAGCGGGCTCCTCCGGATCCTGGGAGGCCGCTTGATTATTTTGCTTCCTTAGCTGATAGCTTGGTAGCTGTGTTCCCTCAGAGCTCACTCCCTAATCTTGGAGTTCTTTCTGCCAAGGACGGATGGCTGGATATCTGCCATTAGGTTCCCACAACAACCCTGCCCTTGCCCTAGATATTGCCTATATAAACCCTGTAAGAATTTTCAATAAACTGGGCTTGATCAGTGTTCAGACTTGCCCTCATTTTTTTGTGTCTTCTGTCCTTTACTTTCACTTCGGCACCCACTCCCAGGTTCCGTTTGAAGACCCCCACAGGCCAGGGCAGTTCAGTCTCTGCAGTTTTAATCTATTCAATACTTACCCCTGCATGACTCCACTGTCTCCATCATGTTCTTTATGGATGGTGATCAGTTTCAATGGAAAAAATCATAATAAAATTTAAAGGGGAATTGTATAAGTGGGAACGGCATTGTTGACAGCAGCACATATACAATAACACAGAATGATACTTAGGACAAGCACATAATATTCTTTTATAATGGTTTCATAGCATATGTCACCTAGTAAACTTGCCATTGCATAATTTAGTAAGAGCACACTACTGATGTTCATACAATAGAATAGACTAATGACACATTTCTGGGAATGTCCACTCCCTATTAGATAATCAACAGGCCACAAGTAAGTTGAATCAGAATGCATTAACACAGAGAAAAAACATGAAGTTTATCCCTAGCTCTCTGCCTTAGTAGTGTCTATGATTAGACATGTAATTTAAAACTATTAAGCATCATTAAAATTAAATGACTTTTGAGATTCTTTTAAGTATAATATGCAATTGTTCTGATCTTTATATAGAAATCCTTTCCAAATATACAATGCACTCTGAACAATTTTTATTGTGTTAAAATTTAAACATAGAAATATAATACACATTTAAAAATGTCTAGTAATATTTTCCATTAAAGGTGCTTTTAGATTGTTGAAACTAAGAGAATAAGACGTTTATGTCTTGAAAACTATCAGGAACCATATTTTTAGAGAATCAAAAAGCCTTAAAAGCCCCTTGAGAAAATTGAAACTTCAATTTGGTGTACCCAAAACATGTACTTTTGGGGGAAAAAATCTAGTGAAAGGAATACTGGATTCTGAGTTAAATAAGAAAGTACACTAAGTACATGTCAAGAGAGACAAAAGAGACAATAGAAGTTGAGTTACTACATTTATATAAAATCTATAGGCAAATTGCCAAATACATGCGTATTAAAATTAGTTTTATTTTATAAGAAGAATAATTATGTTTTACAAAACACTAAATAAGTTACCTTTAAATTACAGTTTGCTGCTTTCACACAGCATAAAGATATATTTTCACATTTTGATTTAGTTCTTTAGATGTATAGTATTCCACCTTGTTAACACCTGATTGTTCAACACAATGCAGAATTTTAAAAGTCATTTCTCTTCTCCTTATTACTGTAAACTTTGTAGATAAAGTAAATCCCTCTGAGGATAGGAATGCATTCACTAATTCAATCCCTGATTTTGGCATCTCTAACTCAGAAAAGTTTTTCCAATGTTAAAGATATTAGTTGTTTCTAGCTCGCAGATGTATGTCAGCCTGAGTCTGTCGCATGATGATCCATGTCACCACATCTTGTGTCCCCTTCAGGTGAGACTACTAAACAAACCAGCTACCTGGTAATCTGACACAGATACTCCTTTCTTATTTTAAAATATATTTTATTAATTTATTCATATTACATCTCAATTGTTATCCCATCCTTTATATCTTCCCATTCCTCTCTCCCTCACTCCCATTTTCCCCTTACTCCCCTCCCCTATGACTGTGACTGAGGGGGACCTCCTCTCCCTGTGTATGCTCATAGGGTATCAAGTCTCTTCTTGGTAGACTGCTATTCTTCCTCTGAGTGCCACCACGCCTCCCCATCCAGGGGACGTGGCCAAACAGGGACACTCCTTTCTAGTAACTGGTTTTCTATGTGTAAAACACTAACTGTAACCTGCTCATTTATTATGCCATTGCTTGCAGTTCTTGAAACATGTTAAGAAAACGTTCTCATAAATACTTAATATCAGTGCAGTCCTCACTATGCTGTCCTAAACTGCACAGCTTTAGTCTTCCAAAATCTCCATCATTGTTTCTTCCATTTTTATTTCAAAGTAAGTTCTGATACCTTTAACGCAGAGTTATCAGATTAATCAGTTATGAGCAGAAAAGATCAGAGAGCACAACAATATTTTACCTGGGCCACACAAGAGAATGGCAGACCATAGAGTAAAGGGGACCCATCATTTCTACTTTTCTGAAGTACCAGACAGAATCAAATGCAAAGGTCTCTGCTCAAAATACATAGAGGGAAAAAAAAGAATTAAAAAAAATACTATGCCAAGAAAATTGACAATATTTTACTAAAACATCACAAGTAAAAGAAGAAAAGTCTCCTTAACTGAGAGGTAACAAAACCACAAAAAGTAGGTCCTGAAATGATTTTAATGATATGAATAATAAAATATAAATAGAAATATTGAATGAATAATTCCAATTGAGTAGGACATACGTTTAAAATGGTATGTAAAAAATAAAAAGCATGGGTCTGGAGATACAGCCCAACAGTTAAGGCTGCACACGTATCTGAGAGATATGGCTCTCAGAGAGTACCCAAGTTCCGTTCCCAGCACCAGTGTAGGAGGGTTTACAATGAGCTGTAACTCCACCTCCACAGGGAAATCCAGTTCCTTTGGCTTCCACAGGTACCTGAAACCCATGCACAGACATACATGTAATTAAATAAAGCATTTCTTAAATTAAAAGTATATTTAAAACATAGCAAAATGATATCTCTGGAAAGGATAAGTGCAGGAAATGAAATTCAGCAGTGAGTTGATAAACTTGTAGCATAACTGATTCACCTGAAGAGATAATAAATAAGCTGGAATGAGAGTATTGTAGGAAGTTATTCACTGAGCATCGACAGATAATGAGCTGAAAGGAGAACAAAAGGAAAGACTCAGACTGGAGCACAAAGCCAAAGCAAGTGTTCAGCTGCCTAGAGGGAAAAGAGACCAGAGAAACCGAAGGAAATATTTTCTTGATATATTGCAAAATATACCCTCGGGAAATGATTACCAGATATTGGATAACCAGTGGGGAGGCTCATGCATGGGGAAGAGTATTTCTCCCTCCCTCAGTATTCCTTAGTTGCCTGCAGCTTCTATTTACTTATATATATATTTCCACTTATATGTGTATACATATATGTGTTCTATCTCTATATATATTAATTTCCAACTCTTTATATCATCATTGATGTCTTTTATGTTATTTGTAGCAGTTGTTGAGCAGAATATACTAAATTCTATTAATAAGTATGCTTGTAGGATATTAAATTAAATATGCATATTTAATTCCAGTGTTTAATTTCTGAATGTTGTTGCTGTATAATAAAATATTTTAGTAATAACATGAATATAGCAAAAAAATAAAACTTAATGTAGTACACTCTCACTATAGGAAATTTCAAAGATAAATATTAAGAAATGACAATTTATGCCAGATTTAAGTATGAATAAGAAGTAAAGAAAGCCAGGTATGGCAGGGCAAACATTTAACCCTAGTATTAAGAAGGTAAAGGCAGGCAGACATCTTTGAGTTCCTAGAAAGCCTGGTCTACATAGCAAGTTTCCAGCCATCTAAAGCTAAATAATGAGACCCTTTCTTACAAAACACGAAGCAAGAAATCCTAAAAGCTCACTGAATTAAAGATGAGAAACTAGTGTGAGTTTAAAAGGAAAATAGATCTAAAACACATGGAGACAGCAATACTTACATGGGGAGATATTAAATTTAAATGTTTGGCTTTATCATCCTTGTTACTATTAACTTAAGACTAAATGCTAAGTGTGTGTGTGTGTGTGTGTGAGAGAGAGAGAGACAGAGAAAGAGAGAGAGAGAGAGAGAGAGAGAGAGAGAGAGAGAGAGAGAGAGAGGGAGGGAGGGAGAATTTATTCAAGTACTGAGTGTAGAGTAAGTGTTTGGAGCCATACAGACTGAGATGAGGGGGGAAAGCAGTTAGAACGACCAACCCAAGGGAAGGAAAATATGGAGAAGACAAAAAGGTATCAAAGCATATTTTGAGCAAAACTAGAGAGGCATAAAATAGGACAGACGATGATACCTAACATGAAACCTAAATTAGCAAACACAACATAAACAGACTATACTGTTCCATTGAAAGACATTTTTTTCCTAACTGGAGTTTTAAAATCCAAGTATATGCTGTTATGACAGAAGTGTCTAACAAAGAAAACACAGCGAAATAGAGGCCTAGAAATGCATCCTCCATGAAAACTCTGACCAGGGAATATTGTATTAATATAGCCACAGGAAAGTCTCTGTTAGACTTAGCTTTGCTGAACAAAAGCAGGCTAGGGTAGTATCCTCTGTCCTGAATTGAATGTGTACATTCAAGTCTTTCTAATTTAAGCTGACTTAGGGACAGAGATCCTGGTGTGTAGAACAACAAAGCAGAGTATTTTCATAGGCAAACAACATTGATGGTTTTGAAGGATAAAAGGCACTCAAATAGACTCATGTTAAGATATGAGCATGTATGTATGTGCATTTGCATTCACATACACTCATGCACGTAAATCTATACGTACATACACACTCAGACTAGTTCCTGCAAGGCTATACCTGCATCTGTGGTGCAGGACTTCTATCCAAATAGCAACCTACCAACTTGGGCTTCCGATACCCTGGGATTAAAGGGAGACTGTTATTCCTGGATTTTTGTCATTGTGGGTGCTACTGCTTTACCATATCAAACCTTGCCTATAGTTTAGATAAAATGCATACACACTCTACCCTTGTCAACTCTTACCTTTTGTTGTCGTGGTGGTAATTGTGGTATTATTGCTGCCCGTGTTAGTTTGTTTTCTTGTTATTTCTTTTTGGTTTTCATTTTCATGACTACTCAAGATGAAGCTGAACTATATAATTCTTATTTTATTTTATTTTATTAATTTATTCAAATTACATCTCAATGGTTATCCCATCCCTTGTATCCTCCCATTCCTCCCTCCCTCCCATTTTCCCCTTACTCCCTTTCCCTTTGACTGTGACTGAGGGGGACCTCCTTCCCCTGTATATGCTCATAGGGTATCAAGTCTCTTCTTGGTAGCCTGCTATCCTTCCTCTGAGTGCCACCAGGCCTCCCCATACAGGGGACGTGGTCAAATGTGAGGCACCAGAGTTTATGTGAAAGTCAGACCCCACTCTCCACTCAACTGTAGAGAATGTCCCACCCATTGGCTAGATCTGGGTAGGGGTTTGAAGTTTATGGCCTGTACTGTCCTCAGCTGGTGCCATAGTTTGAGCGGGACCCCTGGGCCCAAATCTGTCTATCATAATTTTCTTCTTGTAGGTTTCCAGGATCTTCTGGATTCTTCAACTTTGCCATTCTCCCGTGAGACAGAATTCTTCTGGATTTATAATGGCTGCCTGATGGTTAGTTTTATCAAGGTGACATTATGTATACTCACTTGTAGACTGCCTTATTAACTGACATGAGAAGACCCAGCCCACTGTGTGTAGCACTATTCCCTAGGAAAATGATTCTGGATTGCATATGCACAGGGAGAAAATCTTCATGTCTCTGCTCTGAGCTATTGATGTGATGAGACTACATGTCTGACATTCTTTCTGCCTTGACTTGCACATAGTAAGGGACTGAACCCTGAAATTATATACTAAAATCAACCCATTTCCTCCCTAAGTTGTGTTTTGTCAGGTTTTTTTTTTAATCACAAAACCAGAAATGAAACTAGGATAAGCCCCCTAATGGATTGTATTTTTTATTAGCTTAGAATTACTCTCTATAAAATGTAGCCCCTTTTGGATTAACATCTTATCAATTATCTCAATCCATCATGGTCAAAACTCTTCGAATTTGTTTTTAACAGTGCATAATTTTCCTCGTAGAAGATAGTAATGTTGCTGTGTTCTGAGGATTTGTGCAGTGTGTGTGTGTGTGTGTGTGTTACAGTTTTACCATGCTACATTAGCTCAATGCTCATGGAAAATATCTTTGTACAATACCAACTGGATACAATATCAACTCCCAAATCCACTCTTCCAGAGTGCGCTATACTCATGATGATATCTTGCACTGGAAAGCAGTATTTTTTTTCCATTTCCAAGTTGATCTGCTCCTCTGTTTCTCGTTTCCAGCTGGACCTTGTTCCAAGCAACACTTGAAGATGTGATTTTTGCTGCCTATTCCAGTAAGTCAAAATAAAATCGAAGCTAACATGTAGCTCTCACTTTGGAATTTTTTTCAAAATAAGATGAAAATTGTCTCTGGATAGAAGAAGTAGGCTAACACTTTGGGTTAACTGACAGTTTTTTGACTCTATGTTTATATAACATGCTGGACTCTTCAAGTTCCCTGTCTAGCAGCTGAGCAAAAAGTGAAGTGACACACAGCATCAGCAGAGAGAAGAAAGCCTAGCAAATCCCTAAATAATTTATAGAACCAAGGCCTTTAACAATTAGAGAAAGGATATGCATATATTCTACATAAGGATTGATATGAGCTGCCTCCTGTTTTACTGAAGACATGGATTGTAAGATTTGAGTTTTGTCCGTAGTCAGGGTCCTTGCTGACCTGTAATTATGGAACCTGACACCCATGCAATCACACTCACTACACTCAGGGATGGTCTGGAAAGATCTCCTGTGTGTAGAGTGAGAGTGAGTCTAGCGAGCTTGACCATGATATGAAAGAACAGACTATATCTTGACCTCGCTGGCATTCCACGCCTTAGAGCCTGTGACCTGAGAGGAGGCTGGGCCTTCTAACTTTAGCAGTTACATTCATCCCTGGTCCCCCTGACCCAGGCAGAAAAAGAATGAGGCGTAGAAACCAGGAATGTTCCAGTAAGAATTGAACATGTGACAGTACATGGAAGTAAATACCAGGATGGAGGACTGTCCCTTCATATGCCCCACCTCCATTTTAAAGGGGACTGCGGTGAGCTGAGGGTATTGCTTAGGGCCCTACCCCAGCTGCCTTATAGACACTGATAACACACTACTAGTCTTTTCTCAGGAGAAGCAAGAATTATATTCCCTTCTCTGACTGCTCTGATCTCACCTCACCACAGCCTTGGACTCAGCTTGCCGTTTAAATTTTAGTTCCAGGCAACCACAACCACGTGGCATTTCACAGTAGTATCAAATTCTCTCTCATCCAGGACTACAGCAACTTCACGGGCCAACTCAGAAAAGTGTAAGTTACTCTACTGGTCCTAGAAAAGGGAATGGGATGGCTTGCTTACAGAAAATATGAAGAAAACCAAACACTCTATGCAAAATCCCCATATCTTGAGCAGGTCTTTCTGATTTTCAGTTTTTTTCTATGTAATATAAATAAATACATAAACTCTGTCTACGTAAATATTGTGCCGGCCTGTGGTTAAGATCTTCTCTTAGTTGGCTCTTTCTATTTCAGTTGCTGAGGTGTGAAGACTTAGAAGTGTACATTTCTATCTGTCTAATGATACTTTTTGTTTTCTCTATCACCCATAATCTCTCTCTCTTTCTCTCTCTCTCTCTCTCTCTCTCTCTCTCTCTCTCTCTCTCTCTCTCTCTCTCCTCTGGGGGTATATGTATCTCTCTCTCTCTCTCTCTCTCTCTCTCTCTCTCTCTCTCTCTCTCTCTCTGTGTGTGTGTGTGTGTGTGTGTGTGTGTGTGTGTGTGTGTGTGTGTGTGTGAGTGAGTGTTATGGACACATATATATGAAGGCTCATGTGCCCATATATGCACATGAGGAAGCCACAGGAGCATGTCTGTTGTTCTCTAACGCAATCTGCCTTATTTTTCAGACACAGATTCTCAGTGACCTTGAAGCTCAGCGTTTTGACTAGACTTCTTGGCCACCAAGCTCCCGGGATGGACCTCTTTTCAATCTGTAAAGCTGGAGTTAGAGGCAAGCGCTATCATGCCCACTTTTTAATGTAAGTGTTGGGGGATGTGAACCCAGTTCTTCTTGCTTTCACAGTGAGTACTTTTGTCGAAGCTAACGCCTGCTCCATTGGTCAAGCTTTGACAGAGTTTGCACCCATAAGACGTATACACATTGTGAAGCTGCACACTACACTATAGCTATGTCTGTACAAAGAGCTAGGTTTCGAAATGGACATATCAAATTGTTTTCCCCAAAGTAAAGGCTTCCCAATCTTGAGATGCCATAACTCTTCAGCCTAGCAGCGCTTTTACTTTTTGTGTGGGTGCAGGGCTAGCACTTTTCCAACGGAGCCATCTGCCCACCCTCCACTGTTCTTAAAGTGTCCCCTCTAGAAAGTCAGTCACAAGAGCCACTCTCCTACTAAAACATGGATAGTCTTATTGTCATTGTTGCCTTCCATTCCAGATAACATATCCTGGAGTCAACTGTAGAGTGTACAGGCTATGAAGCTACCCTTAGTCTCATCTGAAAACACTCACTTCTGACCGGCAAAGCAAAAGATCGGCATCCTAACCCAGAGGACACCAGATACTTTGAAAGCAAACTGTCTCACTCTGTGCAAAAAGCTCTAGAGTCACTGAAGGGCAAAAGTCCAATAGAGAATGATACTGACATGCCAGCTTCCTCCTATAGGCTCTACTGTTTCTCCACTCAACATGTTTTCCTTTCCACATGTTGCTACTAATGTTTTGATTGTTGAGACATTCCAGTCACAACTCCAAATTTGTCATTTATTTCAGCATCAGTCATCTCCACTACAGTAATTTCTGATGTGGAAGCCCACTACCAGACTTTATTCACTTGTGACCAAGCAAATGGAATTCAGAATGAACCAGCAGTGAAGGGCTATGGTAGAAGTGGTGGACTTTCTAATGACTTAAGACATGCCAAAGGCAGGATGAGTGTATACACCCAGTCATATGAGAAATAATCTATCAAAACATAACCCAACTTGTGAGAGATATTCAGGCATTATGGCTGTAGCATCAGCTAATACGGAATGTCCTCCCTAATTAAAAGCTTGGTGGCCACAAAGTCTAGTCAAAATGCTGAGCTTCAAGTTCACTGAGAATCTGTGTCTGAAAAATAAGGCAGATTGCATTCAAGGACAACAGACATGCTCCTATGGCTTCCTCATGTGCATATATGGGCACATGAGCCTTCATATATATGTGTCCATAACACACACACACACAGAGAGGGGGGAGGGAGAGGGAGAGGAAGAGGGAGAGGGAGAGGGAGAGGGAGAGGGAGAGGGAGAGAGAGAGAGAGAGAGAGAGAGAGAGAGAGAGAGAGAGAGAGAGAGAGAGAATATTATGGGTGATAGAGAAAACAAAAAGTATCATCAGACAGATAGAAATGTACACTTCTGAGCCTTCATACCTCAGCATGTTTTGAGGGGAAGTCGGGGCATTTCAAGATCAGTGTGTCTTTACTGTGGTGAAAATAAGCTGATACAGCCCTTTCAAACAGAGTTATTTGAGGTCCTTGTGTATAAACACATCTATGCTGTGGAAAGAAAGAGTGCAGCTTCTTACACATGCACTTCTTACATAGGGAAACTCAGTCAGGGTTTGGCCACATGGAGCAAGCATTAGCTCAGTTGCTCACGCACTGCCAATTACCTCACATGTGGATCAGGATGTGTGTTCAGGGGTAGAGAGGTGCTGGGGAACATAGTGACCTGGCACTCAGCCTTTCCTTTTCAATTGCTACTAATCAGCAATGCGAAACTGACTGGCTCCTCTGATCTCTCTTCTGCTCTGCAGCACTGAGAGCCTTATGCTGTTTTCTGGCTTCCTTCAGCATTGCCTCCCTTGACATAAGATGCAGGAAGGCTTCAGTA
The DNA here is from genome assembly GCF_964271855.1 of Acomys minous. Classification (NCBI taxonomy): domain Eukaryota; kingdom Metazoa; phylum Chordata; class Mammalia; order Rodentia; family Muridae; genus Acomys; species Acomys minous. The sequence continues at coordinate 66,970,723 of NC_140490.1, forward strand.
GACATGCTACACTCCTAAATCTTGACACTTTCAGTGAAGAGAGTTTATTAGGGATGTTAAGCGCATATTCAAACACAACTATTTATCTATCTTGAGGTATTTCATAGTTGTTTACATGGATCTTAATAAATAGAAAAATCTCTTGTCCTCAAACACAGTGTAAGTGTGGCAAGATGGTAAAGGCAACCGATTGGACAAACATTAAGTGTCATCACAATGCTCTTTCATAAAAGCAGTACTCCTCAGTCCACAAAGCACGCTCCTTTGAACTTGTGTGAAACCATAATTTGATTCTATGTTTGTCTGACTGAAAATCTGGTTTTATTCTTCTTTCTCTTGGAAAGTGAAGACCTAGGGATCCAGTTCAAAGGCCAGATGTATCCCTTAGCCTCAGAGAGTGTACACCGCGGGTGGGGAACTAGGTCTAATGTAAAGTCAGAAGAAGAAGGAGAAGAAGAAGAAGAAGAAGAAGAAGAAGAAGAAGAAGAAGAAGAAGAAGAAGAAGAAGAAGGAGAAAAGGAGAAGGAGAGGGGAAAGAGGAGGAAGAGGAGGAGAGGAGAGGTGGAGGAGCAATCTAAATAAGAAAAAAAAGAACACCAGAAGAAAAGATATTGCTCCTACTGAGTTAAATGTAGTTTCTATGAAAGTTAATGTCATGCTATTCGAAATCATAACAAATATGCTTGGCAGACGTTTACTTAGTGGTCTGGGTTCTGGGGTGCGCTGGTGAACCAAACAACAGGAAATGTGTCTCCTCATCAGATTCATGTTCCACAAGAGCACGTATAGTTCATGTGTCTCATGTCTAACCGCATGGATTTTTACAGTCATTTTGCTTTCTGTTTTTAGCTGATTTCAGAAAGAAATGTCATTAGTTTGCTTGCTGCAGTTTCTTCTTAGCTTTGCCAATGGTTTCCCTTGCTGACTGTGGTCCTCAGGGTCCCGAGAACAGAGTGGAGCCTGCAAGCCCGCATGTGCCCACATGCCCACTGGTGTGCAGGGTCCTGCTCCCAGCTCTGCACTGCCCTATTTACAAGCCTATGACACCTACCACTTGTCTGGGCAAACATTTGAGGGTTCATTTCACTTTCTAGACTTGACGAAAAGTTTTTATTGTCTCTCACTCAATTTTGGTGTGGCTCACAATGCTTAGATACAGTTTCCTACGTTTGCCCAGCATGCTATGTCATAGAAAATAGTGATTCCTAAGGTCTTTGCTAACACAACACCAATCTTCCTGCTCTCTCTAATGATAAAAACCCAAGGGAGGGATTATATCTTTGCAAAAAGAACTCCTCTAAGTCACCACCAGATGATCTGAGCCTGATTCCAGGCAAAGAAAGTGGTAACCAATGAGACTAAGACATCAACCGCCATTTACTTCATTTCTTGGCCGTATGTTCTCTATGATATGGGGAGAGTCATCTCTGATGATGAATGGCCGTTTCCGCTTCCTTCTTGGTATGCATTTGGCTTCACAAAAGCCCTATGTATGCCCTCTGCCTCCAGGGCCACTTCTTCAAGAACAAATATCAACCTTTCTTTTGACCATACCATTCATTACTCAGTAAACTGAGTGGGATAGGTGACACCACCATAGCTCATAAATAATATTTAAGGCCCCTGCTGAGATAAAACATTTTGGATAAGAACATATTTCGCATTCTCTTCACTAAGACCATGAATTGCTGCTGAATACATCCTGTGTTACTATAGTAATTGATTTGCAAAATAGCTTTTATGCAGCACACACAAACTCACTCTTTTTCCAAACAGGAAAGAGTTTTAACTGCAACAGTTTGGTGGAGCAGAGAGCCTGCTGAGCTGAAAAGCCAATATAGCTATCTGATTAATTGATTCTGACCTCATAAATATTAGACTTTGGGGGCTCTAATGGAACTTCCCGAGGGCAAATTGCATGGTTCACCTCATTCATTTATATCTCCGGCTGACAGATGTACATTATAAAATGTCACTGACTGTGCTGGCAACAAATGAGCTATAACATTTGCATCTTGATTCTGTGGTGGGATTTTCAAGAAACACTTTTGCTAAATGATTCCAACAGTAGTGAAGCATTGCTAAGCACACACCACCCTTTCTACATCCATCGGCCTCTCGTTTTCAGATTGATCTGCTTTACTTAGAGCTAAAATTATAACATTTCTGCATTAAAAAAGACAATTTTTCTCCTGATGTATGCTGTTTTCCTGCATAGTTAGTAATGGCTGTCAGTCACTAAGAATTGATAGGGATTCTAGTTATGGCCTCACTATTAATAATCAATAGAGAATGACCTAAAACTCCACACTTCAAAATGAAGCAAAGGCTCAAGAAAAATATTACAAATTGATAGGCATGCCTAAATTTTACATTTTCAGTCTTTTGATAATGTTATCCCATTTGAGCACAGACCAGATGCTCACTGGGCAGGGGAAAAAAACCCTACAAGAATCCTATAGTACAAGTGAGCCATGGGCCAGGGAGATGGTCAGTCAGTCAAATGTTTGCTGTGGAAGCATAAGGGCGTGAGTTCAGATCCCTCAAACTCATGAAAAACAGCTAGGCATGGCAGCATGCACCTGGAATGCTCAGCACTAGGCAGGTGGAGACAGAAGGAGCCATAAAGTATGCTGGCCAGCCAGTCCAGCTGCATCAAAAAGCTCTGTGTTCATAAAAGACACTTGCAAAAATAAAGGTACAGAAAACAATTAGGAAGACACTGATGTTGACCTCTGGCCAATACATACACACATGACCACACATCCCTATGTGCCCTCGCATATGAGTGTGTGCGCACAAGAATTCACACACATGTGAGCACACACACACACACACACACACACACACACACACACACACTTATATACAAAATAAATGACTATGGAATATCATTTCCTCTTAAAGAGATGCTTAATCTTAGCATGGTGGCTTGGACCTATAATCTCAGGCCCTGAGAAACTGAGGCAAGAGGATTGACAAGAGTTTGAGGAGAGCCTGGGCTACAGAGACTCTGCAAAAAAAAGGATATTCATAAATGCTAGAGAATAAAAAATGATTTTATTGCATAAAATAATGGAATCACATATTTAACACAATAACATTTAATAAGAAAAAGAATTTGTTTACTTATAAAAATATGAAAATGTCGGTGAACATTAACGTTGTTATTGAAATAAAATTAAAGGCCTGAAACACTTAGTTTCAGGAAAAGACTGAGAACCATCATTTTTCCAAATAGAATAATATAGTAAAAGACTTGGGGTGAGTGAGTAGTATTCCATAATGTAAATGTACAACAGTTTCTTTATCCATTCTTCAACTGAGGTACACTTAGGCTGTTTCCAGGTTCTGGCTATTATGAATAAGGCTGCTATGAACATGGTTGAGCATATGTCCTTGTTGTGTGGTGGAGCATTTTCTGGATATATTCCAAGGAGTGGAATAGCTGGGTCTTGAGGAAGCCCTATTCCCAGTTTTCTGAGAAAGCACCAGATAGATTTCCAAAGTGGTTGTACAAGTTTGCATTCCCACCAGCAATGAAGGAGTGTTCTTTCTCCACATCCTTGCCAACATGTGGTGTCACTTGAATTTTTGATCTTAGTCACAAGAAAATCCAGAAATTTGTGGACAAATGGATGGGACTAGAGATGGTCATACTGAGTGAGTTAACCCAGAAGCAGAAAGACTCACATGGTATATACTCACTTATAATTGGGCACCAGCCCAAAAGGTATGTCCCATGAAAGTCTTCACTTACCAGGATAGTGGAATAGATATGAGGACATCCCACTGAGACTCTAGGTAAGAGAAATACAGGAGATGGGGAAATAGAAGGACACAGAGGGTCCTAGAAACCTACAAGAATAACATCATGATGGGTGGATCGGGGACCAAGGGGGTCTGCTCAAACTATTGCACTAACCAAGCACAATACAAGTAGTAAACATCGAACCCCTACTCTGATCTACCCAATGGACAGGACATTGTCCACAGTTATGTGGAGATTGAGGACTGACTTTGACATGAACTCTGGTGCCCCATATTTGACCACCTCCCCATGGTGGGGAGGCCTGGTGGCACTCAAAGAAAAAATAAGCAGGCTACCAAGATGAGTCTTGATAGCCTATGACCATATAGTGGAGGAGGAGGTCCCCCTCAGTCATAGACCTAGGGGAGGGGAATAGGGTGAAAGCGGGAGGGAGGGAGGAATGGGAGGATACAAATGATGGGGTGGCAATTGAGTTGTAATCTGAATAAATTAATACAATTTTTTAAAAAAGAAAAAAAAAGACTTGGGGTGGGCTTATGAGATGTCTCTGCTGGTAAAAGTCAGTTGCCAACAAGTTGATGGCCTAAGCTTGATCCCTGGAAACCATATAATCTGAAACACTGGCTCTTGTTAGGTGTTCTCTGGTCTGCACCTTGGCACATAGATAGATAGATGATAGATAGATAGATAGATAGATAGATAGATAGATAGATAGATAGATAGAGAAAGACATTGCTTTATGAAATATTTAATTTAGAAAAGATATTTATAGGGGCCACCAGAATTCTTGTCCGAGTCAGTCCCTGCTCTCCTCACAACTGTGGAGAATGTGTTCTTTCCATGTTTCAAAAGTTGGAGAATTTGAACACTGTAGTCAAGGACTTCTTATTGAAACTTGGTTTTCCCCATTTTTTGTTTGTTTGGTTGGTTGGTTGGTTTTTCGTGGTTTGTTTTATTGTTGTTGCTGTTGTTGTTGTTGTTGCTGCTGCTGTTGTTGTTATTGTTGTTGTTGTTGTTTTTCAAGACAGGGTGTCTTTATGTAGCTTTGGCTGTCCTGGACTCACTTTGTAGGCCATGCAGGCCTCAAATTCAGAGATCTGCCTACCTCTGCCTCCTGGAGTGCTGGGTTTGCAGGCATGTGCCACCTTGCGCGGCTGTCACTGTTTTTATAAAGCTTTAATTTTATGTCATCTGTATACTATTATTCGCCTGTCTGCATACTATTTATGACTCCTTACAAACTTAGAAAAAAGTAATATTGTTCAAACAAGTCAGTTACAGAGGAGTCAAGAAGCTCAGGCATAGAGATAAACGGCTAGCAGGTGAGCTCATTAGCATTAAGCTGCATCTCTGCCAGTCACCTAGACACCTATACGTGTGTACTGACCTTTTATGCGCTTATTGGAGCCCCGAGAAATGAACAACCACAATAGTCTAAAAAGCCTTTCCCATAAAAATTGGAAATGCAAATAACTTTTAAGGTTATAGGTGAATTTCCATTCTAAGGTCCTGAGTGGGAATCCAAACGGGCTGGGGACATGGCTCGGTGAGTAGGAACACTGGCTGGGCGAGAACGAACACCTATAGGGTCTGTTTGTATATGAACCTGTAATCCGAGGGGCAGGGGCAGAGAAAGCAGGATCACTGGGACTTTCTGGACACCTACTTTTTAAAAATGGAGAACTCCAGGTTCAGTGAGAGAAGCTGCCTCAAAGGAAAGACGCAGAGTGATGATATAAAGATTGTCTACCTCTGGCCTCAACATGCTCATACACAGGTGTGTGGATCTGCACACACATGCGCACATTCGTGCATTACACAACACATTTCCTTACATATGTGCACACCCACATGCACACTGATAGAAAGCTACAGAGACTCCCTAGCCTCAAACAATGCCTCTTTATTTCTTTGGAAATATATAAGATCTTTGTGTTTCTTGTACTAACTTAGTGCAGACTAATTATTGAATTTGTAGGCTTTGTGAAGCACAGAGACTTCTAAAGATGCAGAGTAGACAAAAAGCAAAGCAGAGGCAACTGAGGGATCTTTTTTTTTTTTTTTTTTTTTTTTTTACAATCCCTCTATCTTGATTTTTTTTCCCCCATGATTGACTTATCTGGAAGTGTAAATGAAACTCATTTATGTGGGCCTTTGGAGTTAATGAACGAGAGGTCCAAAGTTGTAACAGTTGCAAGGGTGCCTCCCAGGACATTTTGTCAAATCATTTCTTTTAGAAAAATAAATGCTTCCTATATAGAAACCCCTATTGTCTACAGAGGATAAGCACCTCTGTAGTCAGAACATCTCCTAAACAAACAAACATAAAAAATTCTCAGACACTAAGCAGCACCCACATGATCTCTTCAAATCATCCTTCTGTTTTAATTGCTGCCTGCACAGAGAGTGCAGTCTTTCCTCAGATGCCTTGACCACTAGACTTCTTGGTTTACATAAAGAATTTTACCTACCTGGAACCTATAGACCTGTGCTCTCTCAACATTTTGATCCGCTTTCTGCTTCCATTGCTCTAATCCTCATTAATCTCCCTGTCCCTGAATATTTGTTTCCTCATATACAACATGAAATAACACTTTCACATCATCACACATCACTTATTATGAGCATGGTGCCTCTCACCTATAATTCCACTGTGCAGAAGATGAGCAGAATTGTGATTTGGAAGTCAGCCAGGGATACATAATATCTTGCCTCAAGAAGCCAAAACAACAGTGAATCAATAATAATATTTATAATTTTGGATTGCTGCCGTTATTAAATGTGATTGTGCTATGATCTATATGAGGCTCTTAGCATAGTAATAAACATTGAGAAGATAAAAAATAAAATGTATTATTACCAATATTAATAATATAATTATTGTAGATAATAAAAAAATACTGAAAACATGAGAGGGTAAAACAATAGTAAAATGTAAGTCTACCCATCTTTCAATATTGATGAATGTAGATGAAACATAACTGCACCATAGAATTTTATCTTTCCAGTTTTGAATACAACATTCTTTGATCAACTCCTTTTTCTAGCTATCAGTCACTTTCTGAGACTACCAGTTAATTTCATTCTCTCTTCCTTCTTCCTTCCCTCCCCCCCCTCTCTTGCTTTTTTGTTTTGTTTTGTTTTGTTTTTTGTTTTTGTTTGTTTTGAGACAGAGCTTCTCTTTGTAGCCTTGGCTATCCTGGACTCCCTTTGTAGAACAGGCTGGCCTCGAACTCACAGAGATCTGTCTGCCTCTGCCTCCCAAGTGCTGGGATGGAAAGCATGTGTCACTGTGCCCACTTTGTTTCATGTTTTACTGCTTCTTCCGGGAACAATATACTCACCTATTTTATGACGCACAGCTCAATTATTGGCAGGCTTCAGAAATCTACATGGAAGTTTATGTATACTTTTTATCCTCCCTAGTAGACTCAACCAAGAAAGAGAGAGTTTTGTAATCTCTATGACACTTACAAATATTTGTTAATAATTGAGTTAAACTTCCAGTATTGCGTTCTTTAAAAAATGTTTATTGAAAGTAATTACTATCTTATGACTTTTTCCAAAATTTCTTTCCCTATTAAAAATTCACACTGTGTTCATACACTTTTCCCCAATTTTTTTTTTTTGCTAGCAAAATTGGATTGAATAAGTTAAAGCATTTACCAGTATGAGTGCAAAACTCAAGATCTTGGCCTATGGTATATTATAGACCCATATGCAAAGGGTAAAAATAAAAATAATGTAATAATTTGTAATACACTCCTGAATATATAAGTCCAAATCTACCTTGGTCTGTGTTGTAGACTAGAACAGATATATTTGCTTTTCAAGTTTTACACATTGTTTGAGTTCTAAGCCACAATTTAAGGTTTAGATAATTTTGATTTTGTACTTTGCTGAAAACTCAGCCATTAAGCCTTGCTGTTCTGTATTTCACATCCTACTTCAAGACTTCTTTAACTAGAAAATGATCCAGACCTAGTCCAAGTAGGACAGGGTAGTTAAGCCAAGAGGCTAGACGCTGTTGTGATTAGGGGTTTGCAAGCCAATGACACAGTTCCTCTAATCCTGGAGATGACCACTGAAACCAGAGTAAGCAGTCTGGGAAGCACGCTTGTGCATGCCAAGCAAAAATGAAAAATATGGCAGAAAGAGCTAGTGATGAGGTCAGACAGAACATAATCTGAATTCTAAGTTTACCATGTGTTTTCTGTGGGCAAGACTTCTTGCCTGTATGACCTTTAGTTTCTTATGTATAAAATTAGAAAGACAAACCCAACTTCAAAAGATGGCTGAGGTAACTGAGAAAATAGGCATGCTTTGGCTTTCAACACTTAGCATATCAGTTCTTAATGACCTTGCATGTGACCTTGGGCACTTTGACTTTCCATGTCAGGAAACATTGCAGATGATGCTTAAGATGCCCATTTACTCGGAGCTGCAGCAAAACCTCTCTGGCCTGCCCTATGAAGGCATTAATCATAGCCTGCTCTCTATGAATTCAACCACAGTTTTGCTTCTGTTTGCCAGAAAATTCTCTACATAAGGTTGCCCTCTAAAAGACAGAGACTTATTCATGTCCTTAAAATTCTTGGACTTGTATCAGCTAGAATCTTGGAGATTCACTCCTTTCCACCCACACACTCATCTTCACTTATATTTTCATTTGTATTTCATTTCACCCTTTATCCATGACACCTCTGGCTGTGTGCCTGGAAGACAACTCATGGCCATCCAGTTAACTTACTTAAGAGTAGGAGGCAAGCAGGCTTAAGTTAATCCAGAGGACACCAAGAAGCGACAGCTGAGGAATGAAGGCTGAACTTCAGTACAGGAAACCCCAGCAACTGGCACTGACAGTGTACATCAGTCTACCTGAGCTTAGCTCTTCAGCAGGCAATGAGAAAGCAGCCAGCTTTCAAGACGCCTTATTAGACAAGTGGCCTCACTCAGCCCCACTTACTTGGAGAATTTCCTCAGCTCCCAAGCAACTCATTCTGAGTAGGTAACGGAGTATATTCAAGTTGCTTGATCAAATCCTCACCAAAGAGAAAAATCTTAAAATTATAACATCTTCGCATCAATTCAAATCCTCAAATATCTACAGTCTAGGAGGCTGTTTTGGTGTGTGTGATCACACATGAGTGCATTTCTGACAAAGGAGAGAAGGAAACAGGGTTATCAAATATCTTGTTCCAGTGATTTATTTCCAACACTCGATTTAACACATCTGAAATGGGAAATGAGGAAATTAAGAAATCTGAGCGAAATAGAGCTGAACGGAAGCATGGAATCTGGTGTTAGTCTGTGGCTATCTGCCAAGCTTTTCTCACATCACAAATCTGCGCTCACTGCTGTGCGGGAAGTGCTGCTGTGCCATCCGGAAAGTCTCTCGGGAGTGTGGCTCTGCTGGCTTTGCATTCGATGCGGTGTCCCGTAGTTAGTGCTATAGACTTGGCCTGCCCTATGCTTCCTCTTCCACCTTGAAGATTCTGGAAGAGTACTTGTGTTTTCTGTGATTCGTTCCCACCTCAAGAATCATTCGGGGGTATTTAATAAGAAGCAATGCTGCAAGAAAAGTTTTACCCTGAAATACTAACTGTTGTCATGGGGTGGCCTACATTGAAATATCTGGGCTATGCTGTCTTCTTCTTACTGTTAAGTACAGTAAAGTAACATTGTCTAAATGAAAATAGCTCTTTCAGTAACTTCTCTAAGATAAATCCGTGTGTGTGTGTTAACATATGGAGTATATAATATGTATTATATATTTAAAGATGAGCTAAATGTTATTGTAATATATAGTATTATATTATATTGCAAAATGTATAGTTAAATGTCATTATAATACGTATGTATGTATGTACATATGTAAGTTTGTCCTGAGATGAAATCTTCCTCTTTAGATTAGGCTGGCCTTGAGCTTTCAGCAACCCTGCTTTCTGAGCCTCCTGGTTCATGTGCCTATAGGCCTGAAATAAAGTGGTTTTCCGTGCTGGGTTGTGTTTGTAAGAGTAAGTGGATTTCCTGCAATAAATGATTATCGCTTGTTCTGTGCCAGTGATTTTGATACATGCTAGCAACATGAAGATACAGAACACAGATCCTTAAAGAGTTCATAGCTGGCAAAGGCAGGTAATGTGCATGCAGATGATTCCAGCATCCTGTGATGTGACTTCAGTCTGCACTCATGTGGACTTCTGTACATTATATCATGGGGCCAATAAAGGAGAAAAGAATTTGTTTAGCTAAGGGAGGGAAATTTACATTATAAAGCTTAATTTTATTGAACACGTGAGATGAGATTTGAAAATAAAATAAATATTTACCAGACAGAAAAACCACAAGGTGTACCCGGCTAAGGAAAGGTGGTGAAATAAGCATTGCCAGCAGCAAAATAAATTGAAGGATTGAGAGATGAACTAACAACAAACCAAACATCAAGATGTTCAGTCCTCCTAAAGATGGGGGAAAGTAAGGAAACTATGGGATGGAAACGCAGAAAGGCAATGATGAAAGCACAGAATGTAGATTGGAGGGGAGAAAACAGACAGACAGAGAGTGGGTGGAGTTGTCCATAGTATGATGTCTGTGATGCTGGGAATAGGGAGGGAGGGAGAATAAAGAAAGAGCAGTAAGATCAGTTACGTACAGGTAGAAATCTGGTGTTTAGCTTCCTCTGAGAAATCTATTTCATGAAACCAAACAGGTTTCAGGGTATGAAGCACAAGTTTCAGAAACAGTAACTTCTGTGTATCATTTCTTTATCTATTATTTATCTCTCTATCATCTGTCTGTCTGTCTATCCCCTGCCACTTTTTAAACCTTCTATCTATTTGTTTCCATCTTTTATCTACCATCTATTTATTTCACCTATCTGTCACCTGTCTAACATCTATCATCTATGTATCAAATATCTATCTGGCACCTATCTATCTATCTATCATCTACCTTCCTACCTATTTATTTATCAATTATACATCTTTCTTCCAAATTATGAAAGATCTCCAGAAGATATTTGGGGGCAGGAATGGAAAAGGGAAATGTATAGCAAAGTAGGGACAGTTTGACACCCTCGCTCTGCCCAACTTCTTTTCCTTGTTGTAGAAAGTATATGTGGGTAGGAAAATGAAATTAAAAAAAAAAACCTATGTTTAGGGCAATGCAACTCTTTCTCTCCATGTTCTTCATAAAACTTAGTTTTAAATATATGACAATTCATCAAAACTGTCAAATTTTATGTTATAATTTATTTACAATATAACCAATGAGTGTTTACCACAGTCCTTTCTATCTCTTGGTTTAAAAATAAGATATTATCATTATATTTGAAACTAAAAATGAATATAATGGAACCAAAGTAAAAATATTATACTTCATAGATTTAGATCTGAGTTTATATGACATGACAATCTTTGTTAAAATTGTCACAGCCCTGGCTTTACTGCCTCAATCAAGATGACTGATTTACAGACAGCGGATAGTCATGTCTACTTCTAAGATCTCCAGTATTCTTCTTGAGACCTAAAACAATGCCCATTCTGTATCTTAACTCTATCTTACACTAATCATTCTTCCTGGTCCTCTGTTTTCCTTTCCTTGGTCCCTCATCATTACTTAAATGATAAGAACGGTAAACAAACATCAATGAGGTTAAGAACACTGGTTCCTCTTCCAATGATCCTGAGTTCAATTATCAGCAACCGTATGGTGGCTCACAACCATCTATGATGAGATCTGGTGCCCTCCTCTGACATATGGATAGAACACTGTATAAATAGATAAATAAATAAATAAATAAGTTTTTAAAAAGTTATGACATATGTAACATTTATACATAGCAAAATATCTGACTACCTAGCCAAGCTAATTTGTGGCTAGATTGATCTATAATAGAGGTAATGTCAGTTCTAATCAAGTATTAATAAAGATTTTTTCTTCTGGTTTTCTTTCATTAGAACAGTGTACCCTACTGTTACCTTCCAGCCACTGAGAAACCTCAGAAGGTTTTTACAAAAGAAAAGCCTTCATGGTGGCCATTTGCTCCACTACCGCAGGCTTATTTACATCTCCACTCTCCACATCCAACAAGACACATGATTGAGTTTGAATAAGTCTCTTGAATCCTTCTATTCAGCTCTTTCTGTATAGAAATGGAAATCTAGTATCTAAAATCAAGGCTGTGAATCCACTACTGTGCAAGACACTGATTCAAGTGAGACAAGAAACCTGTTAAGGCATGAGCAAGCAGGGTTGCTTCACCTGAGCAGTGCACGTATGTGAGTATGCATTTGAATATGAAGATTAACTTTTTACACAGTTTGCACTGTGTGTGCATGGTTTCACATCTGCAGATTAAACCAAATGGAGATCAAAATCCTCAAAAAAAATTATATCCCTTCTAGATATATACAGAACCTTTTTCTACTTATTCTGTAAATTCTACAATAATTGTTTATATAGCATTTACATTATATTAGGCATTATAAACAATCTGGAAATAATTTGAGATATCAATGAATTACATGCAAATAGTAGACCATTCTTTAATAGATACCGGGATACTCTCTGACTTGAGTATCTGCAGGAGATTCAGGGGCCAGTTTCTCTCTGTTACAAAGGTATGACTACATAACACTGTTTCTGTAGTTCCGTGTGCATGGTGAACTTGAATTCCATTGTGTGATAGGAAAGGAAGGAGCATGATGAATTGATTTATTCAAGTGGAGTAAACACAAAAGCAGCCATTGATTGCACCAGGAGCTCTTCCAACAGAAGAAAATAAGCATTGAGGAATTAGAACAAAAGTGAGCACAGGTTAGTCAGAAAGTTCTTCCAGATGTTGTTGTGACTATAGTTGGAGGGAAAGTGCTTTATACCCTGAGGGATGTTATCAGGTTTACACAGAAACATTGTACAAAAGACCCCCTGGTGCCTTTTCATAACATCAGAATGGTGGCCTATGTGTCCCAGGCCTGGCTGTAGGCACCACCATAAATCAATGTCATCATCAGGAAAGCAAAGACAAAGAAGCATCTTGTCACTTTGTCCCCAGCCTGTTTTCTTAGCAGAGCCACCTAAACTGCTTCCTTAGCTGCAGATGGCGTCTGGGATATAAGCTGCACAGAACATAAATTAAATGATGTGGAACACACAGAGCAAAGGAGCTCAGGGATATCCTCGGAGGACAGTGTGGTGTTGATGATGGTTTTTATTCTGGAAACCCAGGCTTCACTTTCCCCCAAAGTGCTTCTGGGACTTGTGTGTTCCTCAGGAAGGAGTAGAAGGAATCACTCAGCATAGTCCCCAGCCCTTCATCCACTCTAATACCAGAGCTCTGCCCATCCTTTTAAATATTGTGATCCCATCAGTATTTTATAAGCAGAAATGATGCCAATAGTTTTAATGTTATTACAAGGTCATAAATTTTATGTGAAGAGTTGGGATTCTAGTACTATCCTTAAGACTTTATTTTTTAAAAGTATACCTTGTGTTTTGCAATCAAATTTCTACACTACAACACTACAATAGAATGATCTGATATGGTATCAAGCAGAATTTTAAAAATGAAAATTTTTTCAGCTTATAATTTCTCTCCCCAAGGAACAAACTGTAAAATAATCACTTTCTAAGTGGGTCAATAAAACAAATATATTGAGTGACTAATCATAGCACACTGATTATGTTCTATTGATGATGGAAAGTGAAATCAAAGAGAGAACTTTCTGTGCAGTCCAAAATAATCTATTACATTTTATTATTTGAGGGCAGTAAACGTAATAGTTCTTTTTTTTTTTTATTCCCTTGATATTTTGTTTTTCTGCATCTTGGTTTCTATTTAAAGATGAAAGTTTATCACATTCTTTGTCCTCTGTGAAGAAGCATACCCATACAGTCAAAGGCCTATATAAACCTGAGTAAGGTTCCCAGTTAAATGTAGTATTTACAGCATTAAACCATGCACCAACTAGCATATTAGTCACTTTCCCACTGACTGGTGATGAGACACCAGAAGCAACTCTAGAGACAAATGGTTGAATTTTGGCTCACAGTTCCAGAAAATATCACTCTGTCAGTATAAGTTGGCATACCTGGACAGAGTTGCTAAAGCACTACCTACCTTGGATTAACCTCTGTGTGTGTCGCTTCAATTGTTAATTGATGGAGGAGGATCAGATCCCATTTAGGTAGCACAACTCTTAGGCAGAGGGCCCTGAACTCTTTAAGAAATGGAGAGATTGGGACTTTAGATGAGAGAAGCATGGGAGAATGGGGAAATAGAAGTATCCAGAGGGTTCTAGAAACTTACAAAAAGAACATTATGATGTGCGGATCTGGGTCCAGGGGTCCTGCTCAAACTATGGTACCAGCCAAGGAAAATACAGGCAGTAAATTTCGAACCCCTACCCCGACCTAGCCAATGGACAGGACATTCTCCACCATTGAGTGGAGAGTGGGGTCTGACTTTCATGCAAACTCTTGGTGTCCCATTTTTGACCATATCCCCTGGATGGGGAGACTTGGTGGCACTCAGAGGAAGGATAAGCAGGTTTCCAAGAAGAGACTTGATACCCTATAAGCATATACAGGGGGAGGAGGTCCCCTTCAGTCGCAGACATAGGGGAGGGGAGTAGGGAGAAAGCGGGAGGGAGGGAGGAATGGGAGGATACAAAAGATGGGTTAACAATAGAGGTGTAATATGGATAAATTAATAAAATATTAAAAAAAAAAAAAAGAAATGAAGAGAAACGTGAGCCTGAGAGCAAGCCAGTATGAAGTGTTCCTCTCTGGGCTTTGCTTCAAGTTTCTTCCTTTTCTTCCCTTGATGATGGACTGTAATTCATGGATAATGTAAACCCTTTGCTGTTCAAGTGGCTTTTGGTCATAGTGTTGGTCACATCAACAGAGAAGTAGCTGGAACAAGAAAGAAGGCACAATAGTAGGAACAGGCTACTCCATATTTGCAAGGATGAGAATGCAGCTTGTTACATCGCAGAGAAAAACCAGAACAGAGAATTCTATCCAAGTGGGGTGGCCTAGAACAACCCAATATTCCACTGCAGTGGCCTACCTCCACCAGGAAGGCCTCACAGGCCAAAGAGTCTATAACCAATACACTGCTGTTAAGATACATAAGCCCATGATAGACATTCCCTATTTTAAAAAGCTACTCCACAATAATACTAAAAGTGAAATTTCTTGTTCCCTGTGCAGTGTCAGCTGTGATGTAGAAGTCATGGAGGCCATAGACAGGAAGTTATACTTGTGAGGCCTGGTAGCCATAGAACCAGGGAGAGCAAGGCCAGAATAAGAGAGGAGTCGAAGGGTATCCAACCCTGAAAATCTCATTGTTAAATGGACAGGAATAGGGCTGCTCCCAACAAGCCCAGGGCCTATATGTTCCAGGACACATAGCCTTGCACCCCCAATTTTGCACACCTGGAAGAGGTGAAGTAGCCTCATAGCCAGATTAAACTTCCTCTCCCCTTATGAAGTCATATCCATCAGCACCTGGAATCCCTCTTCATGCAAATTAGGCATCCCCAGCACCTTGGGCCTGGGCCAAGGATGTATACTCACCCTGAAAGCAACTACTCACCCTCAAAGGTTTAAGTTGATTTAAAAAAAAAGGTTTAAGTTGATTTTGCCCCCACCACCCAGAATTAAATGAGCTGTCTCACTGAAGCTGTCTCCTGATAAGTCTGCTTCCAGCCAAACTCACAGCCACTTGAGATCTCTTTCACCTCGCGAGGCCATTCCTGCCCCTGCTTCCCATCTCAGGATCCACTTGTCACGGTTGTGGGACCATCGCGTTGTAATGGGTGGGCATGAAGGCTGAATGGCATACCTTTACTCTGCAGTTTGGAAAAGATTGCCATGCTGTTGTCATCACTGTGCATCTGTGTTAACAGAAGAACTTAAAAATAAATACAAAGGAGAATCCCCAGGGGCCAGAGTTTACACTATGGCCCACCTGTGAGGATATGTCTGCAGGTGCCACTGAGAAATCTCTGCCTCAGCTGGGTCTGTGTGAATAGTTTTCTTTGTTAGGACCACCTCCAAGTTCTTGCCCTGAAGTTTCATTTTGTTCCTTAATTAATCTTTCTCTTACTCATTCCCCTCCCCCTGTTTTGTCTGAAAGCAAGTATATGTCATCTGGAAATTTGGTTATGCTTTAATTTTGTCATTTTAATGCATTTATTTTAATTTGGGTCGTCTTGAGATTGGTTTGAGAAAATATCTATTCTCCTCTGTGAGTGATACTGATAGGAAAAAATACCTTCAGATCAAAGCAAAAGCAAATGATTCGTAATAAGTCAATTAAACTTATTTTTCCGTATTTTTATTTTTTATTTTTTATTCTTAGAGACAGGATCTCGATACACAGTCTTGACTTACCTGCATCTCACTATGTAGCCCAAACTAACCTCAGAACTAATGACAGCCACTGCCTCTTCCTTCCCAACGCTGGGATTCCAGGGGCTCTTCACCATGCCCAGGGTCAAGTCTACATCTTTTTAGCTGAGGTGCAGGGGGCAGGCAAATAGTGGTCAGGTGATTGCTACACGGTTCTTGGGTGAACGGACAAAGCTCCGGACAAGTTGTTTGCAGCTGTGTTTAATTTATTTCCAACTCTGTTTCTTCAGTAATCCATTATTAGTTTAGAAATTCACTAAACTTATTTTAACCTTCTTGTGAAATCCCTCCTATTTAAGTTAATATGATATCTGCCTTGAAAAAAAACACACAAAAATAATGACAGCAAACCTTCTAGTTAAGTCTGTATTTTTAACAAGCTTCCAGCTATACTAGTATATGTTTAACCAGATAAACTCCCATGGACCAAAGCATGTATACGCACAGCATTTAGCCACATGTCTATAGTATTAATACACTCCTTATTTTATGCACGGAGTTTTATATGGTTTCTTAGTTTTGTCATACCAACATGTAACAAAGGATTATTTTCTCAGTTGTACAGATAAGATCCACACAAACTGTTACATAGCAAAGAAGACTGAGTAGTTCAAAAATATCTCTGATTTCAAAACATTTTTTCCAACTTAAGTACTCCATGCATTGAAATAACTCACTAGAGGAATGTCTTGCCTGACATTGTGATCATGGCTTGTGGTTGTTGTAATATTTATTGTAGAATTAATATTTTATGGGTTGGAACACTGAACCGTGGTTTAGAGGAAACATTTATTTTTATGGCCATGTTAAGAAGTATGTAATGATAACATGGATGTTTAACATTAGTGTTGTTGACGGGGTAAGAAAGGTTGCTAGAAACTGATGCTTTTTCTTATTTTTACATTTCTTCCTTTTTACATTTGCAGCCATGTTCTTGCTTCAGCAAACACTGACCAAGCTGATTAAGCTCCCGTCACCACTCCAGAAGGTCAGGCAGCACCTTCATGTTTTGTTAGCAGTTCTCCCAATGTGGTTAAGACCATGTTTGGTCACAACTTTTGGATGGGACTATTTCATTGATTTCCTACAGATGTTGACAAATATCTGGCATTTTGGGTCCAGTTTAATCTTGAATCTTGATCTTTTCTTTAATTACTGTTATTTGGAAAATGCAACTGTATGTATGAAGAGAAGTCTTCAAAGAATCTAAGGAGTGCTCCTTCCCTGCCCTCTAAAAACTGCGGTGACATGTGTGAGAGCTTGGTTAGTTAGGTCCCCGACTGCTGCCATAAATACTTTAAATTGTGTTATATGCCATTATTTTTCAAGCACCAAATAATCTCAACTTTGTGCAAGGCTCATCCGGCTGTATATGTTTTGCAATTAAATCTATTAGAAACACTTCTTCACAGATTAAAGAAAAAAAAAACTATTGCAAAATATTTGCATGTCTGTGAGGCTTTATATGTGAGTTTTCCAAAATCTCAATCTGGTCATGATCTTTTAGTAAGAAAATATTTCTTTTAGTCACTGAGTTATTTTACTTTTTCTAATAAATTTATATTTGAAGTTCACCTACTTATTGGCAAAGGTTATTTCAGTTATTGAGCAATGAGCAAAGAAGATACAGTTGCCAAATTTTAGGACTACTAATCTAGTTCCAGAATGGCCAAACCTTAAATAAACAAGTAAGACAATATTCACAAATCTATTGGCATTCCCCATGAAAGAGACATAGCAAGTAAAGAAGACTGTGTTGTGTGTCAGTGTAGACAACAGCACTTAGACTTGGAAGCAGGAAGACCAGAAGCTTCATTCAAGACAGTCATGGGATACATGAGACCTTGTGTCAAATTCAAACAAACAAAACCAACAGTAACAGTGAAAAATGAAGACTCTAGCACGCTAACCCCTCCAAAAAGTTGCACAATATTGACTCAGATACTTCTTCTGAAATAAACCAGGTAAGAATGCTAAGGAGTCCATTTCCAGACAGTCACAACAGAGCTTGGCTTTTGCAAACATCCCATTATTCAATGTAGGCCAGGCCCAAGCCAGAATTTCCATGAGAAACCAGTGATTGGAGCCTACATAATGCAAAGCATCTTCTAAGGAAAGGATCAGCAGAATTTTACCTAATTGAAGAGGGAACTGTGAAAATAAATAACCCAGCAAAAGCAGATTCTGGCTTTGAAGATGCTTACTTTATGATGGGCTTTTCATGACCAAGTACACATGTCCATTACCAGTGTAGATGTTTGGACTTTAGTTCTCCAAATAAATTTTTGGTGAGTGTGATAATCAGCATATTTATGAAGTTACTGTGATGATATTTTAGCCTGACATACGTGAAGCCCAGGGTTCCACCCTAGCACTGCACAACCTGAATATGTTAGCACATGCTTATAATCCCAGGACTTCAGAGGTAGAGACAGGAGGATCAGAAATGTAAAGTCATCCTCAGCTACACTGTAAACTTGAGACCCCGAAGACCTTGACCCAAGACAAAAGCAAACAAGGAATTCTGTGCAATGAGATAGTATGAGACAGATCTCCAGCCACAACCTCAAGAAGGAAGTCACAGAGGAGCATCTGAGGAACAGACAGAAAAGCCACCTGAGGGGCAACAGAAAAAGCAGGTCACCATGCAACTCAGAAACATCTGGTCCCCTTCCTTTTAGCAGGTTCCATTGAACAGAGCTAGTGAAGACATGTGCAATTTCACGATTATGGACTGGAAACCAAAGAGACAAAGAACACATCAGAGGCCGATGACTTTATCCTTCCTCTGGAGGGAAGACTTGCACAGAAGAGGAAAGTCCAAGCTATAAGGAGCTTTGTCTTGTTCCATAGAAGATTTGGTGCCTAGAATGTGACATAAAGGAGATCTGTCAATGTCCTTAGTCTTTATTGGGCCCAGAGTGTTAGACAACACAAATGTAGTGCCTGTAATTTGGATCAGTGATGTTGAAAGAAGATGTGGATGAATAGAAGGCATCTTCAAGTTAAATGTCTAGATGAAGATTTGGTTAATGATCAACAGGTCTCTGTAAAAGCTAAGAGGGACAAATCAGAAAGATTTTAGACCCTTGCTTAGTCTAAATAGCTCTGATGCAGCAAGATATTGAGTAAGTCAATAAAAATGTGAAAAATGATGTTTGGGCATAAGACACATTTCATCTACAACACATATATTAAAGAGAACAGAACCTATTAAAACTAGATGTGAAATCTTACACACATTGAATTTTTTTTCATTTTTTCACCTTTATTAATTTATTCTTGTTACATCTCAATGGTTATCCTATCCCTTGTATCCTCCCATTCTTCCCTCCCTCCCATTTTCCCCTTATTCCCCTCCCCATGACTGTTCTTGAGGGGGATTTCCTCCCCCTGTATATGCTCTTAGGGTATCAAGTCTCTTCTTGGTAACCTGCTGTCCTTCCTCTGAGTGCCACCAGGTCTCCCCCTCCAGGGGACATGGTCAAAGGTGAGGCACCAGAGTATGTGAGAAAGTCATATCCCACTCTCCACTCTACTGTGGAGAGTGTTCTGTCCATTGTCTAGATCTGGGTAGGGGTTTAAGGTTTACCGTCTGTATTGTCCTTGGCTGGTGCCTTAGTTTGAGCGTGACCCCTGTGCCCAAATCTGCCTATCATAATGTTCTACTTATAGGCTTCTAGGACCCTCTGGATCCTTCTACTTTGCCATTCAAAATGTTACCTCAAACAAGGGCTAGGACCTACCTTCTGTGAAAGTCGGATCACAGCAGTCACAACATCTAAACCAGTCTTTAGAAGAGAGTTTTGAGAGGGTCACAGCAAGTGAACTGGCCTGCAGAAGATGGCTTAGAGTTTGTAGGAAGAGATGAACTCAACTGCAGAAGTGAGTTGTGCGAGGGTCAAAACATATAAAAGGTGAGCTTTGGGGGGTGTCTCAGCATGTGATGGTCTATGGAAGCAAGCTTTAGGGAAATTTCCACATGGGTGTTACTGGAATTGCTGGAAGATTGGTGAAGTGCAAAACTAGAAGATAGGGTAACATCTGGGGTAGACTGAGGCAGCTGGAATGCTATGGAGAGGTTGCATGTATGCTTTTTACATGATCCTACAAGGCAGGAGACCGCAGGACACAGACATCAATATTTTTTCCATAGTTTCTGGCTCAGAATGTTGAGCATAAGCCAAAGGAAGCAGGATTTATGGCCAAGATGTCCCTTAATATATCGATTACATTTTCAAAACAAATGTTATAGCAGAACTGGCCACACCATACATTTATCTATTGCTGACAGTAGAAATGTCAATGAAGCCAGCAGAGACAGGATGACTCAAATGCAAATGAGCAGCCATCACTCTAACTTGTTCAAGAACCGATCTGCAGTTCATGTCCCTCTAAAACACTGACTTGCAGAGTTAGTTCAGTGTGTAAGCCATTTCTTCTTGGATGAGGGAGCGGCAGAGAGTAGAATTTTGAGCCATGATGTAAAAGGCTAATGGTACTGTAGGATGAGCATCATTGCTCAAAAAGAATGAGGTGGGGCAGCCAGTGTGGACATTTCTTCTTCACTTTTGTAGACAACCATTTCAATTAGAAACAGACAGATAACAGACATGAGTTCCACAGTAGGTGTTTCATATGACTGTTAACCTTTGCCGGAAATGACTGTGCAGCTTGTTTATGTAGTTTTCTCATCGGTTCAAATGGGAGAAGAGAAATGCAGGTCAGGATTCTCGGTCTCCTTAACAGGCCAGTGACGTAGCAGATAGGAGCTTCCTGGAAGAGAGCTTTTGTTTAAAGAAGCGGGCATATCCAAGTCACATTCAAACTCAGGACAGAGTCCAGCCCCATTTCCTGGTCCCAAAGGACATGAGTGTGAGAAGAGAAGTAACAACTTTTGAGGTAACAAACAAAAAACAGTTCACAGAAAACACTTGTTTTCTTCTTTTGATTTTTAAAAAAAAAATAAACTAGGCTCCAATTATTTGTGGTACTGCGGGTTGAGCCTAGAATTTTGTACACGCTGGAGAAGTGTTGAAGTGCTTCGCTCTGAGCACAGGCTCCTGATATCCTTTGCATTTTGAGACAGCCCCACTAAACTCTACAGGCTGGTCTTGAAATCACTCTGCAGCTGAGGCTGAACCTGCCTCCCAAGCAACTGGGATTACAGACATGCGTTAGTGAGCCAAGCTATATTTACAACTGATAAATAAAAGGACAAGATTTGCACATGTCCATGGGTCACCATGTGCCATTTCAATACAGTGTACACTGCAGACCCTCATCCCGTTCTCTTTCCTCCTCACTCTCCCCAACTTCTGTCCATGCCATTTTCCCCCAACTTCTGTGACATCAATATTTTATAGTGGTCCCTTAGGAGTGAGATCATGGCTCTCTGTGTAGTGCTTATTTTATTTAACATGGTGATTTCTGGTTCCACTCATGTGGGCAATGAAGGATTTCATTCTTTCATGGGTGAATAGTATTCCAAAGTGTTTATGTAACACATTTTCTTTACCCACTAATTAGTGTATAGGGGAGGGAAATGAACCAAGCATGTTGATGAGCTCTGTACTCCCAAGTTTACTGCAGCACTTTCCACAACATAGGGGACATTTTGAACAGTAATGGTCCAGAAATCATGGTGGAAACAGCAGAGTAAAGAGCAAGGAGCTGTGTCAGCTTAAATGCCATGCAGAGCCACAGAGTGAAGCAAGAACACACATGCAGCATTGAATTCTTTGTAGGGTAGATGCTTCTGAGTGGTTTTGATGACCATGGATATGAGATCCTGATCCCTGTGACTGTTGCAGGATGTGAGGTCCTCTGACTGTTGCTGTGTGAAAAAGCCTCACTGTTTCCAGAGCGTTTGGGGGAGGAGTGCTGATACCCAAAAGGCTGCCTTGTCAGGAGTTCAAATACCTCCTAAGGTCAGAAGAGAAGGCCATTTTTGCTGCATGGTGCAAGTTGCTCACGTTCTTCTCATTTTGCCATCAAGATCTCTGGATACACAACTTTGATATGTGTGAAATTGTCTCCGTTTACCAAACGCAGATCATGATGATTGTAGGCTATCTGAGACAGCAGTGAAAACGTGTCTGCTTTTTTTTTTAATTGAGAAATTTATTCATGAGTACTGACTTGTACTTGTATCATTATCTTCTCCCTTTGTCTCTTTAACTCTTCTCATGTTCCTCCATATCAAATTTATGACCTATGACCTCTTCTTTATCTTTGTGGTACAACACACACACACACACACACACACACAACACACACACACACACATATGGCTGAATCAAATTAGTGTTGTTCCTATGTGTGTGCATTATTTAGGGCTGATAAGTTGATAATGAATAACCTATCAGAAAGCTCATCCCTGGGAAAGACTTCTCTCTCTCTCTCTCTCTCTCTCTCTCTCTCTCTCTCTCTCTCTCTCTCTGTCAGAAGCTATTAATTGCATTTGTTTATGAACATATATATTATATACATATATAAATGTATATACATGTGAGTGTGTGTGTGTGTGTGTGTGTGTGTGTGTGTGTGTTTGGAGCCTTATGATATTTTGTCCATCCATAGTGAAATGACAACTAGTTTTGTCATTGAGCAGATTTTGTTTATGGGACCAAGTTATTCTGATTTCATGAGTAAAAATACTCTGTCCTATATAGAAGACACCAGTACTACCTCACACCAGAGCTCCTAGTCCGTGGATACTATAATCTGTCTTCCACATCTTCTGCAATGTTTTAGCTGCATTGATAGACCAGATCATGCTAGGTACCATCAGTCAGATGCTCTCTGTATTTTGATCAGTTATATATTTCTGTAGATGTTTCCAACTTCTGCCAAAAGGAAGAAAGAAACAAAGAAACAAAACAGGAAGATGCTTCTTTGATGAGGGATGTGAACTATACTCCACTGTGGATATAAAAATAAGCATTTAGCATGTAGTTAGGAATTATATTGGTTTAGAAAAGTGGCAGTGAAGGTTCTCCTCTGGGATCCATGACCCTTCAGTCTTGTGTAGTTTCCAAGTTTCCCTACTCGCCTCCTACTGAGTAGGTTTAATTCTCATTAAACAGCGTAAGTGCCACTCTTGCAATCCTGGAAATATTTTGATGTGGTGATTGTTGTGGTAGTTTGTCAGTGTCACAGCTGGGTAGGGAATTTTATTTATTCTCTCCCTTGGAAGCTTACATTGTGTCTTCTGGTACTATGAGAGCTAGTCCTCAGGTAGTTGGCTTCCAGGTCAGTGCCAGTTTGATTCCTCCAAGTCTTGTGCTCAGAGTATGTGATGTCATTACTAATAAGGTCTTACCTTCACATTCTAATAGGCAACCAGAGACAATAGCAACCTCCATATTGTTCTGGGAGCAATAGCTTTTAAGTTACTTCTCCAAGGTATTTTTGTTAAAGTGCTGGAAATTCCCATAAAGCACTAGTGTAGGTACGGCCTGCACCATCAGTACTGTAGTGAAGTGTCAGATGAGTGTGTTCTTGCTGATATCAAGGAACACAAGCTGAGAGGGAAGAGCACACAGCAGACTTTTGCCTGGAACACTAAAAACTGTCTTTGCCAAAGACTATAATGTAACTGACTATAAACCTCAGCTGGGGCTCATCAGCAAGACAGAGAAATTGTGATCATCCAGTGTGATGTGGCCATCTCTACAACCTTCATAATTAATGCTATTTAATGATGATGATCCAAATAGACCTCTTTCTGTTTCTAATCCAGTGTATACTGTGGACTACATGGTTTGAAAGATAAGTGGTTTCCACAAAATCCCTACTACTGGAAGTTGCTACCACCAGATTCTTTTCAGTTCCATTAAAAGATGGAGAAATGGCTGTATTATGTTTGGTAATCCATCACTGGGGAGCATGCGGGTTGTTGGGGGCAAGAAGAGTCTGGTATGTCTCTATCGGGTGGGGTGATCATTGCGAGCAGCTTTTTAATTGGGTGCTCATGGACTTAGGTACCCAATCAAATAAGAAGTGACAAAAAGAGATTCAGAAGTGGCTGGCAGTGCTTCTGAGGCCATGAATCCTTGTCATTGGATGACCTGTGGCTGATTTGGCAAAAATGCAATGAAGACTCTTAGCTGGTTTCATCCAATTTCTACAGCATGGTTAAGAATCTCTTTAGAACAAAAAATAGTGGCTCTCTCAGTGCTGTTATTATATTTTGGGACAAATACGTGATCTCAGATACTGAATTATGAATATGACTCTGATTCCTGAACAAGGTTTCTGATTGAAGAAGAGTTCAGATATACATCCTGGGTTCCAAAAGGAGCTGCCAAAATAAAATCTGCCAAGCCACTGGCATTTCAAACTTGAGGCTGCAAGAGGATTTCAACTGAAGGCTTTTCCTTTAGTGCTTTCTGGCTGATCTATGATTGAGGTGGTAATAGTATGATGGGCCAGGAAAGAATCCAACATATTAAGCTTAGAGATATTTATGGATTATAAACCCAACTCAAAGATGTGTCCTGATGTTATTGATAGTCCTAAAGCAGTTAGTGTAAAATAGTTTCATTGCCTCTGAGATTCCAAGGAGGACTGTTCCGTATATACATCAAAGAGCCAAGTTCAATGTTTCCTTGGATGCAAGGCTAAACATAAAATTGTGAATATTCTATATAACTGTACTGATGGATTATGTTTTGTGTGTTATGTGCCTCTATAATGTGCATAGTCACATAATGCTAAAAGAAAGTTCAAATATAAACAGAGCTAGCAACAACCCAAGTGCCATAGAACACCCCCAAATTTCAAACAGTGGGGGAGATCTGAGGAGATAGCTCAGTAAGGGTTAGGGACTAGGCATTCATGAGGAAAATATTTTACATTTACAGAATCCATTTGAAAGTTTGGCATGCCTAAACACACCTAAAACCCAACACTAAGGACTGCAGGCAAGTATATCCAAGATCTTGCTGCCCAGCCAGATGCAAGCTTCCACTTCACTAATAGACTGTGTCTTAGAGGATTGAGAAAAAAAAGCAATAGAGAAAGACATTCACCCTTCTCCTCCAGCTTCCACTCTCAAGTGCATGCATCACCTACATACACTGCATACACATACACACTATATACCAAAGGGAAAGAAAAGAAGACCTCCAAGCCACGGGGTGGAAAGGTTAACAAAGACAGACAAACAATGCAACAAAAGCAAAATGGATAGTGTGGTGGTGTGACTGCAATAAATTTGGCACATTTGCTACATGCTCCCCTATTGGTGGCTGTTTGGAGAGGCTCAGGGTTATGGTATTGATGGAGCAATTATATCACTTGGGGTTGGCTATGGAGCTTCAAAACATTCATGCCGTTTCAAGTTATCTCTTTCTCTGCTTCTTGTTTGTGGTTCAGGGTTTGAGCTCTCAGCACCAGAAATATGAGCTCTCAGTTGCTGTGCCATCTGTCTGCCACTTACTATTTCTTTTCTGACATCATGGACTCTAATCACCTAAAAGCATAAGTCCAAGATAAACTCTTCCCTCTGTAAGATGCCTTGGTGATAGTACTTTATCACAGATAGAAATTAGCATGTATTGGACTGACAGTACACATGGCTTCATACGCATTTTCCCTTCACCCTGTCAATGAGGTGACAAAGGGCTTTGTGCTCTTACGATCTTTCATTAAATTCTTCTGCATGAGTTTCTATGGAGTAGTTCTTGACTTAATGATATTAAGTGAACTTTTGGAACTTGCATGATGCATTTTGGATGAATCTACAAAAAAAAAAAAAAGAAATCACAAAGTAAGTTTCAGAACATTTTAAATGTGAGACACATGCAGGCCATGTGACCATGAGATGAAAAATTAAAGCTCAAATTGCTGGCGATGGAGTCATCTGAGTGCCATTCATAGTTGAATTATGGTGAATATTCATGTTAATGAGTAAGATGAGATCCACTCCTTGTCATAGCTGCTTAATCAATAAAGTTCTGCACTGAATAATCAGTGGGTTGAACCAATGTGCACTTCTGTATGCAGGGTATGGGAACTTTTTCCACAGGTCACACATAAAGTCAAAGGTTACACAGAGAATGTAGCTGAGCTCTCCTTAGCAACAATCTAATTTTACATCCTTCAAATTGCATTACCAAGTTCACATTCTCCTGAGAGGAGTAGGGTTATTTCTATCTTGAGTTATTTCTAGAATGCAGTTTTGCTAGATTCTATAACCAGTACATAAAAGTAGGACACACTCTGCCAAAATAAGGAGTAGCTCTTGCTCCAATGAGCTTATCACCAAAAGGCATGAGTAATGTGAAGTGTTGAGTAGCTACACAGTAGCAAATGGCAGAAAAGTAATCAGTATTTTTAGAGTAAGAACATAATTTCCCAGGAGAGAAAAAGATTAGTAAATTCAAACTAGAGACCCAAATCTAAAAGGAGGTACTCACAGAATAAGGGGCCACTATTTGAGGTATGGAATGCTTAAGGAGTACAGAATTGGCCCTCTCTTGTTTGGGCTGTCATGTGGGGGAGATGTAAATGGTTACTTCCTCATTCCACAGTACTGATGACAGACCAAAGTAATGATAAAAGTTGAACTTGGTGGAGCAGCAATTGTATTGGTGTTATTCACTAGAACATGGCTGACGGATTACTTAAATGAATACGGGTGGCTAAGAGTCAACTGTTCACCCCAGCATGGGGTGATGGTTCATGAAAGCTTGAAATCTGGAATTTTTTGCATTTTTTCTAAAGACAGCGTTTCACTGTGCAGACTTGGCTGTCCTGGGCTTGCTTTGTAGACCAGGCTGGCCTCAAAGTCGGAGAGATCTGCCTGCCTCTGCCTCCCTTAGTACCGGATTACAAATGTGCATCACCATGCCTGCCTTATTCTCCTTGCATAATTTGTAGGCAGCTCAGCAGGTTGCAGATCTCTTTTCCTTACCAGTCTGTATTGATTATATAGCCTTGGGGAGGGATGGGCCTTGTGCATCTGAAAAGATTTTGGGACTTCCTGAGACTTCTGTGTTGTTTCCTTTCAGCATCATAACCTATATCTCTCTTTAGAAGTTTGTGTTAATGACCATTCTTCAGAACATCCCGAATGTTAAAGAGATTCATTTTAGAACTAAGTGAGTTTCCCACCAGGATGGAATACTTCATTTACATCCAGGCATGGTGGCACACACCTTTAATCCCAGCACTCAGGTAAGCAGAGGCAGGTAGATCACTATGAGTTTGAGGCCAGCCTAGTCTACAAAGTGAGTCCAGGACAGCCAAGGCTACAGAGAGAAACCCTGTCTCAAAAAACAAAACAGAACACCAGATAAGTAAATGAATAGAATATTTTGAAGGACAGTATTTCACAACAATGGCACATTCAGTTAGGGCCTCATTGCTACCATGTCCAGGCCTAATACTAATATCTACTAGAATAGTATTCACATCTATGACCTAACATGCAGATATATCTGTGGAAGCAAGTTGGTTAATATTAAAGACTGCCATGATTTCATTTTGTCATCATGACTGCACACAATGACAATGACAATATATGTTAGCATTCACGTCATGTATGAAGATTTTCATTGTTTTAGTTTCAAATTTTCATCGCCTTCATTATTTTACCTAGAGAAGGAAGATTGTTGGTCTTGCCTAAGCAGACATTGAGATCTCCTTACTGGCCATTGAAGTTTAAACTAAAAACGGGGAACTTGAGTCATTTGTCTACCTCACGAGATGATCACACACTCACTCTGATGGTTCATATCGCCTTCTCAGTAAGGCTTAAACCCTTCCTCCCACCAAATGTTTACTTATTTTCTCAGTTTTGTGTTCTAGTATATATAATGTTTTAATATCTTTCTGTTATGTTGTAATTTTTTCATTTAAAATATAGTTGCATTTTTATGCCCTTCATACGATTTTTAGTGTGTGTGTGTGTGTGTGTGTGTGTGTGTGTGTGTGTGTGTGTGTGTGTGTGTGTGTGTAATATTTGCCAGTTCCCTTAGAGGCCAGACGAGAGTATAGGATTCCATGAAGCTGAAGTCACAGTCAGTTTTGACCCGTATGGGTGCTGGGAACCTAGTTCAGATCTGTGCAATGGTAGCAAGCACTCTTAACTCCTGACCTACCCCAACAGTCTCTGCAGTTATCTCTTTAAAGTCTGAATACTACTGAAACTACCACTTTTAAAAATACTTTCTATTGCTAGATATGATGGCTGTTTTAGTCACTATGCTTTTTTATTTTATACTTTCAGCAGTTTTGAATAAAAGTTTCATAAATAGTATTTTTACATTATTTCCTTATGATACATGTCTAGAAGTTGAATTTTAATAGCTCAAAGGAATATATGTGATTTCATAGCTTTTATAACCATTGCCAAATGTCTCTTCAAATGTTTAAAATCAATTCACTTTGCTAACAGTGACATAGGAAGAAGTAACCTCGTTGCTTGTTCTGTCTTCCTTATTTAAATCAATAAGACAAAAAATAAACTCAATTCACTAAGCAAATATTCATTCAGAAACAACTATACTCTGCAATTTTTTCAACCTGGAAATGGAAAGGTAAATAAAAATGGCATTAAGCTTATACTAGAGGAATTAAGACTAATTTTCCAACAAATAACTTCAGAAATCCAGGAGCCAGAACCATGTGCCATGAGAACACATATGTGTTTGCTAGACAGATTATTTTAAGAGGATGTGAGTGGTGATAGGCCCTTGGCCTTGTATGGTTCCAGGTAGAGTATGTCACTTTAACTCAGATGTCAACACCTTTGTGAAAAGGGCACAATCATCTGTTCATGATGCCTTACAAACAATAGTCATTAGCTTTTTAATGTGTCCCACATAAAACCCTGTATTTGGGCCCTAATGCATTTTTTATACATTTTTCAGGGTAAAAAAGTCATTATTCTTTTATGATGCCTCCCAAACAGCAGACATCATGTGCTGATGAAGAAAGATACTGTAGTGAAATTACAACCTTATGCCCTAGCTTGGATCTACCACTAAATAAGCAAGCTAGCAAGAAACCTAACTTGTATATGTCTCTTAACGTCAATTAAAATACTTCCTCTGTCCATTCCACACTTGCTTTATATGGCTATTTCCCCCATTATAAATAAGTTCCTCACTTCCAGCAACTATGGCCTTTTAGATTACTCTCCCACCTATGCCATCTTCATGCTAAACTCCAAATACAGAGTTCCATGCCCAGCTCACACAACAACACCAAGTGGTCCATCTTTATGGTTAAGGATATCACTCAGTAGGTAGAGTGCTTGCCTGGCATGTCCACGGCTGTGAGTTCAATCCCCTGTATCCTGTGTAGTTGCTAGTTCCAGCCCATAGGAGGTGAAGGTAGAGACAAGAGACTGACAAGCCTGGGGTACATTGGGAGTTTGAGGCAATCATGTGATATATGAAACAAAAAAAAAATCTGTCTTTTATTTTCCAGGCCACATTGCTTGTCCTTCTTATAGGACATTCAGCTTTTTACGGGGACTTCTTTAAACTGTTCCCTACATTTATACCTACCTCCTTTTTCACATACCTTCACTAACCATACCTGGTTGATTGAAGCAGAAGATAAAATTCTGTGTCATCCTTCAGGAACTATTAGTTAGTGTGTCAGAAGCATGGGCTATCCTCAAAAGGTTTAGATTTAGCTTTATGATACAGCTGACAATGTGTTCTCTGTAATTTCTCTGTGTGATTTAGGAACTGGCATTTTTCTCTGTGGTATGACTGTCCATTTATCATAAAGCATTATTGAAAGCATTATTGCCTTAGCATCATATTGAATACCAATTCAGTATATATGTGTGGACTCTTCCCATGGCAACACTATACAGTATCAATAAATTACAACTCTTCATTTTATATATTAAAAATATACATGACCATCAATTTTCTCTCACTGTTTATACCTGTAGTTTGCTCTTCCAGATGATTTATATTTCCGTATAAATATTAAGATAAGCTTTTCAATTTTATTTTCAAGTAGTACTTGTTAAATTTGTTGTCATCATCAAGTAAAATTAAGAAATTAAAGGCAAATAAATAGATATCTTAATACTGAATCTTCCACTGTATGATTTTGATACATAATTTATTATTATCTTGATGAGTTTCTCAGCTTTGTCTTAGCTCAGCAAACGATACTTGCATTTTCAAATGTACACCTCACTATGCCATTTATTATATTTCCAACTATAAATAGAAATGTTTTACATTTTACTTTGCATTTTTCATTACAATATATAAACGCATTATTTATACTTGTTAGTGTTATCTTTAGACCCCACAAAATCAAGCATGTTTCTATACTTTCTCAGGCATTGAGTTTTGGTAAATGAAAACTTAGTGAGTTTTACTCTTTCTTTAAAATCTAAGCATTTTATCATTTATTTCCTTGCAGTACCACTTTCTAGAACCATATTGCATGGAAGTGAGAAGACCAGTTGTCTTTACTTTATTTCCAACCTTAACACTAATTTTCTTAATAAACGTGGTAATTACATATCTTCCAAAGATGCATCTTATTAAATTAAATAAGTTACTATTGACTATGTATTAATTTTCATTGTTAAAAGTATATAATGTATAAAGTATGCTAAGTGTCTTTATTGAGTTGCTATAACTTATTCTTTTCCTCTCAGTGTACCAAATTATATTGACTGATTTTTAAAAACTGTTCAATGAAACTTGCATTCTAACATGAGAACCATTTAAGCCTGATGCCTGGCTTTGAAGATGATTATATTCAATTTGACAGTGCTTGCTTGGAACACTCCTTCATTGATGGTGGGAGTGCAGACTTGTACAAGAACTTTGGAAATCAATCTGGAGCTTTCTCAGAAAACTGGGAATAGTTCAACTTCAAAACCTAGCCATGCCACTCCTGAGCACCATGCCCAAAAGATGCTCCATTATACAACAAGGACATTTGCTCAACTATGTTCATAGCAGTGTTATTCATAATAGAATCTGGAAAAAAAACTAGATGTCCTTCAACCAAAGAATGGATAAAGAAACTGTGGTACATTTACACAATGGCAGTAGGAAGTGTCTTGAGTGTGAATGTGGTTGATTCACTGAGGCTATGGGCACCAGGGATACTTGATTTACAATAACACAGACCTATCATAAGAGAGAGAACACAGTATTTAATTATCCTATGGGTGGGGGAAGAACTCCAGGTATGGTTAAAGGTCATTAGTTCAAAGCCAAGACACCAAGACTTCTTATTAGCATAGAGTTTGTGTTTCCAGGAATCCCCCAGGTGCTTGCTGAATGTGTTTCTTAGCAGGAAAAGGTTGGCCTGGTAATGTTCTTAAGGGTTATGTGAAGGTCCTTAGAAGATCTGGGGCTCCACAAATCCAGCAGAGAGGAAATTTGGCTGAGAAACGGAGTCCATCAACTTATACCAACTTCAGACGCAATCTGGAAATGCCAGATTTTGACCTTAACATTAGAGCCCCACAGAAAATCCTCGTGATAAAAATAGAAAATTTTAAATTACTATTGAAACTATAACTTAAGTAATATCGAATAGATAAACATGAAAGAATAGAGAGTTTTTTTCTTTTTTTCTCCTTTATTAATTTATTCTTGTTACATCTCAATGGTTATCCCATCCCTTGTATCCTCCCATTCTTCCCTCCCTCCCATTTTCCCCTTATTCCCCTCTCCTATGACTGTTCCTGAGGGGGATTACCTCCCCCTGTATATGTTCATAGGGTATCAAGTCTCTTCTTGGTAACCTGCTGTCCTTCCTCTCAGTGCCACCAGGTCTCCCCCTCCAGGGGACATGGTCAAAGGTGAGGCACCAGAATAGAGAGTTTTGTAGGTTATACAGTGACCTACATCAGATTTGCATTAGTAGTCAAATGGCCACAAAGTCATGCTAAGTCACACAAAATCAGTATTAAGTCTCCAGAGCAACAGAGTGTGGACATAGTTTATCTGGGTCAGAGTTGGAACTCAACTGACAGCTTGGGTTTGGTGGGCAGGAGTCACACCAGAGGCTCACTTGTGAAGAGATCTTCATCCAGGCTTTTGAGTTTGGATGTAGCACTTTCTTCTCCTATTGGCTGTCACTAGGGCACATCTTTACTAAGAGAAATTGAAATGGTTCCTTGCCACCTGGCTCTTACTGAATTCTAGCTGGCTTAATCAAAATCAGTAATCTCCCATTTTGTTCTGCTAGGGTACTGTTTTATAATCCAGTTAAAGGTAAGAAATGCCATCCTGGGTGCACTGCTCAGTTGGTTAGAAGTAATGGACAGGAGGCCCTGCAGCAGTGTGAGTGTCACTCAAATGCTTGTCTACATTTCATCAAAGGAGCAAGCAGGGAGTGGGTAATTTTGGCACTCAGCTCCTATGATAGCTAATCTTAGCTGTCAATTTGATCATTGGAATAAAATAAAACCAAGATAGCTTGGAAACACTGTGAAGGATTTGCATTATTGGATTATTTGAGATGAGAAGGAACATTCCAAATCTGGGATACACCTTCTGGTGGCAACCTACATAAAAGGACAGTGGACTATTTTGCTTTTCTCCTGCTTTCCTTTACTCTTGTTGGCATGTTTACCTAACCTGCTGATGAGGCATTACTTGCTGGTATTAGAACTTCCTTCCTCTGCATTTCAGCATAGACTGAAAAAAAGCTGAGGTCTCTAGCCACATGGAATGTAACAGCTAAATTCTTGGCCTTTCTGCCAGAAGACAGCCATGGTTGGATGATATTGAACACAACCTGTAAGTCACTCCAATAAATGTCCCTTTAATTAATGTATATAATGTTTATATATACATATATATATAACATATATATATATATATATATATATATAATTCTATTAATTTTTTTCCATTGGGAAACCCTGACTAACACTAATATAGCTCCCTTTCTCATTTTTCTGTCTTTGTTTTCCAGTTCAAGACTCCATCTCATGGCATTGTGCCATCCATATTCAGAACTCATGCTTCTCAATCTGTTAATTCTCTGTGCCACACCCAAATGCTGGGTCTCACTAATGCCTGTGGTGTTTCTTATTGCAACCAAGCTGACAAACACAATTAACCATCCCATTAACATATCAACCTCAGTGACTGTTTTGATTCTGCTATCCTTAGGCTTATGCACTGAGCAGCAGTTTATGGGGCTTTCATTATGTGCAGGGTTGCAGGCATAGGACATAAGATGCTCAGCAACAGAAAAGAAATCACTTTGTGGAGGGTACAATCTGGAGGGGAAGAAACTGTAAAGAAAAAGATAAGTTTAGCATGAACTTCTACCACTAAAAGAACGGAGGAAACAGGGCTACTTCGATGTCAATGTCTAGGAAAGACTTTGCACAGAGCCAACTTAGGCAGGTAGACAGAGCTGGCCAATCAGCACTGGGAAAAAGTACATCCCGTGGAAAGGAACAGTAGGTGCAAGGGCCCTAGCCACCTGGACAGTGTGAGGATATTTGCATTAGGCAGAGAACGTTCCCTGCACTCATTGGTTTTGAATACTACTTACAATATTATTCATATGCTCTGACTTGAAGGTCAACTTTGAACACCACTAGAAATTCTCAGGCTCTGCTATATTATGGGCCATCTTCTTCTAAACTCAACCATAGATGTTTAACTAGAGAAATCTATCTGAAAATCCCCCAGGTAACAGTACAGAGAGTTGCTTTCTTGATGACCTCTTTTTATTTAAGCGTATCTCTTAGACTATTCCTCTACCTAAGCAGTCTATAAATCCTAATCAGCATCTCTAACCACATGAGTACTACCACTAAAATTGTGTTTCCCTTTCCCCAAGGCCCTTGGTATCTGGTTAAAACGAGCATTCTCATTCAGGGAAATGTGGGCAAAACTAAGACTTTATATTTCTGAAGAGCACTCAGGTAACACTTCAATATTTGATAGGCTTTCAACAGCAAGACCTTAGAGAACATGAACCTGAGCCCCTGTACCTTTAGAGCTTTAAGATTTTTACAGCCTGTCAGAGTGGGGCTCTGGGCGATGGCACAGATGGTCTGCCTCTTCATCTGGCTCCGGTTGTGATAATTAAGTTAAATAACATATGTGAAAACACTTCACAGATACTAAGTGCACAATTAATATTATTTTTAGCTGGTAGAAAGTTAACTGCCTCAAATAAAAACTGAATTAATGGTGATGGCACTATTAAAATCTTGCCTTAGTAAAGGAATTCTCAAGCTCACTGGACTTTTCTGTTTTTATGTACCAAATGGGATCAGCTAACATATGGTGCACTTTCTTTGTGTTCAGCATTCTGCTAAATGCTAGGAGAAGAGAAATGGTAAGACAGGGGCATTTCTGCCCTCCAGGATCTCCAATGCAGCTGAAAAGCCAAGCAATATAATCTGAGAGAGCATAATTAGCTGCTAATTAGGATGATAGCACATTGATTGCCACAGAAGATCACAGGCAAATGGGAAAAGGGAGATCTTATGCTTCCCTGTTCTATAGCCAACTATGGTCAGCCCCGTGGAGAGCAAGAAGACCCACATAAGCCACATGTGGCATCAGCTTCTGCATTCTTGTGTGGGCTCTGGACTAAGGTAAAGAGCATCTTTTTCCACCATGCTTCTCTCTGCTCATGGCAATGTCTAAAGGAAGAGATGAGAAAGTGCATGCCTCATTGACCAGAGAGACTTACCACCAAAGGCAGTGGGATTCTCAAATAGAGATGCTTAAAGAAAAAAAAAACATTCAGTTACACATATATCTGTATAAAAATTTAATACTTTCTATTCTTTGCTTTGTTCTCCCTTCCTACTTCTATTCGGTTTTCAACACAAGACTGATCTCAGGAAAATGTCTATACCAGTGTTACATTATCTCAAGACTTCTCTTAGGAAAAAGGGAGGTTGGGGGAGGGGGTGAGAGGCAAATCTCCTTTGGCATCTTTACCATCTTTCCTTGATAATTATCCAAATGGGAATTGGTTTCCTTCCAAGTGTGAGTAAACTTCTATAGTGTCAGAATTATGTAAAAAAATGTGTGATATTTCCTTCTTACTTATTGGTTGGTAGAAGATTTGCATTTTCAGTAATCTTTTGTGGTTTGGGCACACAAGTATGGGTGTGGAAATGCACTCAGCCACCTATTCAACCTCAAATTATTAGAGATCTAGCTATTTCTAAAAATGCAGTTTTGATTTGAATACTATTACATAGCTCACTAATAATTTTTGCACTCACCTTTTTAATCTAAAGTGTGTGGAATAGTCATGAAAGCCTTCAAAATACAGATATAATCTTGCACTAAGTTAGAAAAAAAATGCATGTGACTTTATGAACCAAATCAGAGAAGAAGGTGTGATAAGAGTTCAGGTGAGCAGACTAACAGGAGACCTTAAGTGGACAAAGACCTCAAATTAAAAGAAATATTGCATATTGTCAAATGATGAACAAGTCCTAGAATAAATGAGGCTACACAGGGGAAGATATTAATTGCTAAGGTATAAGTGGACTCCAAGCAGGAAAGTCAGTCCTAGGTATTTCTATTTCAGGAAGTTCCATGAAATGGGCTTTACAGAACAATGTAACCAGATTCTATGGAATTGAACTTATTCGGGATTATTTAGACAGTAAGTGGATCGGATCTAAGGCAGAGTTGAAACTAGAAGATAAGACTATGAGGAAGTCAGTCGCTCCACACCTGTAGATATTTCATACATCTGAACAAAAAGATGTTATTGAGATGACATATTCTACTTGAGAATACCCAGCAATTTCATGGATACGCCTACGTTCTTTTCCATTGCTCTATGTGGAAATTTTCCTAAACTTAAACATTTTTCATCCCCTCAACAGACAACCTTGGAGAATACTCATGATTGAGGCTAAAATGACGTTGAAAAATCAAATTTAAAGACAACAAACTAAAGACTGTACTGAGAATAAGTGGCTAGATTTTGATGCATACACAGCAAAAAAGTAGACCATAGTGTATTCCCATCCTTCCTTTTCTCTTTACTAGAAGCTTCTCCATAAGTTATTTTTCTTTGTTTCTTTATTTTCCTGTGTGTGTGTGCTATTTAAGTATAAAGTATTTGTGGAACAGCAAGTACCTTTAAGAACAAAGACAATACAAGTGGTCAATATGCAGAAAGTGAGAGACTTTGAAGCACTTAGTCCTAAATAATATGGCTTCACCAAACTTTTACATTTAATGTTCAGAAATTTATGCAGAAGAGGATGTGGAAAGATTCAAAGAGCCAGAAGTGACGGATTATTCCAAGTAAAATGTCTTCCAGGCACAATGGAACTGATGTACATATGAAGTCACAGATACTGTGGCGACATGCACAAAATGTACAGACATTCAAGATAGATGGGATCTCAGAACTGAGAAGGGGAAGTGAACATGACATCCCACCCCTAACCAAGGTGCTATTTGCAACTGATACTTACTTACAAGGGGGAAAATCAGTTTTCTTCAATAGCGTTTCAACCATACTTTAGGGTGGGTTTCATGCCCAAAATAATTGGCCAGGACAAAATATGCAGTCCATGTTTTCTTGTTTGTTTTCATAGACTTTTTGTTTAAATTATTTTGAGATTATTTATTATTTAATTATTTGTCTTACTGCGTTTCATTAATTTTAATTTTTGTTTTGTTTTTTTGAAAAAGAAAAAGAGAGTGAAAGAACATCAAATTGGTTAGGTAGGGAGGTGAGAAGGATCTGTTAGAAGTTGGGGAAGGAGGAAAAACATGATCAAATTATATCATATTAAAAATTTGTTTTAAATTAAAATATGTTTTCCTATTTCACTGTTTACCAACCAGAGGCAAATTGTCTTGATTCCTGGACTAACATGATTTTAGTTTGACACCTGGGAAATCTAATCTTGCTTCACTTTCACCATCCATTGGGTAGACTCAGACTCACTCTCCTTTATTTTTTCTTTTTCTTTTTCTTTTTTTTTTGACAATATACAAATATCTTTAATATAGTATAATGACCCACGTTTTTGACATTTCTCAATCCTGACAATGAAATATTTGTTAATCAGTTCACATGCTCAACAAATAACATTATAAAATTTAACAGGAGTATCATTTATTCTATGTAGTTGTTATTTTTTATTTATTTTTTTAATATTTTATTAATTTATTCATATTACATCTCAAATGTTAGCCCATCCCCTGTATCCTCCCATTCCTCCCTCCCTCACGACATGGTCAAAAATGGGGCATCCGAGTTTGTATGAAAGTCAGACTTCACTAATGGGGAAATAGAAGGATCCAGAGGGTCCTGGAAACCTACAAGACTCACTCTCTTCTATGTCTTTCCATTATGAGTGCTCTGCCTAATTGTTTGAAATGCTAAATTCTTGCCACTTCTTGTCTAAAAGCTCTCACATTAAGAATATGCTATAAGGCACCAGAATATGTGAGAAAGTAATATCCCACTCTCCACTCTACTGTGGAGAATGTTCTGTCCATTGGCTAGATCTGGGTAGGGGTTTAAGGTTTACCGCCTGTATTGTCCTTGGCTGGTGCCTTAGTTTGAGTGGGACCCCTGGGAGACCTGGTGGCACTCAGAGGAAGGACAGCAGGTTACCAAGAAGAGACTTGATACCCTATGAACATATACAGTGGGAGGTAATCCCCCTCAGGAACAGTCATAGGGGAGGGGAATAAGGGGAAAATGGGAGGGAGGGAAGAATGGGAGGATACAAGGGATGGGATAACAATTGAGATGTAACAAGAATAAATTAATAAAGGAAAAAAAAGAATATGCTATGAGCATTTACAGGGGGAGGAAGTCCCCCTCAGTCATAGTCATAGGGGAGGGGAGTAAGGGGAAAATGGGAGGGAGGGAGGGAAGAATGAGAGGATACAAAGGAGGGGATAACCATTGAGATGTAATATGAATAAATTAATAAAATTTTTAAAAAAGAACATGCTAATTTTTTATTCCTCATTTAACTTTCAGGAAGTCTTTCTTCCAGCATTTTACCCACTTTGTTCTTTTGTTTCAAATCTCCTGACTTGGTCCTTCCTCTCCTCTTGGTCTCCTCCTTCCTCTATGAACAAGACACTCCTATTTCTTTACCTCTACCTCCTATGGACAAGTTCATCTTTGGAGATTGTTCTTTGCTTTGGCTTTTTCTGACCCACGCTCTGGCATTCCAACCTTAGGTAGCTGTTTCTCTATCCCAGCAAGGTCTTCATGCTGTGCATATTTCCAATGTGTAATGAGACTGTCCTGCAATTACCGCTCTGTGACTCTCCTCCATTTTGAGTTCCTTAAGGAAAAAGATATTTTGTACTTCTAGAACATAAATAGCTAGCTGGGAAACAATCAGTGACCAATTAACTTTTGCTTATTAAATGAGTATCCCTTATTTCTAAAGCTATTACCATTGTAAATATTAATAGAAATACTATCCACCTTCTAGAGAAGTAGCCCCCAGCCTGGGTGTTTTGACCCCTTTGGGAGATTGCATATCAGATTATCCTGCATATCAGATATTTACATTATGATTCATAACAATCACAAAATTATAGCTATGATGTAGTAATGAAATAATTTTATGGCTGAGGGTCACCACAATATGAGGAACGGTATTAAAGGGCCGCAGTATTAGGAAGGTTGAGAACCGCTTTCTCTACTTCCTGTAATACCTTCAATATGGAAATTACATACTTCCTCTAGAAGTTGGATCTTCCCATGTCTCTGGAACACCTACACAGGGTAGCTTGATAATGTAGGAATTTACACAGGATAGCTTGATAATGCATGAATTTTCTCACGAAGCTCTCAAGTACTCTTTGAGAAGATACCCGCTCCTCAAAATATCCCATAAAAACTTAGCAGCATAGGTTAAGTAGATGAAAGCACCAGTGACATACGTCTCTAAAGATCCCAGGGAGCTGGCAGAGTACTGTTACCGGAAGTGGAGCCTTATAATCAGTTTTCCTGTATTAGAGTTTTTATTCTGACAATTACTAGATTAAGAGCTTTCTTGTCTCAGTTCTCCCCTCCTTAAAATATAGTAATAATAATAGTGATGACAATAATACCTAATTCCCCAGCTTGTTTTACTCAAAGCATTTACAATACCATCATAGTAATGGCTTAGCCAGTATGGAGACAAGGAGTGGTGGTGCCCTAAGAATTACCAGCCTGCAAAACAGGATTTTGAAAACCCATCAGCTACAAAAGGCAACATATATGGTGTCCCAGGAACAAAGAAATTAAATGAATTGACAATCAATTGTTTCAAGATCTTTGAAAACTTTTCAGAAATTACCACTGATGGTCACAGCATATTAGTTACATATATACATATATATGTACATGTATATATGTGTATATATATATAAACAAAATAAAAGAAAAGTAACATATTACCTAACATGATTGTATTTTAAAGTATATGAGTAATTACTAATCTTGGTTGTCAACTTGACTACATCTGTAATCAACTAAACCTCATGCTATAGGTCAAGCCTATGAGGGATTTTCTTGAGTGGATTATTTGAGGTGGGAAGACTTACCCTAAATCTAAATTACACATGGTACTGGCAGCCCATATAAAGGGATATGGAAAAAGGAAGCCTTTGCTTTTTGCCTGCTTGCCCTCACTCTCACTGCAAGATTATCTCCCTCATTGCTGTGGCCTGATACCAACATAGATGAAAAACCAGCAGTTCTCCAGAAGTCCTCTCGGACAGACGTCAGTAGCATATTGGGATTGCTGAGACATGCAATATCTGAGCAACTTTGGGATTTGTGACTTTTTAAATCAGGATTTAGCCATGGCTGGATTATAGGACCACCATCGGTAAACTACTTTAATTAATTATGCGTGTGTGGTGGTGCAAATGTGTGTGTGTGTTCATACATATTACTTAAGTACTTTTCTCTAAAAAACCCCAATAATGTATGTTTTGAAAGAATATGGAGTACAGAGAAAATACTATTAAATGCTGAATCATTTTGAAAGTTTGACTCCAAAAAAACACAGATATTACAAATAAACTATATCTCATAGTAACCTAAAACTTCTTATAAAATTACAAGTAAACTTTGTATGAAGTTATAAAAATATAGAAAACCATCATAAAAAAAGGAAAAATATCAGCAGATGTAATGTAAAATTTAATGACCATTTCTTCCTCCTAGCTGCCTACCACCACCCACACAAGCTCTGCTCAGAACCTCATGGAATTCAGCTTGGAATTCCACATAGGTTCCTCAGATCCATTTATTCACCACACTGGCTACCAGTCACCCCACGAACTCACCTACCTGGAAATTGTACTTCACGGCATCTGAGCAAGAACTCTATGTAGATTCCACAGATCCACTTAGTCTCCAATCTACCTACCAGCCACCCTGGCAGGTATCATGGGGAGTCCAAGCTGGAACAACAAGTAGGGATCCCCCCAAATAATTCACCACCACACCGACCCAGATACCCTGGGACCACATAGTGTCCCATGACTCTAACCCCAGAAAGGATCACTAATCAGGCCTCTACTCCATCTACTTCTACTTGAGAACTATGTGGCATCCTACATGCCATCCCAAGGAGTACTGCCCACTCCTACTGTGACTCTATCCCTGGATCCTCACAGGTCACATGAAAACACCCAGTGAGTAGTCTCTGACCTTCTGCAGACTGACAGAAAGAATCTTCTTAGCCTGTAAAGGGTTTATTCTGGGCTCAGAAGGTTGTACTTAACCACAGACAAACTTCTTATACCACCACACCAACACAGAATAGCCCCAGTGCTGGACATCAAGCACCACTCAGGTGATCCACAGTCTGAGAAAGCTGCACACATCCATTCACCTAAGGCATGACCACATCAACACTGACAATACCCTAATTCAAGATGCTTAGTTGCCATTGCAAAAATGCAAACAACATAAATAACCAAGACTATATGTCACCTCCAGAAATTAGTTCCCAATTAAATGTTCCTTTAAAAAGCAACTTAGCTAATCCAGAAGAAAATGATTTCAAAACAGCAATTATAAATATGATCAAGAAACCCAAAGAAGGTATAAACAAACACTAGAAAGAGAACCACAAAACCCACACATGGCAGAAGGAAATAATGAAAATAATTCAAGATATGAAAATGGATTTTGATAAAGATATGGAATCTCTGAAGAAGAGCCGAAATGAAATAAAATTTGAAATAACTGAGGGTATAAAACAGGGATCTAAGAGAAAAAAATCCCACTGATAGATTTAACAAATGGGGGGGAAAATATCAAATCTCAAAGACAAGGTAGAAGAAAATGATCGCTAGCTCATTTAAATCACAGCTATGTCTAAAATCAAAGTCTTTGCCCTCTAGGCTCTTGAAATAACTGGGAAGGCAAAACATATGACAAGAAATTATGTGTTCATATGAAAGGTTATATTGTATGATGGTCTTCAGTAAGACATTGATTTCTTAAAGTTCATAAAATACTTCCTTTTGGGTGGAAATTATGATATCTAAGAGATAAAATTGACTTTCAGCTTTGTAAGTGATAAAATGACAAAATGAGACACTGTAATGGAATAAAAATGTAGCATGACAGAAACATTGGCTGTGCTAACTGGGCATGTGGAAAACACAGAGAATCAAGCCAGAAGGCCCATGTTGAAGTCCTGACATGGTTAGGATCTCTTTTGCTATGAAAACACAGATCCAAAAGAAAAGAGATATAAATGACATGAAATTTTCTTTCTGTCTCCAGTTGCGATACTTTGGGTTTGAAATGACCCCTTAAAGGACGATGGTTTGAAGGCTTATACTGTGGTGCGACTGGGAAGTGGTGACAACCTTAGCAGCTGGAGCCCAGAATCAAATAATAAGCTCAATGGAGATGTATCCACTAAGGGATTATTGTAACCCAATCCTTTTGCTATATATTGCTTTGCTTCCTAGTTGTGTAAATTCAATAGGCTTTTCTGCTATATGCTTTTTATTGAGATATAGTGCCTTACTACAGGCCCAGAAGCAACATGGTAAAGCAACCCTCCACTGAAATATCTGAAACTAGGAACCAAATTAACCTTTTCTATTTATAAGTTGATGTGTGTCAGGTATTTGTTACAGTGACCAGAAGCTAACTGACACACTTTCAGACATCTGGAGGTGGACAATAGCACCACAACACTGCAAGGCACCATTGGGGAGTTGGGCTTTCCTACTTGGGTGTTACATTTTCCTTGTTAAAGATCTCAAGCACTAAGATGACTGCTGAGTTACA
The DNA here is from genome assembly GCF_964271855.1 of Acomys minous. Lineage (NCBI taxonomy): Eukaryota > Metazoa > Chordata > Mammalia > Rodentia > Muridae > Acomys > Acomys minous. The sequence goes on from NC_140490.1 coordinate 67,013,165, forward strand.
CAACTATTTATACCTCCCAGACAATGGAAAAGATGCAGGGACTACAGATCCTTTCTGGATTGTACACCATTCACTGAGTTACAATCTAGTGGGCAGTAATACAACCCTCATTCAGCTCAAGAGGCTCAAAGATACCAGCTAAGTTTTCGACTAGCTAACAATAGGCTCAGAGTGAAGATAACTATAGTTTGAGTGATGTATAATATGTATCAAGATGGTAAATAAAGTGACACTAGCTCAGCATACGATCTGCAAGACAACATTGTCATTTTTAGCTTAAAGTTTTAAATGTTAAAATTTAACAGTATAAAATGTAACCCAATTAAAAAGTGGGTAAAAAGATAGCAGATTCTTCTCCAAGGAAAATGTGCAGATGGCAAATAAGCATATTAAAATATGCTCAATGTCGTTGTCATTAAGAAAATGCAAATTAAACCAAGGGTACAGCACAGCACACCTATCAGAATGGCTAAGTTCCAAACAGTGTGACAGTATGTTCCTCTACAGAGAATAACCCTCACTCGCTGCTATGGGAATGCAGATAACACAGCCACTGCACTGTACAGGAAGACACTGTGGCAATTTCTTGTAAAGTTGCTCAGATCATTACAATCCAGAAATCATACTCTTGGATCACCCAAAGGGTTTGAAAATGTATGTGTATTCAAATGTTGATGAGAAAGTTTACAGCCACTTCATTTGTGATCACTCAAATCAGGAAGTAACTGAATGTCCTTCAATAGGGTAATGGATAAACAGAGTGCAATAAATGCCACCCAGAGATACACAGAATTTAAACGACAGAGCAATGCAAAAATGAAAAAGACATCTTCACATTAATACTGAAAAAGCCAGTCTGAGAAATCTGTATTTTCTATGAGTTCGCTTATATGGCACTGTGAAATGGTTGTACTACAGCCAAGGAAGGTAGCTGGACAGTTGCTGGAACTTCTCAGTGACAAGAAAAAGATGATTGTAAATTAAGCACAGAGAAATTTTAAGAGTAATGAAACTATTCTTTATAACTTTTTAATACCAGATATCAGCTACTAGGTATTTGACAAAGCCTACAGAAATACACAATATAAACACCAAAATATAATGAGCAAGATGTAAAGTAGTGATAGTTTAAAAAGTGGAGGAACCCGAAGATGGTATGCATAAAGTGACAGCCTGCTGTATAGTAAATACACAAAGCAACATATCTAAGGAAGAGAAAAGGAAAGATGCTCGACTAAGCTATTCAGGAATGTCTAGGACTAGAATGGATAAAGGCTGGGATGTATTCAACGCTCTAGTTGATCATTCTGCCCAGTAAGTTAGCAGCTTTTAACCTATTAAACATGTACCCGGGGGGCCATTGTCTTTGGAAATAACCACAGCTGGTATCAGTTGGCTTCTTGTGGCTGGAGGAGGAAGTTGCTGCAAGAAGAGTACTCAACCGTGGAGAACGTCCTGGACAGAACATTCTCCACCGTTGAGTGGAGAGTGGGGTCTGACTTTCATGCGAACTCTGGTGCCCCATTTTTTACCATGTCCCCTTGATGGGGAGGCCTGGTGGCACTCAGAGGAAGGATAGCAGGCTACCAAGAAGAGACTTGGTACCCTGTGAGCATATACAGGGGGAAGAGGTCCCCCTCCGACACAGACATAAGGGAGGGGAGTAGGGGGAAAGCGGAAGGAGGGAGGAATGGGAGGATACAAGGGATGGGCTAACAATTTAAATGTAAAATGAATAAATTAATTTAAAAAAAGAAGAGCACTCAATACAGCATGTGCCAGCAAATAGGAACTCACATGTAGCATCAAAGGTTTCTCGTATTTTGTGTGGAGATATTTGTCAATAGATATGTGTTTAGACACGGTTATGCCCTTGCTGTCAGCTGAGAGGGCTGACCCCATGAAGTCCAGTGTCAATGTGGACATCAGACATCTAGTTCCTGATCTCCAGCATTATCATCCCCAAACCTGGAAACAATAGTTATTCTAGCACTGTAGAACCACTATATAAGACAAGCTTGTAACATCCTGCCATCAATGTAGGAAAGTACTCAAAAACATCAAACAGTAATCAGGATGAATGTGTTAAATGCTTATATGAACAAACAGAAATTTATCACAGGGACCATATACTGAAAATATTGAACAAAAACATCAAGTAATATCATAGCCAGTATGTATATGTCAATAAACACACACAGACATATTATCGATAGATCGATAGATGATAGGTAGGTAGATAGATAAATAGATAGATAGATAGATAGATAGATAGATAGATAGATAGATGAGTCCATTCTGGCATAAACCAATCAATCAAAGACAGAAAAATTCTTAATAGCTAATAAATTAGGCAAGTATGTCCTCAATTCAGTAACCAGGACAGAGCTAAGACAAGACGCTTGAGTTAAATATGGACTTCATTTAAGAATACATTAGAACACATTCATTGATAAGTATAACATAATAATATGTTGATATAAGTATTCTATAAAATATATGTAACTTCAAAGCAATTTAAAAACAAAAGGTTATTTTTAATAACTTGCAGAATTAAGGTATCTATAACATGAAGTAATTTAAATATGTAGACCACTAGCAGTGAAGTAATTTTGAGTCATCTGTATATTCATGATGCTTATCGGCATATTGGAAATGACTCTGGTAGATTTCTAGTAAGCTTGTTAGTTTATACTTAAAATTCAGGAGAAAGATTTCAATAAGAAATTGAGTTGAGGAAGAGATACAGATTTGGAGGCAGCCAGAGAAATTTGGCGAAATAGTATAAAGGTTTGGGGTTAACTTCACCAGGGATCACATCGGATCTTACCACTCGAAGTATAGTGGTTTCTCTTATTGCTGATCCAGGTGTGACTGCTCATATGAGCATATTTATTACAGCTCACTGAAACATTTTGTGTGAGAATTGTGTGCAGCAGAGCAACAGAATGATTTAAGGATACAGTAAAAGTTCAGTTTATGATTTTATAAAGAACCACACAAATGAAATACTGAAAAAGAAGCAAGCTGAGAGACAAATCATCAACTGGTTGTCTCTGCAGCTGCTCTTACATGGAATGCAGCTAGTTGAGAAAGCCCAGCTGTTTACTTGCCAAAGAACCTCAGATATTGGAAAACAGTGTTCTGAACATGCTTTTTCCGTGAAAGAGGCCAAAGCATATTTTTCTCAGAAGCACAAATTTACATGTGACAACATAAAGAATGAATGAAAGTATATATCACAAGTTTCATCAAAGGATACTTTTATGTTTAGACTTATTATTTATGCATATAATTTATATATGTGTATGCAAGTATTGGTATATGCAAGTGTGTACAGACACCTATGGAGACAAGAAGAGTGTTTCAGATTCCCCCGCTTCAGGACTTACAGGTGTTTGTAGGTACTGGGAACCTAACTCTGGTCCTCTACAAGAGCTCTTAACTGCTGAGCTGTCTCTCTAAGCTGTTGTAGGATATTTTTCTGTATTATACCCTTGAGAAGAAAATGCTTCCATGTAATGTGAGATAAGGGACTGAGTGTACGTGTTCTAACCTAATTTATATCTGATATTAGTAGTAAGCTAGACAAATATCCTATCCAAACTTCAAAAATAATTGAGTGAACAACTGTTTTAAACATAGTTACTAGTAGCAAACAAGCCACTGGGCAAAATGTCCTCATTTCAGCCACAGACAGAATTCTGCCTTAAAATGGGCAAGCTTGGATGCAGGCAGAGTCAACGGCCAAATTCTGCCAAGACAGGGTAAGCAAGTCCTCAGTAGTTCCTGCCTCACAAATATGTCTCTCAGATAATTCGGTCCAGAAGGCTGAAGATGATGCTCGAACGTTAGAGTTTTGGGTGACTGTTCAGGCAGTAAACTGTCTCTGTCACTTTTTTCATTTTGAAAGCTGTGAAGCTGCACTTCCGGTTCACTCAGGTAATTAAGTTTTATTCCTTCTCAAGTCTCTGATGGGGTTGAAGACCAGATAGTTTAGCTTTCTTACAATTAAACTTAATTGTTTAAGGGTTAAGATGTTTCCTGATTTAGATAGATGTTTTAAGTTGATAGAGATGAGATATGATAGATATTGATTTTCATTCAGAATTTTAGACTCAACAAGAATGGAATGATGTTTACTTCAAGTTTGCCAAATACAAATAGCCAAATCACTATGAATGTAACATTTGTATAATTCCTGATTGTTTCATGGTTCTTCCAGCTGTATGTAGTTTATTTTATTTATGTGTAATGTATAAATATATACATTAAAAAGAAATATAATAAAAAATATTGAACAAAAATACCAGAACATACAATAGAGAAAAAACAGAATTTTCACCAAATATTTCTAGAAAAAATAGATGTCCACATACAGAAGAATGAAACTTGATCTGTAGCTCATCTTGGATAAAAACTAACTCCAAATGGATCAAAGACCTAAATGTGAAAACTGAAACTGCTGGAAGAAAACAGTCAATATCTTACACAATGTAAGTGTAGGAAGTGATTTTCTGAATTTCTGGCTCCATCAGCTCAAGAATTAAGACCAACAATTCATAAGTGGGACCTCATAAAACTAAAAAGCTTCTGCACAACAAAAGAAGCAACAAAATGAATGAGGAGGAAGCCCACAAAATGGGTGAGAATGCCAGGTCTACAGCTGGCAAAGGATTAATTCTCAGAATCTATAAGAAGTCAAAAAACAAGAGTCAAAAACCAATTTACCCTGTCAAAATTTTGCTACTAAACTGAGCAGAATACTCTAAAGAATAAGTAAGGATGACTGAAAAATATCGTTTTAAGTGTTCATCATCCATGGAAAGTAGAGAGATACAAATCAAAAGAACTTTGGGATTTCAGCTTACCTCAGCCAGAATGGCAAAGATTAAGAAAGCAACTGACAACAGATGCTGGTTTGGATGTGGGAAAAAGGGAACTATAGTTCCCTGTTGGTTACATTGCAAACTGGTTCAGAACCTTTGGAAATAAGGGTATAGGAGGTTCATAAAGCTCAAAATAAGTTTACCATATGACTCATCCATAACATGCCTTGGCATATGCACAAAGGACTCAACCTCCTGCTCCACAGATACTTGCTCAAGTATGCTCCTTGCCACTCTTCTCACAATAGCTGGGAAATGGAAACAACCTAGATGTTCTTCACCTGATGGGTAGATAAAGATGTGGTGCACGTGCACTGTGGAATAATAGTCAGGTGTAAAGAAAAATCAAATCATTAAATTTCCAGGGAAATGGATAAAACTAGAAAATATTATTTTGAGTGAAGTAACACAGTACTAGAAAAAAATTATCAAATGTTTTCTATCATCTATAGCTGCTAATTCCATGTCTTTCAGTGACTATTTATCCTGGAGTAATTACTGAATCCAAAAAAAGTAAAAAGATACCATGTGTAAGAGGAGCAATAGAGAAGGGAATATAAAGTAAAAGTAATTTTGAGGGGAAATAGTATAAAACAGGGGGATGACAATTGGGAGGTGTTAGGGAAGTCAACACAGAAGGAGAAAGAGGGAAGAGACGAAAATAACAGTAAGTCCAAATGAAAAAGCCTTAAGAATAATATTAATATCTATTATTTAAACCTAAATATTTTCTGACAATGCTCCTTCCTCAAAAACCATAGATTATGTAACAAAAACCCTACAACATGTAAGGCTCCCTTAAAAGTTGTTGTTAAAAGCAGTCCAAGAGACTCCCCCAAAACATTACAGACTATCGGTAATTCCCTTGATTTTCTCTCAGAGGTTGAAGATAAATTCCTATTGCTGAAGACACCAATCACTTTGTGCACAGGGCACATAGGACACAAAACCCAGAGGATCCTCATCATATGTGACCTAAAAGCCTCCTCCCTGAGGAATAGATTTCATGGTACAAGAATATGCCATCAAGCTTCCAAGGGAAGGAAGCAGTCCCTAGTCTTATTGATCTATGACAATTATAAACTATAACAAGGACCAGCATGAACAATACCCTACAGGTGCAATAGTGGTGCTCAATTGGCGCCCATATATTGGAGGTAACCAATAGCTCTCTAATTCATCGTAAGGCCTACTCAACAAGAGAGAAGTTGTGTCTACGACTGGGCCTACTCAATTACTTGGAGCTCATGAGGGCATGAGTCTTGCAGAAGAACCTACAACTGCCATTTTACTAAACCAGTTTAATTCCCAACTGCATTTCTCACACACACATCTGTATAACCACAGAGAACTATTTGCAACAGAAAGAGGAAATCATGGAAAATCACAACTGATAAAAAATTTAAAAAATTTAAAAAAAAAGAACAAGCAATCCTGTAATGCCTAACTCCAGCGGATATATCTGCAACACAGCTCCTGCACATACAACTCAGGAGACATCATAGCAGAGAAAGTGGACAGACTGTAAGAGACAGAGTATCATACATCTTCTGAGTTTGGTTCTCCTGCCTCTACTTCCTGAGGGCTAGGATGGCAAGTATAAGTGAGAATCTGTGCTTGATTTCTTTTTGTTTGCCTATAAACCTAACCCTTTGAAACTGTCTGCTTTACATGAAAGAAATTGATTATCCACTAGATCAAAGAGAACATGCAATCCCTGTGAAGTGAGGACCTCAGCACATTGCACATGATCAGACTTGATGGCTGTGAGCTCTTTCCTTTATGAACACTTCGCTTCTTGAGGATGGAAAACAGAAATAGAGAGCCCAAAGCAGAATTTCTGAAACTAGTATTGAGTTATAGTGAAACTCGGGGAAACACCATTAATCCTTCCACAAAGGTATGCTATTTCCATGGTGCATTTTATGAGGGCCAACTTTACTCATAACCAACAAATCTTGACTATATCCCAATTTTGCCCAGAGCTTGTATTACTGCTCTGTAATTTTTTGAGTGAAGTGTGACGGTGAAGAGGGTGAGAATGTTATACCTTAAACCCTGTAATTCTCATAGAGCAACATCTTTGTTGATGTTTACCTGTGGCCATTTTGTGTGCTGCATTTTCAATATTTGTGCGAAACTTAAAAAACTGGACAAGATTTAGAAAACACAAATATATTGAAAGAATCAAGCCAAAGGAACTGGAAAAGAAATTAAGTAATATAATATGCCCGTGTGATGGGCACAGAGTTCAGCTGCTCTTGGATTTGTTAAATTCCTGTTTTCCTTTTAAAATACTTTGGGGAATAGGAAAACTCAAAAGGTGTTTTGCTAAGCACTTTTTCCATGCATGTAGAAATGTCCCAAAGGAAATTTAATCTCCGTGTTGCTGGTGCCTTCACACTTAACTTCAAAGAGTTGTTTTGTAAGGGTTATTTGATATATTAAGAGGGTTTTAAGCTTTTTCCCAAGGCTTTTAGATTGTTTTTCTTAGGGGAAAAATGTGGTCACATATAACCAAGGGGAAACTAATTCATATAACACTGAGTTCAAATTCAGTTCAAAATTCTGATGCCAAATTACTCAAAGTAAAGGCGCTCCTGGTTTAAAAAAATAACATTTCCTCTCTTGTGACATTTTAGCTGAGCACTCCCAGCTCCACAGTAGATGCAGACATTTTCCTCGTTGCCACATTGATCTCACATGCATCACTATGTACAGAGGTCGCACAGTATGTAATAGACATGAGAACATCTTACCTTCTACTGTATTACTATCATAAATTAAAGATGCATGAACATCACTGGATTCTGCAAGACAATTCAGAGTGAATGGAAGAGAAGCAGGGACTTCATCAGTTGTTTAGAAAAGTGAAACTTGAAGTTCTCCAACAGGATTATCTCCAAGATTCTAAAAAATATTTCCAAGGTATTTAATCTTTGTTTCAAAAAGGGCATTACACCCTCAGGCTTTTCTGATCTTTATTCAGAAATACCCACCTGTTCCATGGACTACAGAAGTAGCTTCCCTTTCTTCTATCCATGCCTCATGAATCAACCATCTTTGCTCCCATCTCTCAGTCCCTTCTTCATTGCCCATCCAGAATTACTTCTGTAGAATAAAAACCCACTAACATCTGCAATGTACTTGGATTAAATCAGTAATGGTCCATCTTTCAAGAAAAGGACAGGCCAATACTTAATTCCTCAGGGTAAATGATTCCTGAACTGTGAATCTTTAGCCTCCTAGACTTCTGTGGTACTGATGTGAAAAGCCACTTGCAGAGTCAGCTGCTTTACACATCTCTTGCCTCTGCCTTGACTCTGCCCAGACTGCCTACTGCTCTAATAAATTCCTCTTAACTATTTGAACTTTCTTACCCAGCCCTTCACTGAGCATCATGCTGCCCAGGTTACTCATATTGAACATTTTATCTTCTAGTTATAAACCATAAGCCAAATGTGCAACAATTTAACCTGGGTAATTGAACTGGCATTAGCCAGGAACTCTGTTTTTGGCTCACCACAAAAAACTTAGACTAAAAAAATCAATAACTGAAGTTATTGTCAAAGTTAATTTAGTAATGGCTAAATAAATTGAAGGCTCTTTATCTCTTTAAATACAAACCAAGTCTCATTACATTCCATTCTTGTCCTGGGCTTGCACTCTAAGTGGTACCTACCTGTATTAGGAAGCTGGTGGAAAAGCATGTCTGTAATGTATGTAAACATGTTTTTGTTTTGATCCTCAAGTATGGGCTGTGGAAAAAAATTTGTGTGAGAAGATGTGTGATACTTTTCCATTAGAAGGGGAACTACGTCATGCAGAGCAGAGCCATGGTTTTTGCCTGGTACGGACTCTGACAAGAGATATATATGAGCTCCAAAACAGAAGATTGGTTTTTGGCTTTTGCATCACTTCACATCACTTGACTGTTCATCACTTCAAGAACCTCCTATAGAGAAATGCTCCAGAGAATGCTTTGAGGTTCCTGGTTCAGGCTGCTGTTCCTACTGCTGCAGTTACAGTACCTTTTGCTGAATTTCTGGCTTGCTATTTAATGTGTCTTCTGGAATCCTGACAATGAAGAGTGGACTCACCCCCACAGAACTGCATCTAAAGAGGTTTACGTTTTCCTGTCCCTACTAACCTTCTTTCTCTCCTGTCTAGGGTAGGTGGATTGGAAGGGAAGTAGAGTCTTTAAAGAACCCCAAATAAAGTAGGTTTTTTAAAAAAAAAATCAAAGACTACAGATGTTAGCTTGGCCATCCTGAAAAAGACACTCATTGCATTGGCCTTTCAAAAAGAGTGCACCATCTTGTGCCTCACACATTCACCATGGGAACTCTGAGCACCTCTAGTCTCTATAATTGAGTATAAAGGGAAGCTACTCAACTGTTGTGGTCTTTTTTTTTTAAGATATAAGAAATTACAGGGGCAAATAAGATGGCTCTTAGCCTCCCTATAAATAAACCGTGAATTAGACTTACAAAAAGAAATTACAATCCCTGATAGTTTGGTTGAGCTATATGCTTATGTATGTACGTGTGTGTGTGTGTGTGTACAAGGGCACACGTAGAAAGAAAGTGTCTTGGCCTATCTATTCAATAAGAAAATATGGCCATTTATATTCTTCCATGTTAATACAGAGTAGAAGTCAATTTCATTGAGGGTTTCAGTTTTCTTGGCTATAGCCCAGAAACGAGGATTTCTTTTGCTCTAGGGTACCTACTAACTTAAAGCAATAGGAGATTTATTACTCCAAGTTGGCACTGCACTCAGAATTTGAATATATGGGTTCATGACAAATACACAGAGCCTCTAAGAAGTGGTTATATTCTCTGCTTTTAATTACTTTGAGTTTTTTCTTATTCCATTTCAGTGTTTTAATATTTGCTTTTTTATGAGGAGACTGCATTTATCATTCTGTGCTTTGTGTCAGGAACAGATTTTGGCCAGTGGTAAATATTTGATAATTACTAAATGGATGTTTTTAATATGAGGAACATTGCAGAATTAGCTGTTTAGACATAAATCATTAGATTAATATTTAAAACTTTGGGGCTGGGAGATGCTTCAGTGGACAAAGTATCTGCCACAGAACTGTAAGGAGCAGAATTTGGATGCTCAGAAACTAAATAAAGGCTTAGCAGCTGCCTGTAAACCCAGAGTCAGAGGTTTCAGGATCAAGCTAATATCAAATCAGTGAGCACTGGATTCAGTGAGAGAGTCCGCTTCACTAAAGTGGGGTGTGGTTAATGAAGACAGCCTACATGAACTTCAGGCCTCCACACATATGTGTATACCTGCCCATGTAAGCGCGTGCACACACACACACACACACACACACACACACACACACGAGAACATGCATCCATACATGCACACATACCACACACATATTCAAAAATATTGAAGACTCTTGTTAGGAAAGGTGTAAAAATCCTGGTAAATTTGAGGCTATTGTAAATAGGCCTTGTTTTCCCAGTATAGTAGATTTAATGTTAGCTGCTAATCTTTACTCTTTATAATTATATTTTAAATTCAGAATCCATTCATACTCTACTGGTCAGCAGAATATAACCATCCTTTGACTGCAGGCTCAGACACATGAGTTACTTTACCAGGTTTGTTATTAAATGGTGGCACTCAGAGGAAGGATAGCAGGCTACCAAGAAGAGACTTGATACCCTATGAGCATATACAGGGGGAGGGGGTCCCCCTCAGTCACAATCATAGGGGAAGGGAGTAAGGGGAAAATGGGAGGGAGGGAGGAATGGGAGGATACAAGGAATGGGATAACAATTGAGATGTAATATGAATACATTAATAAAATATATTTAAAATGATAACACAAGTACAGACACACAATGTTTTAGGAATCCAGATTTCAATAGTAGAGTCTGACTCTCAGCAAATTAATCTTTTCACTGCTAACTATAAATACTTGAAACCCTGCCTCAAAAAACCAAAAAATTAAAATAAATAATAAAAATAAAAGATAAGAGAAATCTGAATGGATTGGAAACCATGTCCATTCTCGCTGCCTTCAACATCAGTAGCAACAGGAATGTCCTATGTGAAGAAAATGGCTATTTCCTGACAGTTCACAGTCAACACCTTCTGTGGAGGCAGAATATAGCCAGGACCCACTGGGGGGCTGGGGGGTGGGGCAGCTATCAGTATACCGCCATACCAACCAGACAAACTGATAAACAAGCCACAACAGACATCGACAGTAGGCAATCCATGACTGTCGATTCTCCCTTGTTATGCTTTCAGTGTGCCGTATTCCTCACGAGCTTGAACAATTGGTACCCGGTTAATGGTGCTGTCTGGATGATTTCAGAACCTTTGGGGGCTGGAGGCTGAATGGTGGAAGTGAATCATTGATATTTATTGCTTAGCCTTGATTCCTGTTGCGTTTCTATTTCTGTCTGACCTCTTGATTTACCAAAGGATAACAATTTCGCACTCCTGCTTCCACAGCGATGAATGGTTCCTAGTACCATGTTGTCCCTGCCACTGCAGCTTGTACCCTCAAACCATCAGCCAAAACAAAGTCTTTCTCTTGTAAGTAGCTTCATGTCAGGTATTTATTCACAGCAGTACTAAAGTAATAAGGCAAAGTCCGTTTTTCTAAGTTCTACACGTAACTGTTTTATCAAAATGCCTGGAAAGAGATATTTGAGAAATGTATTGTGGACTAGCAAAGCTGACACATTACGGAACCACACCAGGTCATACCTTTCTCAATTTATCCCTCATTGTGTCTTTACATGTTATACCAACTATGAACACATTTGTGTCTACCTTACATATAAAAAAAATCTTGTCCTAACAGTTTCCCCAGAAAAGAACATGAAGAGGAGCTTTTGCTGGTTTTGTTTTCCTTTTGTCTGTAGATGAACAGCAGCTAATTACTCTACTTACTTCAAAGGTTGATATCCTATTACTAAAATAGCAAGATTTAGAAAAAAGCTATTAGATGGTGAGAAACTGGCCGGGAAAGAGAACTAGTTGTTTGGTTGGTGTACATAATCAAATTCTTATTGATAACTATTATTGTCCTCATTTTTCACATGGCTGTACATGTGGAATTTTAAACACCCTCCACAAATACGCATTGCCTAACCCCTTTATCTCCAGAAAGTAGCTCTATTGCTATGGTTCCTGAGCTGGTAGGTATTTGACATTTTAAGTTTATGCTTTAAGATAAAGTAAGTAAACTCATTGTGCCCTTAATGAGTTCAATTATGGTACGCTGGTCTGTGCCTCCCCTGCTACCCCACCAAAAAGTAATCCGTGGTGCAGGAAACTTTTAATTTCCAGTGCAATGGTTGGAAGCGAAGCTATTTAGAATTAGTGGGTGAGGGTAGAATACTGATAGTTTGGACAACAATCCTTATAAAAGGGCATCCAGGGTTCTCTCTTGATTTCTTTCTGCAGAGAGGAAACTTAAGACTGTCACCTGAAAGAGAACCTCAGTAGTATTAGGCCATGTTGCCACTGTGGCCTCAGAAATACAACCCTTCAACTCTGAGGAATGTCTTCCTGATCACAGATGCCCAGACTACAGCATTTAAAATTATATTTCAGACTAACTAGACACCTGTGCACTGTTTTTTCTTCTATATTTCATATGACAAGAGTCTAAGTCTTGTCAACACTTCAGGGGAGTGCAATGAGTCTCTTGTTTAAAGAAAGTGTCAAGAAATTCGTGAAAATATTTTAAAACATAGCATAAGCTTGCTAAAATTTTCAATCTTATGCTTGCTCAAATGAAGTAAAGTATATTATAGTAAGAACAGAACTATGACAATAATCAGAGCAAGTCTTTCCCTCAAATCGTAGACACCTGGACTAGAGCTTTTACATCCACCAACAGCAAGTGGTACATGCTCACTATGTAAAGCAACTCACCAATAAAAGAAAGCTATATGGTCCACGTGGTCCCGCGAATGATCCAGACCAGTCACACTTTAGGTTGCAAATAAATGAATTTATTAAATAAGTAACAAGCCAAAGTAAAATAATAAATAGTATAGATAGATGATAGATTGACAGATAGATAATAGACAAATAGAAAGAAAGAAAGAAAGAAAGAAAGAAAGAAAGAAAGAAAAAAGGAAAGAAACAAAGAAAGACAGCTAGATAGCTGGAACAACAGAATGGCCATTTGAAACTTCTAGTAGAAACCACCTGGGGAGGCTGAGGTAGTCAGTTGATGTTCTTGATTGGGCTTTCTTTTTTTTATTAATTAAACATTTTTTTATTTTTTACATATGCATTTATAATATTGCACATATATACAATAAACTACCTATAGCAAGACGAACCATGACACAATCAGGAATTATATAAGTGTTACATTCTTAGTGCTTTGGCTTTTTGTATTTGACAGCCTTGAAGGAAACATCTTTTCTATCTTGGTCTTGGTGCATCTAAAATTCTGAATGTAGATCAATCTCCATCACATCTTGTTATTATCAACTTAAAACATCTATCTACACCTAAAAGCATCTTCACCCCTCAACAACTAAGCTTCATTGTAAAACGAAGCTACCGGGTCTTCAACTCCTGACTATGCCAGGAGTGAGGATTAGTAGCTTTCCAAAGGAGAAGATGACAGAGACAGGTTGATTGGGCTTTCTTTCCATAGCTGAACCTCCGATGGCTGAACTTGAGCTTCTCTTCCTCACTGCAGGTACTTTTATATCACAAGATAAATAATAGTGATAGCTGTGGGTTTTCCTTCTAGATTTTCTCAAAGACACAGTTACTACTCTTGAGTTGTGTCATAGTTTGCTTTCAATTGCTATGATAAAGACCTTGACCAAAAGGAATGTGTGGGAGAGGAGGCTTGTTTACTTAACATATCTTGAATCGCAATCCTTTTAAGGAAGATAAACTAGGAATGAAAGGCAAGGACCAGGAGGTAAGAAGTACAGCAGAAACCCTAGAAGAATGTTGTTTACTGGCTTGTTGTTCCTCATGGCTTGCTCAGTTTGCTTCCCTATTTACCCAGGACTGCCTGCCCAGGGGTGGTACTGCTCACAGTAGGCTGGACCCTTCTACATCAATCATCAATCAAGAACATTCCCCACAAGCTTGTCCACAGGTAATCTGACAGAGGCATTTTCCCAATTGTGGATCCTTTTCCCAGGTAATTCTAACTTTCTTCAAATCGAAAGAAATCATTTATATCCTATGAGCATATACAGGGGGAAGAGGTCCCCCTCAGTCACAGTCATAGGGGAGGGGAGTAAGGGGAAAATGGGAGGGAGAGAGGAATCGGAAGATACAAGGGATGAGATAACAATTGAGATGTAATATGAATAAATTAATAAAATATACTTAAAAAGAAGTAAACAAACAAAGCACAACCAGGACAAGCTGTTTTTCTGCTCTGTCTCACAGAATTGGGAAAATATTGTTCTAGGAGTGAGGAGGACACTTTCAGACAAACATAATTAAGTTTAAAATTGGGATGGAACAGCATTTCCTGTCACCTTCTGACTGAACTCAAACAAAACTTGACAAATTTTAATATAATATACACTGCACTGTTCATTATGCAAACGTGTCAGAATCCAAAAATACTTTGCTAATCAAAACGACCCTACAATATTAGCCTTTCTGTATCTGAGCCATTTGTGTGAAATTCTAGAATACCGGAACTGCACTATTGTAAACAAAATCAAAACAGCAGTCCCCTCTCAGGATTGGGAGATGAGGACATAGTTTGAAATAGCATAAAGGAACTGTGAGAGTTAAGATGCTACGTAATTTGCTAGAGGCCTGTGACATAATTGTCTGCATTCATCAAGATTCATAAAATAATCAATAGTTGTACATTTTATTACATGTAGATTATACCTAAAATGTAAACAAAGACTAAACACTTGATTATGATATTCATTCTCACATTTTAGAGGTGAAGTGTATTGCTATTGCCAATTCACCTAGGTGTAAATAAAAAGAGTATGACCCTGTGATAGCTAGAGGTATCCAGAATGGGAGATGTATGTGATAAGACAAATTCAGCAAACTTCAACAGTAAATTTTTGTTGTTGTATTAGCTTTCCCATTGCTGAAACCTGCTAAGAGTCAACTAAGGGAGAAAAACTGTACTTTGGCAGAGAGCTTGAGGGTATTCATGGTGGGGAGGCATGGTGAGAGACAGCTCTACAGCTGAATAGAGAGATAATCCATGTAGAGTGCATTATTTGTGTTTTGTACAGAAAATTAAGCTATAACCAATGGCTTACGGGGCCTTCACTGTCAAAGACAGTGGTTCTCAACCTTCCTAACATTGCAACCCTTTAATAATATTCCTCATGTTGTAGTGATCCCATCTACAAAATTATTTTCATTGCTACTTCACAACTATATTTTTGCTACTATTATGAATTGTAATATAAATATATGTGTTTTCCAATGGTCTTAGGTAATCCCTGTGAAAGGATCATTTGACACCCCCAAGGGTGGCCTATAGGTTGAGAACCTATCAAAGACCTATAAATCAGTAGCAAGTATGAAGGTGGCCCCAGAAACTTACTGACTATAATACACATTTGCTTTTAGCAGAATATATTCCAGTTCTGGTTAAAGCTGATTGAATTTAGAAGCAAACTATGATGAGTTTTGTGGTGTTTAGTTAAGCTGGGTAAATGTCTTCCAAGATTTCTTCATAGGAAAGTTTAACTGTTTGGTCATTCTCTTGCTTAACTCCAAGACCGGCTGCCTAGAAAAGCAGTATTATATCCAGCTATATAAGCTTCAATAACCAAGCTGAGTGTACAATGTGGAGGGTGTTTTCCAGGGAGAGAAAAGAAGGAAAACCCCATTTCCACTCATGCTTGTCAACTTACTTAAATACATTTTATTTAGCCTTTAAACTTTATTTTGTACATTTTTCCCAACCAACATGTTGTGATGCCTCCACATTCTCTATAGCACACTAGAACTAGATTGTTGGCTGAGAAGTAGGAAAGCGTATTTGTCTATGTCATTTGAAAAAAGTCCTTAACTGGACAATCAAGAAGGCTACTTCGTGGTCTGTGAGTGGGGACTCATCCCTCCTACAGGTGTCACCCCCAAGGTATACCCACTCAAAGGCTGAGGATCGATAGTGCAGGATCCAGGAGGTTCTTTCAGATGAAGCACACAGATAGTCCAGGACCCAAGAGGTTCTTTCAGATGAAGCACACAGAACTTCCAGGATTCACTCTGCCCACTAACTGAAACTAAACCGGGGTGGTGTCCTTACTGCTACAAAAGGCTGACATTCCCACCCTAGACCTTTGTGTCAATTGGAGGAAAAAATAAAATAAAACTAAATAAAGTCATCTCCCTGTCTTATGCTTCAGATCCCTAACTGTGAATTGAAACAAGGGGTCCTGAGAATAGCTCATCCTGTCTATCAGTCCTTTTGTGGGAGAAGAAATTAAACCATCAGGAGCAGAGCAAACAGGATCATACTCTCAGCTTTGTGTATTTAATTTCAGTCCCTTCCCTCCTAATCCCTAATATCTTCATCTCCCTCTCTTCTCTTCCACTGCAGCATTTTGACCAGCTTCATGCTCACCTGGGCATCAAAACAAAAACAAAAACAAACACAAACAAACAAACAAAAAAACAACTACAAAACAGATGTAGTGAAAGCCGTTTGATTCTCAAACTCTTCCCATGCCAATATATCCCTTGTTATTTAGTCTTTCACTATACAATATTCTCCCCTCCAATAATGCATATGAAATGCCACTGTTAATTTTATTTCTAAATAATTATGTAGAGTATGAAGACAAGAATGACAGAAAATAAGATTTATCTGGGACAAACCTGAATTTTCAGAGTCTACAATGATTTTTGCACATATGTCAAAGCACTTTAAAACTCCAAGGAAGTAAAAGAAAAAAAATTATGGGGTAAGTAAAGTTAAAATCACTTCCCTAAACCAAGTGGGTAGTTATTAGTAAAGCTGGCCTATGCCAGCCTCCAGTTGCCTCTTAAGATGAGAAAATTATATGGTTCCCATATCCAGACACTCCACATTATAATTATTTTGTATCATCAGAATACAAATATAAACTATAGGGTATCTTATATTTAAGAGCCAAGTGAGACAACATTCCAGATATAGGGAAACCAATCTATGACACCCCCAAAAGTCATATCTGTAGATTAGGACCTTACTTGTTATTCCTCAGTCCAAATTCTGTTAAAATATCTCAATTTCAAACCTGTGATGCCTGGGAAAAGTACTTCATTTAAAATCTAACTACTGTATGCATATGTATGAAATTACAAAACTGTAACATGTAGCTACATTGAGGACTTAGTAAATAAATGGTGAGTTGCTCTCATATTTTATCTGAGAGGTAGGGGGGATTAAATTCAATTTCATAAAAGTTTTTTTTCTTAACATACAAAAAAAATTAGTTGGATTATGTGATTTCTATACATGGGTTATACTTTGTTCTCATTATTCCCCTTACCCATCTATTAAATTCATTAAAACAAACACTGTAGCACTCACATGGTGCTTTTTTAATTTCCATATTTTTAAACACCACTTTATTTACTATAATACCTTACATGCAGCAAGTGCTCGAGTTTTTTTTTTTTTTTGAGTTTTTTTTTTTATTAATTTATTCTCACTCTCCACTCAACACTGGAGAATATCGTGTTCGTCGGCTAGGTCTTGGTAGGGGTTTGAAGTTTAAATGCAAATCAAAACGACACTGAGATTCCATCTTACACCCATCAGAATGGCTAAGATCAAAAACTCAAATGACACCACATGTTGGCGAGGATGTGGAGAGAGAGGAACACTCCTTCACTGCTGGTGGGAATGCAAACTAGTACAACCACTTTGGAAAGCTATCTGGCGTTTTCTCAGAAAAATGGGAATAGGGCTTCCTCAAGACCCAGCTATCCCACTCCTTGGAATATACCCAGAAAATGCTCGAACACACAACAGGGACATATGCTCAACCATGTTCATAGCTGCTTTATACACAATAGCCAGAACATGGAAACAGCCTAAGTGTCCCTCAGTAGAAGAATGGACTAAGAAACTATGGTACATTTACACTATGGAGTATTACTCAGCTATTAAAAACGAGGAATTCCCGAAATTTGTGGACAAATGGATTGACCTAGAAATTATCATAATGAGTGAGTTCACCCAGAAGCAAAAAGAGACAAACGGTATATACTCACTTATATCAAAACACTAGTCCAAGGGATACGTCCCATGAAAAACCTTACTTACCAAGAAAGTGGGTCAGAGGAGAGGACATCCTATTGAGACTTTAGGCGAGAGTAGCATGGAAGAATGGGGAAATAACAGGACCCACAGGGTCCTGGAAACCTACAAGAAGAACTTTATGACAGGCAGATCTGGGTCCTGGGGTCCTCCTCAAACTAAGGCACCAGCCAAGGAGAAATAGGAAGTGCTCGAGTTTTAACTAGGAGAAGAAGAAACTGTTTTGGTTAAGAAGTTTCTATACATGAGTCGAGTCAGACTGCATAAGAACATGGTAGCATCTGACCTGGTTAAAGTGCCAAGAACCTGAGACTAGATGTGTCATGAGCCTAGAGATAAACCTACCACTATGATTCTGTTAAAGGAACATAATAATGAAATGACTCTTAATGGCATATACTATATCCACAGGGCAATGCCTTGCTCAGTCCTCATCAATGAAGCTGCTTCTTACAGTAGACTTGGGGTGGGTGATGGGAGAGCATGGAAGAGGAAGGAATGTGGGGAAGAGTAACTAAGACCAAGACCTTTTATTAAAATCCATTTGGAACCCTACTACTATAGAAACATTGAAAATACACACATATACAGATATTGATACAGATACATATGCATATATGTATATATACAATTTGAAGGAAGCTGCCCTACAATGGGGACAATATAGGAGAAGGAGATAGGAGTTTACACAAAGCTACACGGCTGAACAATGTGCAAAGTAAGAAACTTTGGACCATTCACTCCAAAGCAGGATGTCTTCATTAAACCTCTCCCATCAATGCTTGGGGATCTGTGCAGAAGAGGTGGTGGAGTTCACTCAGAGCTCTTAGTTGCTGTTCTATTGCTGTGATGGCAACTTAAAGGAGAAAATGTTAACTTGGGGGCTTGCTTACAGCTTCAACTCACTATCACCATGACAAGGAACATGGCAGCAGATAATGTGGTACCTGAGAACTAGCTGAGAGTTGCAACAAAATATGAAGAGAGAGGGAGGGAGAGGGAGAGGGAGAGAGAGAGAGACTGAGACTGTCACAGACTTTTGAAACCTCAAAACCCACTCCCAGTGACACACCTCCTCCAACAAGCCCACACCTCCTAATCCTTCCCAAACAATTTCCTCCCTAGTGACTAAGCACTCAAATACATGAGTTTATAGAGGCCTTTCTCATGTAAGCCACCAGAGCCAGAGAAGATGGGTGACTCTAAGGAAACAGTGTTTTCCACACACAACAGGACTCGTGTACATATGAAAACAAAGAGACTGGCAGCATGCACAAGACCTGCAAAGATTAAATCCAGACGTGTTCCAGAACTGAGAAGGGGATGTAGAATCAAATTTCTACCCCTAACCAAGAAGTTATTTGCAATTGATACCTGTAAAGAAAGAGAAAATCATTGGCTGTATCAATTACACTCCAGGGCAGCCCTATGCCCAGGAGAAGCTGGCCAACACAAACTAAACTCCATGGTTTATTTTGGGACTTTTTGTTTTGACATTATTTTTGCCTCATTGGGCTGTTGCCTATTTGTCTTGATTTTTATTTTTCTGTTTCTGTGGGAAGGTGTTTCTTTTTTAAGACAGAGAAAATATTGGTTGGGTAGACAGGGAGATGTTGAGGAGCTGGGAAAGGAAAAATAGAATCAAAATATATCATATTACAACTTAAATATAAATTTTGAAAAATATTATTTAAATATATATTTTAAAGGGAATAGAATAACTTGCCCCTTCTCTTTGAGTCAGATGCAACACTGAATTTTAAGTAAGTTCCATTGTTTCATTCAATTTACATTACATATTTAATCTATTCACAAGTCTAATGAGTGTACACAAGTTCCATACATTTTCATATGAAAGAAACATTCTACATTTCTGAGTTATTCTACAACTTCCACATGCACCCAAATGAGAATTCTAATAGGCTGATTAAGGCAGTGGGAGTCATCTGTCTACCAGCTGAGGATAGATGCTTACTTGGTAGAACTAAGTTGCCACTTCCATTAAGCCCTAGATTTGATCCTCAGCACCATATGTACTGGGCATAGTGTGCATAGCTGTAATTCCAGATTTGGGAGGCAGAAACATCTCTGCCTAGATGAGATTCTGCAGAAAGAAAGAAAAATAAATAAGCAAAGCAATTACAGAGGTCACAGGCCCCCTTTAAGTTACAGATATGAGAAGCCAAACGGAAGTGTTCCCAAAATGAAATGAAGGATCATAGTGTGATAGCAGTTATATTACTAGCATTCTATACCTACAGACTGTAATTAAAAAATGGAGAAGGGTTTCTGTAGAGGGGACGATCAGAGAGGGAAGATGCCCAAAATGCATTATATATTTGTATGAAATTGTCAGATAAAACTTTAAAGTAATAACCAATCAATAAAGATATTGGATTATATTATCCATTCTATGAAATATCAGATAGAAGACCGTGAGATTTTTTTTCAAAAGTATGTATCCAAGTCCTATTTAAGTTGTTAGTCAAGGGGCTGGAGAGATGGCTCGGCCATTAAGAGGACCGGCTATTCTTACAAGGGGCTGGGGTTTGGTTCTCAGCCCCACATGGTTGTTCCCAGCCATCAGTGACTCTAGTTCCAGGGTATCTGATGGGCATCTGCTACCTCAGTCGGTACCAGGGATGTATATGGCTCACATGTACAGTCAGGCAAAACAATCACATGCCTATGATAAAAAAATAATTAAATAAATCTAACTTGTCAGTGAAATTTATAATAAGAAGTCCAGTCTCAACTGTGTTGAGTTTATAAGCATTCAATTAAAGGTCCACGAACATTTTGGTTTTATGCTTATTGAGGTCATGACAAGCTGACTACCAGAACTTGGAATTTAATTAAAACTAATGAGACTAAGCTATTAGAAGCAACTTTTATCTATACAACATGACAGGCTGGTGGAATTAACCCTAATGTGTGTACTGTTGAGGCATGCAAGCACAGGGAACAGTTTAGTAAAGTGGCACTGTTTTTGATTTAGCTTATACATAGCACCATCCTCTCATAACAAACCTGGTAACCTAACTCTTTTATCTGCACATACTGTGCACCTACACCATTCTCCGGTCAGTGGACCTTGGGATATCAGATCCCCACCTTCATTTCTTTGCATGTTCACTTCTCTCTGGACAATGGTTTTAAATTCTTTTCCCTTTCATGGTTTAAACTTCTTTTCCCTTTCATGATGATTCAAGCTTAGATAGTTTCTTTTTAAACGTGCTTTTAATACATTTTTGTGCAGGGTATGCTATGTATAGGCAACGGAGTACTCTATCATATGCAGCAAGGTGAAACTGTAGTATTAAGCGGACTTTTAGACAAAAATCTCTGTCTATCACATCTCATGCCTACATGTAACTGGGCATCCATTCTGCTAAATTAAGATGCAGTGTGGGAAGATACTGTGAGGAAATATTTTGTTGTTTTATCTTGTAAAAAAAAAATAATGTATAAACCCATGCAGTACAAAATAATTCCATGCCACTAACACAACGCTGTCTTAGCCAGACACTTTTACAGAGGTTATTCAACACACATTCTTTCTCTTTTTTATTAAATAAAATGATCAAATAAAACAACTATTCTATAATAAAGGGATAATTAGACATAGGAGAACATTCCAGCCATCTGAGCTTAATTTGAAGTCAAAGAAATCAAATGTCTTTTTTTTTTTTTTGGTAAAATTGTGTGCTGACTGAAATAAAGAGGGATGATGGGAAGAAGGGAGGGGTGGGGAGGTGAAGGGAGGCAGGGAGACAAAGAGGGGGAAAGAGAAGCCATAACCCCCTCTTTGGTTTTCAGGGGTGTATTAACATAGAATATAGAAAGCAAACCCTACCCACCCCAGAAGCTCCAATGAGCAACAGAAGCAAAGGAGCAGCCCACTTACAAGTTTAGAGAGCAGACATGGTGGCCCCAGAAGGTCTTTGTTTTCCTTGTCCATTGCTGGCCATGGTCTTGGATTTATATTCACTGGGATCTTTGAAATGCATTTACTTAGCTCAGAATCAAATCACCAGGTATAACTATTACAAATGTCAATGAACTCAGTGTGCATTAAGAGAATTGTAAATATAGGGACCACAGACAGCCATATTTGCCCCAGTCAGGTTATTTGTGCATTACTGTGTTTGCCCTTCCTTGGCTCTTCTCTCTCCTTCTATTGAAAGTCTCTTTTTAGGTCAGACTTTTTTTTTTTTTTTTAGCAAGTCTTTATGGGACTTTGCAATAAGCTTTAAAAGTAAGTTCTTATTTTCAGACTACTGCGTTCCGCTGAGGGGGTACACTGTTCCTGGAGACACTGCAATACCAGGTCGATGCGTGCAGTGGACAAAGCAAGCCCCTACTCCACCTCCTACTTCCAAAGATCCATTTAATATATTGTCCTCGGATAGAAGACATATCAGATATTAAACTGATAATAACAGATACTACACTTGCTCTTCGCCAAAAGGACGAGAAGCAATAAGATCAGGCTTTTTCAAATCCTTCTGGTACACTGTCTCTATCAGGCAAAGCATAGTAAATGTACCAATATACCACACCCACAGTCTCTACCCTGGAACCTGGGATTCACTGACATGGTTCTAGGGTGTCTCTTTTGTACTTCTAAAAACATACCCCCCCCCCGTTTTCTCTTACCATTTCTGTCTCAGAAGACTCAGAGAGAGAAAAAATAATCTATTGGATTCTGATTACCTACCAGAGGAACTTGTTATATTATCTACAGATAAAAGTCACTGTTCTCTCACTCAGGAAAGTCTTTTCTAGTTTCATCCATTGGCCTGCAAATCTCAAGATTTCCTTGTTTTTAATGGCAGAGTAATATGCAATTGTATAAATGTACCACAGTTTCTTTATCCATTCTTCAGTTGAGAGGCATTGAGGTTGTTTCCAGATTCTGGCTATTACAAATAAAGCTACATTGAACATAGTTGAGCAAATGTCCTTGTTGTATGGTGGAGCATCTTTCAGGATTTGCTCAGGAGTGGCATAGTTGAGTCTTGAGGTAAA
Source organism: Acomys minous (assembly GCF_964271855.1). Lineage (NCBI taxonomy): Eukaryota > Metazoa > Chordata > Mammalia > Rodentia > Muridae > Acomys > Acomys minous. The sequence goes on from NC_140490.1 coordinate 67,036,358, forward strand.
GCTATTCCCAATTTTCTGAGAAAGAGCCAGATTGACTTCCAAAGAGGCTGTACAGGTTTGCACTCCCAGTAACAATGGAGGAATGTTCCCCTTGGTAGGGAGGCCCAATGGACACACAGAGGAAGGGGAAGCAGGCTATCCAGATGAGACCTGATAGGCTGTGGTCATATGGTGAGGGAGGCAGTCCCCTTTTGTCAGAGGTCTAGGGGAGGGGGATAGGGCAGAAGAGGGAGGGAGGGTTGGAATGGGAAGATACATGTGAGGTGATAACAAGACGTAATCTGAATAAATTATAATAAATTAAAAAAGAAAAGAAAATAGTCACTGCTACAGTGTTAATTTATGCTGTCAGTTTAAAAGATAACTTTTTAAAAAGTCAAGCAGTATTTAATTTAAAATGGAAATAAAGAATATTCAGGTGATTGTTGTTGTTTGTTTATCTACATGCTAAAATCTATCCAGAAATAGAACAGGTGGTTTTTTTCAGTCCTTGTTGGCAGCATATTAACAGTCTCAGGTGGCATTCTGTTATAATTGCTATTAGGGCCATGTTGGGATTGAGTGTATTTTCTATAACCAAAACCCAATTTCAAGTTTTTCATTAATTTCTTTACCGACTCAGCATTTATTCAGTAGCTGTGAGAGGCATAATGGCAGATGCTGGACCACAGCAAAAGATACAAAATCAATATCTTAATCTATTCACACCTCAGCTCGAATCTATACCGTATCAAAAACAAACTCAGCTAACTCTGAGGTATTGATGAAAGCAATCTTATTCAAATCACCAGCCAGATTCTTTTCATTAAAATCCATGATTGCTGGTAGTGTGAACTCCCTACAGAGTTTGTCAATTGTAGCTAGGTCATAGCTAGTAAACTGCTAATCCATGATAACACATCATCATAATAATGAAGGTTTCTAGTCTGCTCCCAGTGTGTATTTGGTCATTACATAGGAAACTCAGAGAATAAGACACAGCTGCATACAACCTTTATACCTACGTTAACCCACGCTAGTGACACAGCATTAAGCACAAATTGCCTGATGTGCAACCCCCAGATAAAACCAGCTTGATTTACACGTTTCAGTTAAGTTATTCCATAAAGACGTTGTTTGTTTGTTTTCATCTTGAATGAGTGATCAAAAAAAAAGATGGGAATCTGTCACGGACTAGACTCGGAGGCGTGGGTAAGAGGCAGAAGGGTTGTCCTTCAGGGCTCCCCATGAAGCTCTGTGAAAGAGGATGTTCTTAGTGTGTGTGCATGCTGCCCAGTGTTCCACCCACAAAACAAAACCACAAGGAGACAAAATTTTAAAATATAATGACAAAGCAACGGCAAAAGGAATTCCTCCCCCCAGAGTCAGCCATTTCATACGTTGTCCCTTCTTTTACGCCCAGTAGATGGTGAACATAGTTCTGTTTATGAATGAAAACCTATTATATTCTGAAGGAATTTTTGCACACTTTTGACTCTAATATTCCTTGGTTTTCTTACTACCACAAAACCTTTCCATAAAAATTTATATTCTGAAAACATTCACTTACTTTAATAATTGCAAAAATGCTTAAAATATGAGAAAATCAAAAGCCCTTTTGCTGATAAGCTGTGACTTTACAATCTCGGTGAAACTGTTGGATTTTATGGCGATATTAGTTCCCCTCACTAGCCTGTTGTTATGAGCTTTTGAAAGCAAGAGTTGATGAATTAATGTGAAAATTTTCACTTTATAACCACAAAACCCCAAGGTTTTCAATCCCCTCGATTGTATCATTCATAGAAGATTTTAAATGATATGCTCATTCCCATTTCAAATATTTACAAGAGTAGGCTTTGCAAATTTAGCAGATTTTAATGCTCAAAACAGGAATAAATGTTTTAGAATAAGAGATTTTAGTTGTAATGATATACTACTAGAATGTTGCTAAGCAGCTGGCACTGGGCCCACCAATTCCTCCAAAATAAGAGTCCAGATATGACAGGCATGGCCTTATGATGCAGCAGCCACATTAACCATAGGCAAATACTGAACTCTTCAAATCTAGTTATTTAGTTTCAATCAACTTCAACTTAAGTAGCCAGACACTGCCGCGTGTTGCCTAGCAAACATCATTATCAAAATTCCATATCATAAAATATGATTAGGTGGTAGTAGATTGCTGTTATATTTTTTTAATGTACTGTATGCACAGCCTTTAAAATCGGTGTTTGTGGTGAGTGTGTGTGTATGTGTGTGTGTGTGTGTGTGTGTGTGTGTGTGTGAGAGAGAGAGAGAGAGAGAGAGAGAGAGAGAGAGAGAGAGAGAGAGAGAGAGAGAGAGAAAGAGAGAGAGAGAGAGAGAGAGAGAGAGAGAGAGAGAGAGAGAGAGAGAGAGAAATGTGGGTGTAAGTGCTCGTGCCACGGCGTGGATACGGAAAGCGTTTCTATCACAGATATACTCTAAAATGTTTCCTGGAAGCATGATTTATTTAAAGCAAATATTCTTCAATTGTCTTATCAAAGTGTTAGCATTTTTTATTCTCTTTTTTCTGATTGATAATAAAACAGTTAGCTAAACTCACATATGCTCACCAATGCTTGTCTCAGTCTATGTTTACTTTATTTTCATTACCTGATAAACTTAATATATTTTGAAATCTTCCTCTGAAGGAAGCATTATAATCCAGTGAACTGATATGAAATTCTTAAAAATTAAAATTAAAACATTTGAAATAATGTCTACTGAAAGAAGCCAAGTGAATGCATGCCTGCAGAACTTCTCCGCTGTCATGGTAACAAGTCCTTGCCTGTGGTTCACACTCCTAGTTGCCATCAAGAGTGTTCTTTGGGCTTCCTGTCAGGGCAGAGCCACCTGCAGCCCCACTCCTGAATGGTGTTGTGTCAAGCCAGAAGACAATAGAGAGACCAGTTATAATCTGACTACCACCATCAAGACCTGGCGTAATGTTTGCTGTCTCTATTAAAACACTTTCACTATCCCCCAGTGCATCGTCAGTCTTCTTGTATACAGCCCTTCAAAAGCAGTACTCGGGAAATGTTCTCTATCTCAAGGTTTTCCACATTGATTGAATAGTCATGTTTCTCTGTTAATTGTTGAAAATGTGACATAAAGTAAAAACTTTTTCTTTTAAGTTTTAGTGTGTGTGCAAAGCATGCATGCATGTGTGCATATGTGGTGTGCGCATGTGTGTGTGTGATTACAGGTGGAGGTCAGAAGCCTTGCAAGCTCTTGGAGTGTCAGGCAGATGTGCAAGCAAGCACCTTTCCCAATGAACAGATCAATAAAAACTTGCAATGCGTTTGCACTCAAGTGTGTTTTCACACATACCCACTACAGGTTTCCTCAGACACACTTATTTAAGTTTAACATAGTTACTTTGCTATATTGTGACTTAATTTCTATTCAACTGAAAACACTTAACTTATTGTTTCAACCCCTAGTTTATTTAGAAGAATTTTGTTGTAATTTCCCAAATACTTTATGATTTTCCAAGATAGCCTTATTGTTTTTCATTTCTAATTTAATTTTGTGGCTAGATCACACACTTAGTTTGATGGTATGATTTATATTCTTATAAATTTATTGAATTTTGTTTTACTTCCTTCAATGGAGTCTAATTTTTTAAATGTCCCATGTCACTTGCAAAGAATGTGTTTTCTGCTGTCAGTGAACTCCCTTATAAATATTGCTGAGGTCATATTGCTGGGGTTGTTGTATGTTTTCTACTGGCTTATGGATTTTTCTGTCAACTCAGAACCTCACTTATTGGATAGGAATGTTGAAATCAGAGATTTGAACAATTATGGTTTCATTTAACTTTCCTCTCAGTTTTCTGTGTTTACTTCACACATTCACAGGTTCTGTTATGGCTACATACTTGTTTACATTTGTCATATGTTTTGAGATAAATTTTTCTTTTGTCCTTACTCATTGCATTACTCATTCATTGCATTACTCATTTTGAAATATTTTTCTGATTTATTTTGTTTTATTATTATTTTGAGTAGATCTTTTTGTTTTATTAATACCCAAAAATTCTATAGAATCTCATCATTTCGCTTTTAAACTGTTTGCATTCTTATGTTTGAAATGGAATTCTTGTGCTTTCTGTTTGTGTGTTCGTTTTGTCTGCTCTAACAGTATCTGTCCTTCAACTGGAGGATTTAGTTCATTTACACTCCACGTTTCTTAATTAGGGTTCCCATCACTGTGATAAAACCCAGTGATCAAAAGCAACTTGGGTATGAGGAATTTACTTCACCTCACTCTTCAAGGTAACAGTCCATCACTGGGGAAAGTCAAGGCAGGAACTCAGTCAGGGCAGGAACCTGGGGCTGGAGCTATGGAGGAACTCTGAGTACTGGCCTGATCCTATGGTTTACTCAGCTGGATTCCCTATACACCTCAAGACCACCTGCCTGGAGTAGCACCAGAGTGCTTTGGTCCCTACCACATCAATCACTAATTTAAGAAAATTTCACACTGACTTGCCGAGAAGCCAATCTGTTGGGTTTTTTTCAAAACTTGCTTTCTCCATACAATAGTCCTGGCTGTCCTGGAACTTGCTTTCTTGACCAGCCTGGCCTCGAACTCACAGAGATTGCCTGCCTCTGCCTCCTAAATGCTGGGATTAAAGGCATGCACAAATATTATGGAGGTATTTTATCAAATGTGCTTCCCTCTTCTCAAATAAGTCTGAACTTGTGTCAATTTTGCACACACACACACACACACACACACACACACACACACACACACACACATGGAGGATACCATGTAATCATTAACGTGCTCATATTTAGGTATAGCATCCTGCTATTAAAATTATTGTCCATCCTTGATTTCCTAACTTTTAAAAGATTTGAGAATTCTATTCATCCTCATCCTCAGTGTGTGTGTGTGTGTGTGTGTGTGTGTGTGTGTGTGTGTGTGTGTGTGTGTGTACTTGCCAGCACACACAGGTGCCATAGAATGTATATGGGAGACAGAGAGAAAGTTGCGGAAGTGAGTTTCCTCCTTCTACTGTGGGACTTGGGGATGAAGCTTAGGTTTTAAGACTCCCAGCATAAGTGTTTTTATTGCTGAGCCCTCTCCCCAGTCCTACCCTTTGTGTCTACCCATCCTATTCTTCCATTAGCTTTCTTGTGGACCTGTAATGGACTCATTCACACACTAGCATGCTCTCTGAGCTCATCTTTTACTGGTTATTCATAGAGTTTTCAGTAGCAGTCGTAACTGATCAGAGCATGCCTTTAACTACTGAAAGTCTATGACAGTAGCTTTCAGTTTAGCTCCTTTCAGATGCTGTACTCTGAATTTGATACATTTTATTTTCTCATGAGTTGTGCACAATCCAGTATTGTCTTTAAGTCTTTTTTAACTTATCACACAACAAAGTTGACTTTCATTTCAGTGTACAGTTCGATAAATTTTAGTGTGATCATATGTGTGTAGATACCCCCTTAAACAGATTAAGTTGGACAAACACCCCTATGCTGGTATTGACCTGATTAACACAAGAGCCTGGGTGTTTGGCCATACATTTTGGATGTTCTGTGAGGACACCTTTGGGCAAGATAAATATTGGTCAACAGAATAAGTAAGTGGGCTTCCCCCTGTAATGTGAGTGGGCTTTGCAGGAATGGTTTACTGAGAATAAATAGAAGAGTGGCTTCTGCCAGATTCCCTTCAAACCAGAACATTCTCTGTCGCGATTTAGAAGCAGATCTGTACCATTCTTTGTTGTGGGTCTGCAGTTATATGACCTGAACTTCAGCCATACATACACTGTGCTGGGTCTCTAGCTTACCAAAGCCAGGAGGTAGACCTTGAGATTATTCAGCCCCAGGAGGAGGAGAGGTGATAGAAAGTGAGAGAAAGGGAAAGGAGGAAATAGAGAGGGAGAGAGCAGCACAGTAGTTCATCTGGGTGAAGCACAACCTTGCATTGTTTCACCAGACTCTCCTGGTGACTAACGATGCACAGCACCTCTCCGTGCACCCATTTTCCACCTTCATTTTGTCTTTAGTGATGCACCCATCCATAATCTAATATAAGTTGTACGTGAAATATTTTGAGTTTTGACAGATCTTTATGTACTCATTCTTTTAAAAGCGTCCTTCACATAACAGAGCATACTAATGTTGAAGCCATGTTAAGAACTCTAAATCCAGGTCCCAAAACTATTCCTAGTATTCCTACTTATATGAAAAATGTATAAAGGAATAAAGCAAGAACGGAAAATACTCTTTCATATTTACCATTATCAACCCTTTTGATTGCGTGGGGGTGCAAATCTACACCCGGTACTGTTTGCGTTCAACCAAAGTACGTCTAGCACATATTTTAATGTATAACTGCTGAGAGTAGATTTCCTCCAGCTTTGTTTGTCTGAAAAGGTTTTCTTTTAAATTTTTTTTGAAAAGCTAGTTTCACTAAAATAGAAACTAGCTGCAGGTTGGCTCTCCCCCAATTTGTTAATGATATTGTTGTGCTGTTTTCTGGCTTGAACCACTGTGATGACAAATTCACAGTCATCTCTCCGCACTCTCTCTTGTACAGAATGTCTGGTTTTTTTTTTCCACTAGCTTCCTTCAAGTTCTGTTTTCCTAGTTACTATTTCCACTAATTTGATTATAATGTGCTTTTGCCTTTCTCCAATCTTATAGCTAGGGTTTGTTGAGCTTAATTATTTATATAACGTTTAAAAATAATTTCATCAATTCTTTCAGGATTATGATTCTCCTCCTCTTGTTCGGTTACTCTAGTGCTATGCATTTTGCTTCTTTCCACATAATTCTTGCTGAGGTGATGAATTTCCCAACTTAAGGCCACCAAGTGAGTTTTTCATTTTAAATATTGCATTTCTCTTCCCCAGGGATTCTACTGCAATTTCTACTGAATTTTTATTCCTCTTCTCGTCTTGTCCATGCTTTTCCTTAAATATTGATACCTAGTGTTGATAAGTGCTTTCTCGGTCTCCTTCCAGGACTGTCTACTCTACTGGTTAATTTCTCTCATGATTAGCAGGCACCTTTCCCTGATTTTCTGTGCATCCTTGGAGCTGTCTTAGATAATAAGAGTGGAGAAATTTGTGGTTTCTGTACTCATGGCTTGTCTTCTAAACAGTGCTGTGCTTTCTACTGGCACTGGGTGTCTAAGGCATGTCTTTATCATTTATTTTGGCCTGTGGGCAAGATGCATTGGGACAAACTAAGAATAATAACAATAGAAGTCTTGTGTCTGAGGAGATTCCTATCACCTTGGTATATAACCAAGTCTTCCTTGAGGTCTCTGCACCCTGGCTAGGTGAGACTAAAACACCTTTCATTTAAGATCAGTCTCAGAAGTACTTAACTTACACTTCCAGTATCTGGTTGTACATGACTTTGTGACATTTCAACATAGTTATGCAAAAACAATATTGTTGAATATTTTCTCTCTTCCTCAATATCCTGCCCCAATTCAGCCTCCTCTAATCAAATCATCTCCTGCCCAATATCTCATTATAGCTGAATTGTGGTGTTATTTTGCAGGTTTTCTGTTTGTTTATGTCATAAAGAAAAGTCTTAATGATATTAACATCTCCAACCTGGATGAAAGTGGTTGTGACAGAGAGCTATCATTTTGTGTAAGAAAAATATGAAAGTTTTAAGAGTCCAGAAAAATGCTATAACTTTCCAAAAGGAAGACTTATCAGGCTAAGCTTTTATTTTTAAAGTTTATCTTATAGACCAGTGGTTGCCAGAGGCTAGAAAGGGTGAGAAAATGAGAGGAGAGGAAAGGTGTTTAGTAGGTACAGGGCTACAAATGAATAGGAAAATTAACATTTCATAGTCCTTGGAGCATACTAAGAGTATTTGGCAACATGCAATTAATTGTGTTTCAAAACAGCGAGTGCAAAGGTTTTTCAGTGGTCCCAGCACCAAAAAAATGGCAAATGTCTGAGGTAATGGATAGACCAATTATCCTGACCTGACCTTTGCATATGTTAAACACAATACGCATGAGTGAAAACAGCTCACCTTAACCCAAAAATATGCCAGATAAAGTTGAAAAATACCTTAAAAGGATGACATATCTACAATATGGTAACAACAGAAGATTATCCTGCTAACTGCTTAAAATTAGAAAAATCAAGTTAATATATGAGTTTATAGAGTAAAGGAATATTTTGAGGAGATTTTACATTGACTTTTGAAATGCAGTGTTCTGTCTGGTGTCTTAGAAATCAGGGTTTTAGTCAATTCTGTTTCAAATTCCAGAAACAAAGTCCATTTTACCACAAAGGAAGATAAACTATATTCCTCTTGTGAGATGAACGTTGAGTCTATATAGTACTTGTCCGAACGTGTTCACATAATTAGTTTATGGGAACAAGGACAGAGGGCTCATCCTCCACGCTCACTCCAAGCAAGAGCAAGGATAAAGGATGTACATGTGGTTTAAGGAGCAAGGTCGACACGGTGGTTATTTGTTTGAAGTAGTTGGGTGTTCTTGCTCTGCTGCAAGTTTTGTTTGGGAAAATAAACACACTCAGTGGCCGTGTTGGAAAGAAGATCAGAGGAGGGCGCAGGAATGTGCAGACCTTTCTTCTTTCTAAATGACGGTCATTAGGACCACAAGCATGAAAGTTCGTGTTCTGCAAATGCTTGCATCTTTTAAAATAGCCACCGCAGGCTAGCTGTCTCTACACAGCCAGACGTTCTTTTGAATAAAACTGAGAGCCATCCATGACAGCCCACTTGAACATTGATAACTTATTTTTCCTAGATGTTTGTTGCAAAGTATTTGCAATGATTTCTCATTGTACCTGTTCTTATCTTTAAATTATTAATATTCTTCTAAAATGGTTAATGCTTCCTAGACTCATAATAGAACTCTTTGTATGGCTATTCTCTTCTCATATTTCAAAAACACATTAAAGTTTAATTCTACATTTGCCAGGTCATTGTTCAAGATGACAAGCCACTAAACACAGTTTTTATTTATTTGTATTATGGAACTTAATCTATCTTTCCATTGTGAACACGAACAAAAAAATATAAAGGACAAAACTTACTTTTCTATTTCCCTGAAAAATATAATTTCCTGTGTAACTAACTGTATCCAAGTAAAATCAGGATTGCATTTCTCTCAAACAAACCAACTGAATAGGGGGTGTCTTTATTCCCCAATAATCAACTTTAACCTTCAAACAATTTTCCATTTTCTAAACATTAAATATAGATTAGTCATAGCTTGGAATGTGTATGAATGTGACCCTTATGGTCAAGACACAGCAAGAAGTCATTGGAAAAGAAGTGAGCACTCTCCATTCGGCTGTGGCCTTGGAAACAGCTCAGAAACCATCAGATACTGTCAGCGAAAGGTGCTAAGAGGAATTCGACCCCACAGTTGTCTTCAGAAACATAGGTTTATAGCCATTATGATCCAGGGTATTGAAAATATATTGATAGATCAGTGAAGCATCCATGGAATAGCACTCTTAAAAGAAAAGTACATACATTATTGTCACCAGAAACCATGGAGTGAAAAGTCAATCTGAGTATCTCATATGATGAACAGCTGCTGCAACATATAGAAGAGACAAGGCCAAAGCAATGATGAAAGCAGAAAAAAAAAAGACACCATGACACCCTGGGTGACAGATGACCTGTCGCCTGCTTCATTGACCTGTCAATATAGTTTCAATGCCCTGGATATTAATGGCTATAAACCCCTGTTCCTGAAGACAACTGTGGAATTGAATTCCTCTTCACACCTTTGGCTGTCAGCGCCTGATGGTTTCTGAGCTGTTTCCAAGGCCATGCAAAAAATAATAATAGATAAACAAATTTATAAAGTACATATAACATGGGAGTGAAGTTACATCCAGAGAAATTCTAGCTTCTCTGCCACCAGGACCATAAATGTGTCTCAATTCAGCCCATCTCCTCTGTTCCTTATTAATACATCTACTCTATGTTTAGAACATATAACACCCATTGGGTAAATGTGTATAGTGAGCTGCAAAAGTGGTAAATCTAAGAGCCCATCCAGTCTCACTATATCTCCCTTTAGGGTCAGCCTATATGTAATAGAGACTTGCCCTGCTCACATAGTTACTGCTAGATAACAGAGTTACATACACAGCTACACTGCACACAGAGTGGATTTTCCAACAAATAATTAAAGGATTCAAAAATAATAGTAGAGTTCATGTATGTATCCACTATGAGTCAAATTCAACTGAGAAGGCTAATTTTTTACTATGTTTTTAATTATTGCAGATATTTTTAAAAAATAGGTAGCGTTCCTAACTTGGAAATAGCAAATAGAGAGGAGAATCAAGAGACTGTCAATAATCCCCAAACCAACGAAATTAGGCAGCATACCCGACCCAATATTTATGTTAAAATCCAGAGTTAATAATAATTCAAAATTGATTAGCGCTTATTGGTGTGTGCGAGGTGTCACAGTGCACATATGGAGAGGAAGACAACTTGCAGAAGTCAAGTCTTTCCTTCCAAGTGGATCCCAGGGATGGAATTCAGGTTGTCAGGCTTGGTAACAGACCAGTTAACCTGTCGCCCATATGTCTGGCTCTGGAGTTAATAACCTTAAACTGAATATTCCTAGTCCTTCAAAATAAATGAGTGATTAAACGGATGAATAATGCCAACAACATATTAAATTTCTACATGCTGGCATGTATCTCACATGATTTAAATGCATTTCAGAACCAATTAATTATGCCTTCAATATAAATGCTATATTAATGTTTATTCCTTGTTCAATACTCAAAAATCCTTTAAAATGCTGAGCTATAAATGTCTCATCTCTGAAACTGCAGAAGACTTTCAGCCTCAACCCAAACATAGAGAATATTGGACTCACTGTTTTGAAATCAATAGACATGACCTTTAGCTGGCTATGAAGGGTCATCCCTGCACTTGCATCATTTGGGAAGATAAAGAAAGAAGATTGCTGTGCTTAGTACCGACCTGCACAGCTGCGCAATAGCTCAGTGGCTCATGACAGCCTCAACTCCCATGACACATTGTCTCAAAACCCAAATTCTTCTTCTTCTTCTTCTTCTTCTTCTTCTTCTTCTTCTTCTTCTTCTTCTTCTTCTTCTTCTTCTTCTTCTTCTTCTTCCTCATCATCACCATCATCATCATCATCATTAAAACACCAATATCAATATCCACAGCAATAGGGCTGTGCTAAAGGTCAATGCATGAGACCATGGGTTGCCCACATAAATGCACTCAAAAGCACTCTACTTAGAACCCTTCTGCCTCTTTCTTAGGTGGCTGCCCATCCCAACATTAAACTCAATCTCTGAAGTGTATGGCCATGCTGTTGTGGAAGCCAGAGGTTAGTTACCTTCTCATCAATCCCTCTCTGCACTGCTCTTGAAATACCCATTCTTAGAAAAAAAACCATACTCACGTTACTATAGACCGTGCATTTCATTCTGAGAAGTATCATCTCTCCAGATGACGTGTTCAAATGAGATTATAAGAGAAAGGGTTGTAGTAGCCTAGCACATTAATGATTACAACTGCAGGAGCACTTTATCACACTGTGTCAGAAGTTTAAAAATGCACTGAAATAATCTAATGTAAATCTCCTGAGCTTTCCTCTTACTACCTAAGGATAAGATAAAACTATACCACTTAATACATTGTACAGGCTTCCGACATACACAGATGCATCACTGCACAGTGAATGCAGGCATACAGTAACTCCAGAAAATGATTTTTCTATGCTCAGAGAAGTTGGTTACAATGGACTAAAAATGGGGTTGAGGAGATGTCTACCTGGATAAATACCTGCCGTGTGATCAGAAGGGCAGGAATTCAGAGAGCTCTCTAGATACCACGTAAACCCAGATACATTCACACACATGTGTAACCCCAGAATTGTAGAAAAGGAGGCAGAGACAGGAAGAGCCTTGGAGCCCATGGCCCAGCCAGGCTAGTCAACAGATAAGCTCCAAGTTCAGTGATGAGATCCTGTCTGAAAAAGATAAGAAGAAAAGTGATTGGGGGATACATCGGATGTCAATCTCTGGTCCCCACATACCCCATGTATGTGAACACATCCACATTACAAAGTACATGCACAAGATCACATGTGTATATGCATGTGTATGCACATGTGTACACACACACACACACACACACACACACACACACACACACACACACACCACAAAATAAAACAATACACAATCTATAGGAGGTTTCAGAGCAAAGAAACCACACAAGATTCAAAAATAAAATAAAATAACTAAAAAGAAGAGAAAGTATAGAGGTTGTACAGGTTAGTTCTGTGTTTTCTGTTAAATTGACATAATTAGAGTGACTTGGGAAGAGAGAACCTCACTTGAGAAAATGCCTCCATCAAACCAACTTATGGTAGAGCCTCTGGAGAAATTTTCTTTCTTGATGATTAACGTAGGAAGGCCCAGGTTCATTCTTGGGCAGATAGTTCTGTGTTTTATAATAAAAAAGCAAACTTTGCAAGCCATAATGCCAAACAAGTAAGCAGCACTCTTCCATTGTCTCTGCTTCAATTCCTGCCTCCATGCTTCTGCCTTGGCTTTCCTTGGTGATAGGCACAACCTGTAAGCCAAACAGCCTCTTTCCTCTACAGACTAGTCTGGGCCACAGAAAGCAAACTAAGACAAAAGTGAAAAATGTCTCTCTCAAAATATTGTTTTCCTTTCTCAGCAAAATGAAAAATCGAAGGTATTTTTTGATGAAGAGATGTTCACAGAGTATGTATGTTTACATAGTGTATAAATATATACCATACATAAGTATATATCATGCATAGGTGCTTAGATGTATTTAGGTATATACATATGTATATATAAAATGTAAGTAGATAGACATGCATGTCTTAAGTAATAGAAAGATCGATAGATAATAGAGCAGAGATAGTTGGTAGACAGGCAATAGATAAATAAAGATGAGAGAGATATTATACAAAGTTAAACACAAAGATGTGGAAAGCTATACAGAGACACGAGCTGATGCTTCTGACTAAAGAATGTCTAAGAACTTCTTTTCTTATCTTACAACCTTTCTCGAAGGGCAGAATGACTTCCAAATTCTTCACACACACGTATTTTAATTATAAAATACATTGAGGAAACACACCTGACAAGCATTTGAGGAAGTAATTAAAAATACCTCCCAGAAAGAATATTTTTTAAAATATCTAAAAGTAAAATACAAAGTATATAAAATATTAAAAACATCAGATGTTTTTCCAGCAAAAACAACTCTGCAATCTGCATGAGGGAATGACGGAAGAGAGATGAGGCAGAGTGTGCGCCTCAGAAGAGCACATTCAGGACTTTTATGTCATTTATCACAAATAGTAAGTATAATTACAATAAAGACAAAACAGATTCACATAAAACAAACTCATTATGAAGATATATTTGAATAAAGTTCATAAGGTCTGAAGAAAGACTATCCACCCTTTTAAAAAGGGGGACATTGCACAGCAAGGACTCTTTGGGGTAAATGGTGTCACCTCAGGTCAAACTCAAGATCTACAGAGCATGTACAACAGATTGGAAAAAAAAATAAGAACATATTGAAAACAGATGTCAAAGCACACATTAATTTCAATGAAGGAATAGTCATCATTTGGAATATGTGGACAGGGAGAAAGCACATACTGGCTCCTGGGGTCCTTCGTGAGGCCAGGGCCGATGGTACTTATAGCAGAAGCTTCCGGCAGGCAGTCTGGATCCAGATGCTAAAGGATCTGTCTTTGCTGAAACGATAAAAGGTTCTCTAGGCCATGTTTATTCTCAAACAAAATAAGACCCTGATACTATATGAACTGTTTCCTGGCATGTGATGCACTGTGTGCGACAGCAGAGTGACATATTTTTACCCAGCAACTTAACTTTGAGTCCCCATTTTTAAATTTGCTTTCTAATCTTGGAAAAGTAAGAACTCTCCTCTTATCTACAGAAAAATAATTTAAACATTAGTGAAACAGAAAATGGGCACCAAGGCGTCTACTTTGTAATAGCCATCTTCCATTGAATTTCTTTATTTGTGGGTGGGGGTGAGCCATTAGGAATCGAACCAAGAGCCTCACACATGTTAGAAAAGTATGGTACCCTTGAGCTGTATCTCCAGCCATGTTTTTCCTTGTGTTCAAGGTAATATTTCAATAAGTTGCCCAGGCAACAACTCCCCAAACCATAGTACCAACTGGGGACTAAGTATTCAAACACGGAACCTATGAGAGTCATTTTCCTTCAAGCCACCATAATCAATATAGTTGGAAAACTGTGATTTGGTTTTTTAGGTTTTTTTTTTTTTAACCTACTAATTCTGTCAGATCCTAGAAAGGACATGCCTCCCAAATATAAAAAAAGTATATAAGCTTATGGATACAAATCACATTGAAACATGAAAAGTCTCCATCAAAACTACCTGATTTTACCAGAGCAACTTCAGTATCTCAAATCAGATGTTGCAGATCTACAACGAAGCAGGTGAGGCTTGCAAGATGGCACAGTGGTACCAGCACTTGTCACAAAAGCCTGTCAACTTCCGTTGATCCCAGGAACACACAGAAGGTAGAAAAGTGAAAAAGCAACTGCTGAAAGTCAACCTCTGACCTCTGCACATGCTCTATGGCATGAGCACTCCAGCAGGTACATAAACGCACACATACACACACACACACACACACACACACACACACACACACACACACACACACAAGTACATTAAATACAGTTTCTAAAGGGGTGTTTCATGGTTTGATCTTAAAAAGTTAAACACAATTTCAGTCTTTTTATTTACGCCTTTGAAGACAGGGCATTCCTCCAGGACCCAGGTTGACCTAGAATACACCTCTGGCTTCACCTTCACCAGTGCTTGGATTACAGATAAATGCTACCATACCCAGTAGTAAATCAATTCTTTTAAATTTTTTTCTCCTTAAACATTTCTTTATTTGTGTGTATGCCACAGTGTGCATGTGGAAGTCAGGGGCCAAATGGTTTCTCTCCTTCTCCTTGTGAGCCATGGGATTCAAACTCAGGTCCTAAGGCATGGCAGCCACTGTTTGTATCTCCTGGCTAACTCACTGGTGCCCATGAGCTATACTAAACAAAAGAACTGACTGTTCACCTTCTGCATGGCTTACAACAAGCTCAGTTTTAAAGGAATCATGATCACCACCTCTTCTTCACAGGGTGGCCATGAGCAAGCAACAAGCTCCCTTACTTAGTGCTGAGGGCACAGAGTGCAGAGCCAGTGCCCCGGGAGCACAAGTCTCATGGTTCCTCCCTAACCCCAAACCAGACACTGAAATAAAGTGATGAACAAGCACAACTCCATCCTATATATTTATGTGAGCTCTGCTCTTTGTGACTGTGTTTGTGTGTGTGTGTGTGTGTGTGTGTGTGTGTGTGTGTGTGTGTCCAGAGAAGCTATGAAAAATATCACTGGCCTTATCTTGTGGGAAAGAATGAATTTTTCAACCATGAACAAGGCTTGAATACCATTCCCCGAGAACTGTGTGGGTGTATAATAATTCCCTGAGTTATCATACTAAAAAAGGAAAGCAAAAGTGCCTTGCGGATTTGGAAAATACTTCATCAAATGAGGATGAGAGCCCAGGGGAGGACAGGCCTAGGGGAGGATAAGTCCACAGAGACAGCAAAACAGCCATCGAATCCAACTCGCCACCCTCCCCACTTGGTCCTTACCCAAAGCCCTAACTTTACCCTCTCTTATATTTTCCCATGCCACCACCACCAGAGAAAAATCTCTGTAAAACCTGTAGCCTCGGACTGAAGAAGAGAACACAAGACAGTTTGACTTTGCAATAATCACTCATTTCTTATGTGAAGTTCACATTTGAGCCACGGAAGGAATGAAATTTTGCAGACATAACAAATCCTAGAGCTTAAGAGGCCTTGGACATTAGTTGATACAGGTAATGTCCTTCCTGAAAAGGGAGCCCTTCCCCTCCAAAAAAAGAATAAGGCCTATAAAGCAAAGAGCACATTAAAAACCAGATTTCTATCTCAGTTTACGCAAGGTTTCAGATATGA
Source organism: Acomys minous (assembly GCF_964271855.1). NCBI lineage: Eukaryota > Metazoa > Chordata > Mammalia > Rodentia > Muridae > Acomys > Acomys minous. The sequence continues at coordinate 67,052,451 of NC_140490.1, forward strand.
ATAGACCTCTAAAATAACGAATTGTTTGGCCTAGAGTCTCTGGCTGTATATTTTCCTTGACTAATCTGCTTTAATGAAACCCTCACTCCCACAATAATAGAAAGACATAACAGCTTCTTGGAAATCCTCCCCCTATTGTCTCAAGCAAGACTCCAGAACAACTGAAATGAAATCCTTAGCTGTAAGCAGAAAAGAGAGCTGTCCCAAAGTGCCCTGGGTTATCAGCCTGTTTCTCATAAACCAGCTCCTGAATTAGGCTGCATCATTTAAAAAAAAAAAAAGACACACAGATATGTCTGCAAGATGAACAGATGAGCCCTTGATAAAGGCCAAATCCAGTAAAAAAATAAGTCAAGCCAAACGAGAGAACTTAACTGTTGTGAGGAGGTTGAACCAGATGTTTGTGTAGATCCAGCCCAGTCATGTGATGTGATTTATAAAGCAGCTTATAGGAACCAGATGCCCAAATCCTGTCCTCATGTCCTCCGGACTGTGCTTGGATTGATGAACACAGCTAAGGATTTTAGCTTATGCTTTTATTTTTAATTTTCACATAAATATATATTTTATTTAACATGTATGCCCTTCCCTCCCACTCTGCCTCTTTTCAGCCTTCTTCCCTCCCATTAGCCTCCTTTGTCTCACCAGACAGTCTCACTTCTATTTTGGTGTCAGAAATTCATATATCATATCACTTATACATATATAGGAATCGCAAATTAAATCTATGTGTTCATAGGTGTGCAGGTGCACATAGAGATGCAAAGTGCAAGTACATGTGTGTGGAAATATTCTTGGAGGCCAGAAGATACCTTCAGCTGCCGTTCCTCAAGTGCCACTCACCTTGTTCTTTAAGATGATGTCTCTCTTAAAAATGAACTTGAAACTCACCAGGTAGGCAGTGCTGGCTGGTCAGAAACCCCAAGAACCCCAGGAACCCCCTGACTCTAGCTCCCCAGTGCTAGGCTTATAAGCATACAATGTCACACCTACTCTCTTTGTTCGCTTGCTGTGTTTTAAGCACGCGTTCTGGGAGATTGAACTTAGGCACTCTCATGCTTGCAAGGCAAGCATTTTGTTAGCGGAGCTATCACCCAGCCCAGCATTTTCCCTTACTGAGGAGTCACTGTTGTTATTGCTGTTTCTAAGTCAAAATCATTTACTTGTGGACACCATTTTTGGAGATGCTCAGCTTACTTGACATTTCTTGATTTTTACTTTCCAGAGACTTCATACTTCTACATGGCCATGGAGGGAGAAAAAAAAAGTTTTGAAACGCTTTCAGAGCAATCATGGGATGTGAGGATGATTTCTAAATGCCTCACAGCTGAAAAACGTACTAGAGGAGAGAGACCAGGGGATCATAGTCAACTTGATGTACATATTTTCTGAGTCTGGAATGGTTGACCCACATACTTTCCCTGGTGCTCAGGAAAATGCCAACTCTCTTTGGCTAAGCCCATGAAGGATTTTCTGTCATTTTAAAAAGTTCTTTCCATATATCCACCCTTTCTTCACACTGACAACAATAACAAAAGACTACTTAATTACTAACCTAAGACCATGCTAGTCTTCAAAGCCCTTCTTGAAAAGGGGAGCACTTTCACAGGGGAAGATCAAGGCTCCTAATTCTCCACCCCTGGCTAGCCAGCCTCCGCAAGGAGAACAGGCTCTTACAGCACTAAGTGCCAGGCTCTCAAAACCTGTGCGTTTCCTTGTGCATGTGTCTATTAAATGCTGTCTTATCAGGGTCTGTGCATACTATCTTCGAAAAAAGGAGCTTCCATCTTTTTTAAGAGTGATACATCCTAATTTCCCCCAGACAAATTAGGTTTAACTCATGGGTTGTGACTTGGAGTCACAGGTTGCATGCCACACACACACACACATAACTCACAATGTCTTTTCTTCCTGACCTTTGCTCTCTGTGATCTCGGTTTACTGTTGCTTTCAAAGGGAGATAAGTATAAACTAGTCAAGATTGCTTCCAGAAAAAAAAAGACTCAATTTTGTTATCATTAAATAAAATTGGACAAGAAAAGAAGCAATCTCAGTGTACTCTGTGCTCTCTCTCTCTGGCACTGCAGCCTCTCACACGCATTGCTTCCGGAACGCTGATCACATGGTAGCATTGGGCTCTAGGCTTGCTTTTACTTTATATTTTTCTGACTCTATCAGAACAGTGATAGTTGCTTGAGGGGAGAGATTGTTTCTTATTAAGCTGTGTCTTCATCTCCTTCCGCAGAACTTGAAAAAAAAATGTAAAGAATGAAAACAAAAGCACTATGAGTTGAGCTTACAACAAAATCAAGCTAAGTTTCTTCGGACCAAATGTCCCTCCAAGAACAATTTTAAAAAGCATACAAAATAATGCTTTTTTTAAAAAGTTGGAATGTGTTTGAATCACAAAGCAGTGAAAAGGTTTGGGGTTGAGGATCCAGAAGCACAGTGAATTCAGGAGAATGTGAAAACCACTGCAGATTGTCTCTGCAGAGCTGGTGAGAGTCTATCAGAACTGTCACTTCCCACTGGGGTGGGCAGCCACACACAAGGATTCAACGCCTACCAGGGCCAATGTCAGGTAAAAAAAATCACATTGATTTTGACTGAGAATTAGGTCTGTAACCCAGAAATATGAGGGAACTAAGAATAAATATTTTCAAACTAGATCTCGTAGCATGTGCCTGGAGTCCCTGCATTCAGTAGGAAGAGATCAAAGGGTCTCTGTAAGTTTGAGGCCACCTCAATAGTATATAGCTACTTTCTGACCAACCAGGGCAGCAATAAGATCCCACCTGAAAAATAAAGCAATAAGTTATTAAGTAGATAAATAGCTGTAATTGATCCAAGCTTAATCACTAGTCAGCTTTTTTTCTAGCTAAATTACAGTAAATGGATATACAATTTCTGGGGAAGATATTATATTATCTATAAGTATTTCCTTAGACAACAGTTGGCTGTCAAACAGAATCAGATGAATAAGAAAACAAAATTGACAAGTTATAGTAAAGGACAAGTGTACAAAGTCATAGTTTTGACTCTTAGAAAGTAAATAGAGTTATAGATGAGGACTTTAAAATTATGTATATAATTTGAAGTAATTGTCAGGAGCATGATTTTGGTAGGCACTATTGCATATAAAAGAAAAGCTTTTGTACAGAGAAAGACCATGGGGAGATTTTTTTTTTTTTTTGCAACAGGCCTTGATGTTGGTGACAACCACACAGACAAAAATCCAATGAGTTGTTTGTTTACATATGTATATTTTACAGTACTCCTTGTGACATTTACCCAAGGGAAATACTTACATTTGTGTACCAAACATTCTGTACAAAAAGGTTGAAAGTAATACTATTCTGAATATAAAGATGGATTTCTCTACTCTACAATGATGGGATACATAGGAGTCTAGTTAGAGAATAAAGTAATATAGACATAAAACATCTTGACATATTATTGCACAACACATAAATCTCCAAGATAACACTAGAGAACTCAGACACAGAACGTGTGTGTGTGTGTGTGTGTGTGTGTGTGTGTGTGTGTGTGTGATGCTGTGTATATAAAGTCTAAATCACATTACAACCTGGACCACTGGTTCCCTTCAGGAAGAGACAATGATAAAAGTTTGCACAGAGGGTGTTCCAGGAGGCTGCCTTTGCTGCTCTGTGAGCAGGACAACATGGCCCTCTGTGTTTATCATCACTCATTGAGCTGTGTTTATGATTTGTGCACCTTTCTCTATGTGGCGTTTACTGCATTAAAAACCATATAAAATTATAAATAAAAATAGGCATCCAATAAATGTTGTTGGAAGAATTAATATATGAATGGATAGATCAATGAATCTTGTTTCAAGGATTTACAGCTGCTAGAGAGAAAGGGGCAATGGGAACAGGTACTAGGAAATGAATAACCTAACAACTTCACCTGGACTTACTAGGATTTATGTCACTGTTAAAATGAGGTGACTATTGGGCACTTGAAATAAATGTCTTTCCGGATATTACCCAATATTTGACTTAGCAATAAATTCTTTCTGTTATTATAAACCAAATTACTCTTGCAGTTAACATTCTGTTTGTCTCTGGTCATATTTTACTAAAGACTGCTCTTGAGACAGACCATGCTTGCTATATTAATAAATCTTTGAATAGAAAGTACACTAGGAAAACTGCTTGTTAAAATAATAGCATATGAGTCTGTTATAATGGGTGCCTCTAATTTGTGGCTGAGTTTTAAAATTAGTGAAGAGAGAGAGAGAGAAAGATACTCAATGAATTCTTGTTAATTCTGACATGAATTTTTCCATGAAAGTAACAATTTACCAAGAGTTTCCAAACATTTACAAAGCTGAAAAGTCTCCCAAGAAGTTAAAATATTCTCTAGCTTTACCAACAATGTAGAATAATCTGCTTTGTTCTTTTGTTTTTGGTATTTTTTCATAAGCCAGTTTATAATTTGGCATCTCAGGAAAATAGAAGCATTCTAGGTTGTTTTACAGAATATAGGATAGGGACTATGAAAAAGATGCATGCATTCAAGTACGCCTGGAACTCTGCAGTTTCTCAGAACAGAAAAAAAAAATCCACATAGCAAGACAATCGTATTTGAAGTAAAGCTTAAGTTACAATGCAGGAGAATGCAGGACAGGCAGCTGCTAGCACCTAAGGGCATTGCAAGCTGCCCCTCCATGGGTCTCAAAACACACTTTGAAAGTGAAATGTCTGAAAAGAAAGAAGAGAAAATATAGAAATATATAGGGGTGATAGGACAAAAAGTAGATTATTGAGTCGGCTCCTCAATTTAAACCCTTAATTATGCTCACAAGGTGATTCTTAATTCATTGGTATAGAAATTAGTATATTGATGCAAAATAAGCTGAATTTTGATACATTGGCATAGAATTCATATTTAAGATTATTCTTTACACACATTATACGCACACACACACACACACACACACATATATATATATATATACATATATATATTTCTACTCTAATATGAGGTGTTGTGCTCATACCACTCAAGTCGAATACAAGGTTTACCTCCAATACTTTGAAAGTGCTATTGCTGCCTGTTTAGGATAGTAAATTATACAAGTTAATTGTCAATATATCAAATCATGGTCATGTCAATTACTAGTCTATTTTTATCACAAGAATATACATCCTAGGTCTAACAGATAGGTATGATTCTATAGACAGATAAGGTAATGTCTTAAAAAACCTCAGAGCCCTACAGAATATGACATTTAAAGACAGTTTTATTGTTTTAAGGATTCTTTGACAATAAGACAGGTTAACTCCTGGAAAAAGCCAGCCTACCTCAAAGAAGATGATAATCCATCACAGAACCTTATGGAGAGGGCTACAAATGTGGCAAAGCAGCCATTGGGCGAAATGTCCTCATTTCTCCCACAGACAGAATTCTACCTAAAAATAGGCAAGCTTGGATGCAGGCAGAGTTGACTGCCAAACTCTGTCAAGACAGGGTAAGCAAGCCCTCAATGGTCGCTGCCCCACAAATATGTATGTCAGATATATTGGGCCAGGAAGCTGAAGATGGTGTTCCAATGTTATAGAGAACAAAGTGTTTAGGTAGCGAACTGTCTATTTTTTTTTTTCATTTTGGAAGCTGATAACCTGTACTTCCTGTTTACTCAGGTAATTAATTTTATTCTTTCTCAAGTCTCTGATGGGGTTGAAGACCAAATAGTTTAGTTTCACAATTAAGCTTAGTTGTTTAGGGGTTAAGATGTTTTTAGGTCTAGATAGATGTTTTAACTTGATAGAGGTGAGATATAATAGACATTGATTTACATTCAGAATTTTAGAGTCACCAAGATGTGGAAATGGCACCAAGGCTGCCAAATACAAATAGCCAAAACACTATGAACGTAATAGTTATACAATTCCTGATTGTTTCATGGTTCTTCTTGCTGTGTGTAGTTTATTTTATATGTGTGTAATAATATAAATGTATATGTAAAATAAAAAAATATTACTAAAAAAAAAAGAAAGTGAATTCTCCTGATCTAAAGCCTGTGGGAGATGGAAGTGGCCGGAGTCGTCAAGCACACACATTGTCTTCTGTGATAAGCCAAATAAAGTATGGTCTCTCTCCTTTACAGTCACACTTCTGACCACCCCTTGACAAGAGCAGGAGACTCTGAAATCATACAAGGGGTCTTAAGGAGAGCTCAAGTGACCAACCCATAATGTAGCTCTTTATTTCTGCCTTCCACTGAAGAGCCCTGCCTTTGGGAAACAGTTTTAAAAGTACCAGGTTATTCATGGTGTTTTCACCACAAATTCCAACCAATTTTACATGATTAATCTTAAGTAATTGAATTCCTCGTGCAACCTCACATCTTCAGGTTTTGCCCTTTATCCTTCTTCTCTTATCGCTGTTTAGTAAAGAAAGTATTGTTTCTTTTTTTGTGCGTTTTTGTTCAAGTTTGCTTAGTTGGTTGTTAGCTTTTGATTTTTTACAGGATGATGGGGTGTCACAGAGCCTAAGATGAATATTTTTCTTTGACTTGACTAAATGTGTTTTGTTTAAGATTGTCAATTTCACCTTAAACAAAAATGTTTCCCAAATCATGAGATCAGTGTGAACAACCTGTATTTTTAACATATTTAAAATAAAAGTGTAGCTATACAACTTTAAGAACGTGTGCCAATCATTCAACCCTTGAAAGGCAGCTTATGTGTTTGTGTGTTTGTTTATTTGTTTGTTTGTGTTTTGTGAAAGGTTTTCTCTGTGTAGCCTTGGCTGTCCTGAAACTCACTCTGTAGATCAGGCTAGCCTCAGACTCACAGAAAGACAGCTTATTTGCTACTGGCTTACCTTACTTTCAGACACATGTGTATTTTATGTCAGCTTTGTGGCTCCTTCCAGCTGCACTTTCTGAGACAAACAAGTGCAAACAGAAAAAGGGGTCGATACCTACAAGCAGATCTGAGTTTCAAAGATGCCTTAACTACAAAGTAACTGTAGCACAGATGATTGACTTGCTATCTGCATCTACTTTATCGTATGTTCAGGAAATTAAGAATGCCTACTTCTCAGGACTCTGAACCTTAAACAATATTGTGTTTCCACCACAGTAAATAGAGTTCATGTGACACAACTGGAGCTCAACAAATAGAAACCTGTGTTTCATTCCTTGTTTGACCAAAGAACAAATTGTAGATTCTCTGGGGTTAATTTTTATTTTGAGTGTTCTTCAATGCAAAGACAAAAGGTCCTATACAAATGAACAACATGCACATCATATGAATTATATTATTATATGTCATAGGAACCAGAAAGATGGCTTAACAGTTAAGAGTACTTACTGTTCTTGCAAGAGAGAGATATGTTCAATTCCCAGCACTCGCATCAGTAGTCTCACAGCTGCCTGTAAATACAGCTCCAGAACATCCAATACTTTCTTCTGGCTTTTATGGTTCCTTGCACCCATGTATACATACCCACACATGTATACAATTAATTTAAAATTACAATGAATTTAAAAATAATAGGGGAGGAAGTTCCCCTCAGTCATAGTCACAGGGGAGGGGAGTAAGGGGAAAAAGGGAGGGAGGGAGGAATGGGAGGATGCAAGGGACCGGATAACCATGAGGTGTAATATGAATAAATTAATAAAATAAAATTTAAAAAACACTGAAAATGGAACTATAAAAAATAAATAAAAATAATAAATTACTATATTGTTTATAATGATGTTGACATACCATTTTCATATGTCACACTGAACCTTAATCTCCTGACCCATCACAATACAGATACCTTGAGGACAAATTCTAGGTATTTGCTGTGAGGCACTACCTCTGGGAAGATGAGAACAGATATGTCTACTCATGCCAGACAACCAACAACAGACCAAACTATAGGTAGCACTGAAGCCCAACTTAATAACTCAAAGAGCTCTACTGAAGTGGCCTTACGTGGATGTGGCGGAAGGGCTACTTACAGGAGATGAAATGACGCAAAGAAAGCTGTATTACTTTGGCCCACCCCAGCTCACAAACACTGGAACCAGGCAGATCAACATGTTGCATAGTATTCTTTCACCGTGGCCTTTTCCAGGCAGAATAGTTGGTCCCTGCTTTAGTCAGGCTGCTTGGCTGGTCTCTACCTCTTTCAGGCCACTCAGCCTTAGTTTCTTCTTCGCACCTTCACTTGCCAAAGAGTGACTCAGTAGTCTTTACTGCTTATATACTCTGAGGGAAAAAGTGATTGGACCCTTATATTTACGATTGTGGGCCTAGACATACCATTTTCATATGTCGCAAGATGAGACTTGTTAGCCTGCGACCATAAAGTGGGGGAGGAGATCCCCCTCGGACATGGACCTAAGGGAGGGTAATAGGGTGGGAGTGGGAGGGTAGGCGGAACAGAAGGATACAAGTGATGAGAGAGCAATTGAGTTGTAATCTGAATAAATTAATTTTTAAAAAGTGATTGGACCAGCAAATTTGATCAGTTTCAGGGACTTCCTGAAACTACTTGAGTTGTTTACTTCTTAAATATCTTCCCTGTGTGATGGAGCGTTTCAATTCCCCTAGGACATTCTGGTATTCCACCTCTTCGTAAGTGCCCTGTCTTAAAATATCCTGTTGTGTCACCTCCTGTTCTACACTGCATCTTAAGATGTTTCCTCCAAGATGGCAGCTTTTTACCTCAGAGGAAGCTGCTGCACAGCATAAGCCTCCGAGAATCTGCTACTTCTTTCTAATCACACTGTTGCAAACGAATCCAGATCACTTTGGTTCTAGCGTAAACTACGGTAACAGTCATACCTGGCTTCCACTTGCACTGCTCAGCCTTTCATGGTATAATCCAAAGAATCCTTCACTTTTTACATTTCCCTCATTTTGTGTACATGTGTGGGTGTGTATGTGCATGTGTGCTTATCGTAGCACGCCTGTGGATGTCGTAAGACAACTGGGGGTGTCATAGGACAGTTGTGGGTCTTGGTTCTCCCTCTCTACCACATGGGTCCTAGGAATTGAACTGAGGCTATCACCATGGTAATATCACCTCAGTGATAAATAAGGTTATTTTTACCCACTAAGCCTGCTCACTGGCCAAGAATTCTTCTTCAAGGAAAGAATTTGTATCCCTTTACTTGCAATGTTTCAGCTACTTGAAAACACTCTTCAGACAGCTACATTCCTTCTATATAAACTTAAAGTATCATATAATCTGGCCCCTATCTATATGTATAACCTAAAATAATATTATTGACTTTCTCACCCAAATATAATTTTTTAAAGATTTTACACACTGCAACACACATCGCCCCTTTGAGACTCTTGAATGTGCTATCTATTGTCTAGAATTTTTTTTTTCACAAGCATAACTGATTGTGTCTACGCTTTGGGCACCAGAGTGAAATTCTTTTTCTTATTCTTTTTCTTTTTCTTTTTTCTTTTCTTTTTTTTTTTAATGTAAAGAGTCTTTAATGAGAGGCCTCTATTCCCGCATCTTCTTGATCATTTCTTCTTTGTATTTGCCCTTCTCCTTTCCTACTAGTCGAGACTTGTCTTTCCTTTCCAGGATCGTCTTCCGGTCTTTGTTCAGCTTTAGCCTGGTGATAACCACCTTTCTGGGGTCGATGCCATGTGGACAGTTGTGGCATTACTCCTTTCTTGCTGCACTCATTCAGTGTAGATGACACATTTCTTCCTGTACACCTGGACCATTTTGCCAATCTGCTTGCCTTTATAGCGTGCTCAGACAACCTGAACTTCATCATCCTTTCCAATGGGCATGGCCTGAACATTATGCTTCTGCCTCAGCTCTTTGGAAAGAGAGGAAGACATGTTCTTCTTCCAGATGTGTGAAGGTGAATTGAAATGATGTTTGGGGTTCTTGCTTCTGTCAGAAGTCATGAAGGGATTGAACTTCATTTTGGTGGCTGCCATCCAGTGATGGCCACAAAAGGAAAGAACCAAAGTGAAATTATTTTACTCAGGAAGCTTTTCAAATATTTCATATTTCCATATTTCCTTGTTGTCTGTCTAAAGTCAACTCTCAAATCACAAGGATAGAGAAATGTCTACTCTTATACCAGGAATACAGAGAAAATGCATTCTCACATCTTGAGGACCCAGGCCTCTTTTCATTGCCATGTCCCCAAGAACTAAAGCAGGCTTGACCCACATATACACATGTAAAGAATTCATGAACACATTAGAAGGGACTCACTCATCATACAATCTTTTTTCTGAAAAGTCTACAGACATATGCATGCCTTTAACGACAAAATCCTATTCTTGGTGCGATGTATTTCTCAATGTTCTTTGCGAGTCCCCACACATTAACACATCATTCGTCACTTTCCCCAACATAATGTTCTTCTGTGTCTATGCTTATTTCTAAATCAAATCTGCACAAGTGGGACAGAATGTCCTCCAAGGTATCAAGCACCTCGCCTACTCCATATGCACCTGCTGGCCTCCCATTTGGAGAACTCCTTTCTGATGAGTGAGGATACTGACATTTGAAATTGATAGCTCTCACTATCTGACACTCAGAGGTGGCTGCGATGTCAGCCCAAACCCACTGATAAGGAAATTCTAATGATAACAGCAGGTTTGACATTGATGGAGCCTCCCCATCTGGTGTGGTTAGGGAAGCACTCATGGATAAAGAGTTGTGAAATGTGTTCTCCTGGCTCCTGGCCACCGCCACGTTGTGCTTAGATTTCTCTTCCTCTCGTGTACTGCTCTGCCATCCGCCACTCTACTCAGTAAGGCTGGAAAGAACTGCCCTAAAAATTCTAAGCTGCATTTGTGAACCTTCTTGCCTTCTTTCTGAGTAAACCAGATTGCTTTATTAGATAGGGGAAAAGACCTTCCCTTTGGATGTATTCAGGAAGTTCTTATGCAGAAAAGGGAGTTTCATAAACAGTCTGTGTCACATTAATGTCCCCTCAGAGGCCAATGCAGTGTCTAATGGAGTTGCTCAGTACACTTTAAAAGTCAGCAACCTTCTTAAATGACTGTGGATGCTGCTTCCATGGTTCTTTAGACATTTCCCTTATTTCCATTTGGATTGCTAAATGGAAGGTGGCACACTTAGGCATCTGGGTTGATCTAACAGATTCCATATACGTCCAAGTGTCTTGTTTTTTCATAAAAATTACTTGCAGACCCAGTGCCTCATTGTCTTGAGAAAAGTAAACACTCATTCCATCATACGTATAGTTACATGTGAATAGCTGTAACACTACAATGGATTAATTAGCTACCTGGCCCTATGAACTGATACTAAACAGGATGAAGATAAATACTTTGCATGTTCTTTGGAAGGAGGAGGAAATTGAAAGGCACTAGACACATGGTCAGCACTATTCTAGGTACTAAATATAAACATAGATTTTTCCAAAAATATAATTGAAATTGTATGGAATAATTTGCTTACCTTCTACATAATGAACCCTAAAATATTATCAAAAAATTTTAACTGTGTGACTTTGACTGATAAGTTAGAAATAAATATCTTTACCTAAGGTCATAAATAACCTAATGAAAGACTTTAAAACTGATGCCAAATGTCTTTTTTCCAACTTTTTAACCTAATACAATATTCTAAATCATTTTTATAAAGAAAATTATTATTAGTTTTTTATTTTTTGTATGATCAGTAGTACTGAAAATATGAGCCAGACTGAAGCCCTAAAAGAGTGTTAACCTTTCTAAACCAATGACACCTTGAGTATTACCACTATAGTATGTGATTTATCCTTATGTCACATGATCTGAATTTCTAAGTTTTTGTGGGAATAGCTTGTGGTATGACAAGTGTTGTGTGTGTGTGTGTGTGTGTGTGTGTGTGTGTGTGTGTGTGTGTGTGTGTGAAGGCACAAGGGCCAGGGTTTGAAGTTGAGTGCCTGTCTTTATTCCTCTCGACTTTTAATTTAATTTTTGATAAGAGTCTCTTACTGAACCTAGAGTGCAATGATCAGCTAGACCAACTGGCCAGACACCTCCAGGATCTTCCTGTCTGTTTTTCCCATTGTCTGGATTACAGATGCACATTGCTAAGCTTGGGATTTATTATGTAGATACTGAGGATACTTATGCTTATATGGAAAATGCTGATCTCTCTCTCTCATCAGCTTCTAAGTGATATTTTTATACTTACCATTACAATGACTGTGTCTTGATATATTTACAATAAATACAAACATTTATAAAAATGACTTAATTAGATGTTCCTATGATATAAGTTTCAATGAACCACATGGTAATCTTTTTTTCTTATACAATTAGTACGTGTTTCTTTATGTAAGAACTGATTAAAAACACATATGAGTCATTGTTGGCTTATATACATTTAATAACATTTTCACAAGTCAAAAAATTAATATATAAAGTTTCTTTTTTTAATTTTTTATTAATTTATTCTTCTTACATCTCAATGGTTATCCCATTCCTTGTATCTGCCCATTCTTATATATGCATATTAGCCCAAGGGGCATGTCTCATGAAAGCCTTCACTTACCAGGAAACTGGGACAGAGGAGAGGACATCCTATTGGGACTCTAGATGAGAGAAGTATTGGAGAATAGCAAAGTAGAAGGATCCAGAGGGTCCTAGAAACCTACAAGTAGAACATTATGATAAGCACATTTGGGCCCAGGGGTCCCGCTCAAACTAAGGCTCCAGCCAAGGACAATACAGGCAGTAAACTTTAAACCCCTACCCAGATCTAGCCAATGGACAGAACATTCTCCACAGTTGAGTGGAGAGTAGGGTATGACTTTCACACGAACTCTGGTGCCTCATATTTGACCATGTCCCCTGGAGGGGGAGACCTGGTGGCACTCAGAGGAAGGACAGCAGGTTACCAAGAAGAGACTTGATACCCTATGAGCATATACAGGGGGAGGTAATCCCCCTCAGGAACAGTCATAGGGGAGGGGAGTAACCACATGGTAATCTTTTGCCATAATTATTTGTTAGCTAATTTGTAGTGCCAGATTGAGCACCAATAAACCAACTTACTCAATTTCTGTGATAAAAAACAATGAGCAAAACCAGGTCAAGGGAGAAATCATTCACTCCGTTTTACAACTTCCAACCAGAGTCTACCACTGAGGAAAGCCAAGGCAAGATGTCAAGTAAGGAACCTGGAGGCGAGACTGAAGCAGAGACCATGAACAAGTGGGGCTTACTGATCTGGTCTCCATGGCTTGCTCAATTTGCCTTCTTAAAGAATCCAAGACCAGGTAAAGAATGGAAGTGGGAAGTGGGGGTGTAGGTGTGACCAAGATGTACTGTATACATACATGCAATTTTCAAAGAATAATTTAAAGAAAAAGACAATAATATAAATAGAATCCAGGACTAACTTCCTAGGGAAGAGACTGCCCATAGTGTACTTGATCCACCACATCAATTATTAAGCAAAAAGAAAATGCCCTGCAGATTTATCTACAGGCAATCAGATGGAGGCATTTCTATCAACTGAGGTTCCTGAGATGGGATGACCTAAGCTGTGTCAAGTTGACAAAACACTAACCAGTACAAGCTGTTACCACAGGAACTCCACATCTGGTACAATCTAGATTATGTGTGTATGAAGACAGATTTTTTTTAGCATAATTGAAAGCAGAAAATACTTGTACCTTACATTTTCTGTCTTCGTTAATGATGTAAACTTTTCCAATGAAAGATAAAATGTACTGTCTGGTCACCGTCTCACATTGTTTCTTGCCAACGATGGAAAAGATGAGCAAGTTGATGCTGGGCCCTGGTACTGATCCAGAGTTGTGTGGAAGCATCTGCTGTTGACAACACAGACACAATCACTAGGTTTCTTCTTCTGTGAACAGTCAGAACCTGATTCTGTGCTTCAGTTAGTTCTAACAAGCTTTAAAAAAAAAAAAACTCTGGCTTCAGTGGCTAAGGAAATGGGTTAATGTTTAAGAACACTTGCTGCTCAGAGTTCAAATCCCATCACCAACTGAAAAAAAAAAGGCAGATGTGGTTCATAAACAGTCAACTTTATTAGCGTCGTTGAAGACTTTCTATCTGATATCTCCCAAATTAGATATTAACTCAGTTTCCTCTTAAACCCTCCCAACCTAACATACTTATTGCAATGACTATGAAGTGCTACCAACAGTCTCATGCGTTTAAAAGTGAGATATGCTCATGGCATTGTTTTGGGAGGTCTATTGCTCTGTCTCACTTCCTGTCTCCTCTCTGCTACCTCAGATGTTCTCTCTGATTACTCAGATCTAAGGAGTCAGCCTCTTGTGGTGCATGACCTCCAGCTGCTCCTTCCACTGTACTTCCCTCATGATGACAAGCTCTGTACCCTCAAGTTACAAGACAAAACAAAGCCTCCAGCCCGTGATAAAAGTCACCAGTGTGCCATTTATAAAACTCTCTGTCACTTGGTAACTTCAATGCAAGCAGCCCATCACTACATTGCATCAATATCAGCTTCCCCATGGCAAGGCTTGAGCAACTGCAATGGCAGCCTTTGAAATATCAAGAGCATCTCTTTGTGTGTGTGTGTGTGTGTGTGTGTGTGTGTGTATTTTTTATTAATTTATTCTTGTTACATCTCAATGGTTATCCCATCCCTTGTATCCTCCCATTCCTTCCTCCCTCCCATTTTCCCCTTATTCCCCTCCCCTATGACTGTTCCTGAGGGGGATTACCTCCCCCTGTATATACTCATAGGGTATCAAGTCTCTTCTCGGTAACCTGCTGTCCTTCCTCTGAGTGCCACCACATCTCCCCCTCCAGGGGACATGGTCAAATGTGAGACACCAGAGTACGTGAGAAAGTAATATCCCACTCTCCACTCTACTGTGGAGACTGTTCTGTCCATTGTCTAGATCTGGGTAGGGGTTTAAGGTTTACCGCCTGTATTGTCCTTGGCTGGTGCCTTAGTTTGAGCGGGACCCCTGGGGAGCATCTCTTTTACACACTCCCTAAAACAACACTTCAGAATACCTCTACATTCTAGTTACTGATATAATGATGAAGTTGCCAATGAGGTTAATCACGGCCCTTTTTTCTACTTAAAATGAGGCATATCATACTCCCTTTTTTAAAAATTGGAGAACAAAATTAATTATAAAAAAAATCTGTGTAGAGACTACTCATATCAAGAGGTAAGGGGTTGCTGCTAAGGGATGACCTTTGCACCTTGGTTTGAAACTTTACTGTGTTTTGTTTTGTTTCGTTTTGTTTTCAGGCAAATGAGACTGTCTCGTGTGCACTACAGGCTTCTGTGCCACTGTACGATGTGAGCCTCAGTGTGCCAGTGAGCGTCTCTATATTTTAGCTAACTATACTTTTATGGTTTCTAGTCCCCTTTCTTTAGACACTTCTCATTGAGAGCCTTTGTTGTTTTAAAATCTGGCAGACTTTTCTATGGGACAGCTGTGTTAATCAGAAGCAGGCTTGCTCGGAGCAGCAGAGCGTTCTCCTGCTCAAAGTGGTAAAAAGAGCATTCATCTTTGCCTATGTGGCAAAGTGCTTTCTATACGATAAATTGGAAGGCAATATACACCTGTTCGATTTTTACTCTCATATTATTTTACTTTTCACTCGCTTTTGTTTTTGACGCTCTTATTTCCCTGTAGATCTCAGGTGATGTGCCTGATCAACAGTCGCTAGTTCTTCATTTCCTCCCGCTGCTCTTTGCATTTGCGTTGGGCTATAAATCTTTTAGGCCTGTTATGGGGAGGCCTGTTAGATCCTTCGCTTTATAGTCAATCTTCTCCACGGCATTCAGTCATCTGAGGTTTTTACATAGCATACCCGTAAGGACCATCCTGTAGACTCAGAATCAAGCACGTTTTCCCCAACACATCACAATCTCTACTTCTTCTCTTTGTTCACAGAGTTAAAATGTATGGCCTTTGTGATGCAAGGAATCATGAGTTCCTCTTTTACTGTGTTCATTTAAGCAGCTCGTGGTTTCTAATGTCAACCTTGGTTTTTCTCTTCTGGGAGAAAATAATAACTATCATTTATGAAAACACCAGAGTTACTTATATTACACTAAAGATCTTTTTATTCTATTTTCTGGTAATGGATGGTTGCAGTTTTTTCTGACAAATTGCTATAGCTGAAAATTTATACCAACAAGCATGCTGTATTGCTGTTGTCGTAAGGCATATTTTTAAATGTTTAAAATACCAACCTTTCACTTTTATTGTTTTAATTTTGTTACAGGATTTATTCCCATAAAATATTTACCAAGTCCTTCCAGGGTATATGTTGGAAAGTAATAACATGGAATTTTGTTTCTAACATATTTATTTATTTATTTTTAATTTTTTTTTCATTTTTAACATATAAATTTATATTAATACACATATATACAATAAACTACCTACAGCAAAAAGAACCCAAAACAATCAGGAATTGTATAATTGTTACATTTATAGTGCTTTGGCTATTTGTATTTGGCAATCTTTAAGAGAACATCTTTTCTCTCTTGGTGTGTCTAAAATTCTGAATGTAAATCAGTATCTATCATATCTCGTCATTAACTACTTAAAACATCTATCTAGACCTAAGAACATCTTAACCCATAAACAACTAAGCTTAATTGTACAACTAAACTATTTAGTCTTCAACCACATCAGATATTTGAGAAGGAATAAAATTAATTATCTAAGTAGACAGGAAGTGCAGCTTAACAGCTTCCAAAACAAGAGAATGACAGAGACAATTTGCTACCTGAACAGTCACCCAAAACTCTATAACGTTGCTGCACCATTTTCAGCCTTCTGGTCCAATATATCTGACAGACATATTTGTGAGGCAGGAACTATTGAGGACTTGCTTACCCTGTCTTGGCAGAGTTTGGCCATCGACTCAGCCTGCATTCAAGCTTGCCATTTTTTAGGCAGAATTCTGTCTGTGGCAGAGACAAGGACATTTTATCCAATGGCTTGTTTGCCACATTTGAAGCCATCTCCAGAAGGACGTTCATGGATGCTCATTATCTTCTTTGAGGTAGGCTGAGTATTACCAGGAGTTATCCTGCCTTATTGTCAAAGAATCTTTAAAATAATAAAAATGTCTTTAAATGCCATATTCTGTAGGTTTCAGAGGTTTTTGAAGACCTTCTCTAACTATTTTATCTATTTATAGAATCATATCTATTTGTTAAACCTAAGATGTATATTCTTGTGATAAAAATAGACTAGTAATTGACATGACCATGATTTGATCAACTACCAATTAATTGATATTACTTAATTATCCTAAGCAGCCTTCAGTAGCACTTTCAAAGTATTGGAAATAAGCCTTGTATTATAGTTGATTTGTATTTGTATGTGTCTTTGTGTCTATGTGGGGGGGTATGTGTGTTTGTGTGTGCTCACATGGCTATGAAGGCCATAGACAATCTCAGATATTATACCACAGGAGTTTGCTGCCTTGTAAGGTCTCCCAGTGGCCTGCAGCTTACCAAGTAGGCTGAGCTAACTGTCCCAAAAGTCCAGTGATCTGCCTGTAAGCACCTGAGATTACAAGTGTATACCACCACACCCACATTTTCACCTATGTTTAGAGGATTAAATACAGGTCACTATGCTAGCAAGTCAAGCATATACCAATTGCTCTATCTCCCAGCCCTAGATTTCATTTATTGTACTGTGTGTTTTATTCAAAGAACCTAAGTATTTGCTAAGATAGAAAGGAGTAAGAGTGAAAAAAAAAATTAAACATTAGGTGAATTACAAGATCTCAATGAGCACTGTTGCCTCAAATACAAAATAATAATAATAAAACCATACACTGAAAATATATTTTTGGGATCAGAGGCATGGAAACTGCATTGTTTTCTGCTGTTACCTACATCTCTCTATAGTAGAAATCAAAGTATATCTAGAAGATTGGTCACAGAAATCTTATAAGCAGAGATGTCTTGTTAAACATTTCTTTGTTTAGTGCAGAGATAACTTATTCTAAATTCAGTATAGCACAAGATTCAGAAGGAGATCAAAATTTCAACAAACTAAATTTTAAAAATCAAGAAATTTGTTTTTTGACCAAAGTATAGAAAACAGACTATTCATGGTGATCTGTCCATTTGTTGTCCACAAGTTAGTTCTGCTATCTTCAACTACCAGTCCTGGACTACACAACACTATGTCCTTTATCTATGCAAACTACAAATGGGCATTACAATATTAAGTTTATTCTGTCAATAAAGATGCTCAAAAATTATGATGAATGTGTTCACAGATTGACGGAGGGTGTGCCAACATGGACTCACTCCAAAATCATGGACAGCTGCTACAAATCCCACTGTAAGCTCTCTTATCCACGTAATACTATATATTTAATCTCATGACATGCATTAGTATGTGCTATATGGTAGGTTTTTTTCCGAACATCATATAATCATCCCATTACTCCCTTGAAACAGAGTAATTTGGTTCACTAGCATAGCACCAACAACAACAACAAATCGAAAATGTTATTTAAGTCTATAGAAAGGATAATGAAGTTATCACCATGCCTTAATAGGAGAGAAAGGGCGGTCATGGATCTCTCATGAGATATTTCTGCTTACTTTATTTTTCTTTCTTTTCTTCTATTTTCTTTTCTTTTTCTTTTTCTTTTTTTCCTTTTTTTCCCTTCCCTAGATATAAGTCATCTTGGGAGATGCTGCAGTACATCATAAGTAAGAGTAAGTGACAGTTGGAACCCATGATGGGTCTTCCATGAACTTGTATCAATGGCAAGAAGATAGTATGTGGTGATAAAGCTCTTTTGCAGTCACCCACACTCCTATAAGTAACCCTTCTCCCTTGTTCCCATAAACAAACCCACTAAGCTTGTTGGCTCAATGAGCTGGATGAAGGTGGAATCTATACTTCTGCCTATCATCAGTGTCCTATCTGGAATGAACAGATAGATATTTATTCACATTCCCAGGAAAAGTCACATGACAACAGGACTTGTCTCTTTTCTGAGGTACTAAAATCACAAAAATGCAGAGCGCTCTGTGCCAGTCTTTCTTTACAAATTCTTTGAAAGGTCCTTGAGGTTTTCTGTGAATATAGATGATATCTAATGATTTACTCTTTTTAGTGTGAGAATGAGAGCCAGCATTTTATGCTCTGTAAAGTCAGATTTATCACATATGCTGTTGTCCAGGGACCAGCCTTCTTAGCATTGGGGGAAGCGGTTACCTATCATCAGTCATGCACTGTGTGGGTGCTCAGCATCCTTTTTACTGTTGGGCCTGGCCATATTTCCCACAGTTAGATATATATTCATGTCGGCCTGAACCCCGGCAGCAGGTAGTTTGTCTCTTTGATATGTTGCTTGCCTCTAGAAGCCTGACAGTTTTCCCCGTGCAGTTTTAATACATACTGATGAGTTTCCCGAGCTACTATGTGCTCTCAAAAATCCTTACAGTTCCCCAAAGGTGTTTCACCTTATTTACAAGTTCTCAATTATGAAGGTCTCTGGGCCACTAGAGACTCTTCAGGGTACCAAGAGGGCTTGTGGGATTCCCTCTCTAAATTCACAAGGCTTCATAGGGAAAATTTTGCTCTCATAAAAATGACTGTGTTAAGATGATATTAAGTCATTTTGATAATTTGATTAATTAATGCTTAGTGAAATCACTAGCTGAGAGCTGTGAGTAGCATTGATTGGTGAATATGTAAAACTTATCAAATTATGACTACATAAAAGCCATTTATTGATAAAGACCTAAATATTAGATGCCATTAGGAAAATCTGGATGGCAGTAGGCACTTATGTGACTTGGAGTTCAGTGGACGCAAGCTCAATGAAAGTGGCCAGGTATCAGCACCAATGCATCAAGTGCCTGGCTGTTACAAAAAATCTATTCAACATCATGCAATTTAATACATATTTTGAAACCTGGAATATATACAAGGCAGAGAGCATCTCTTTCTTCTTATGAATAGGAAGCATAAACTCAAAACAATATGAATCTGAAATTTCAATCCTAGTCACAGGCTTGTTGTATAGATTGCCTTATAGGATTCCATCCTAAAAGGGAGCATTTATCTAGGTGTACACAAATTTAACAGTCTCGTTTTAGGAAATTACCAAGTTTCCAATTTCATCTAATTAACATGGCTTACTACGGAAGTTTCCCGCCCTGTGATAAAGTGGATTGGACAATCGCTTCTCATCAACTGTACTTCACTCGTGTGGGTAAACATGAAACTCACATGGTGTGAGTAGGTCAGGATTTGCTGTAGATAGCCACAGCTGCCTTTCTACTCATTTATACATTGAAGGATTAAAACGGGATGAGGACCTGCCTTCCAGAAAGCAGGGTGAAAATGCAGTCATAGGCTCAGTGACTTAGCAAGGTCCTGACAGGGAAGCCAAGCACCATAACGTGACTGTTTTTAGAAGACTGGTGGAACTTTATATACAGAGAGTGTATATATACTGTCTGAGTGGATATTCTGTCTGAGTTTTTATACTCTGGTTTGCTCATGACATGTAGACTAGACATGGTAGCGAGTCTAAAAACACCTTTTTTTCAGTCTGTCCTTCTGAGTATCCTTGTAGATGCCTTTGCTGTTGCCATTGTTCTAAATCTTGTTTTCCAAAAGTTTCTCAATCTTTAAAGTGGATTGTAGCCAGTGTTTGCTACTTCGTGGGTTCCCTTTTTTCTCTCTCCTACCCATCTCAACCCTTAGTAATCCCATAACACTAGATAGGAGAGAAAAAAGGATAGAACAGAAAGAAGGTCAAGTTATCATTAAACTACTTTCTGTTGATTAGGGTTGTAGAGTTCCTTGGGGCAAGTTTGATTTTCACCGTCTCATCTCTTTGCACAGGATTACTTGACAAACCGCAACCAACAGCATCCAACCACCAAACAGCCACCAACAGCAACAACAGCAACCCTGCTTCTTGTGGCCCTAGCATTTATATATCCTCTGGAAAGTTCCCGGAATTCTAAACACCACACACTCACAGAAACTATGTGCAGCTGGCAAAACCACGCCCCTGCCAGAGCTTGAGGCAAATCATAGTCAGCTGCTATGAAGCACCCTCATATCCCCAAACCTGGGATTAAAATGAAAACATATTCCCATAACATTTTTGTGTTTTTAAAAAAGAAATCAAAAGTACAAAATTCTCACTACAGTGGATTTTTAGGGAAATGGTTTAAATTTAGTCATTGTACACATTATCATTTACTGAGTAATTTCCAATGGCTGGTTCATTACCCTAACAACTTTACAATTCTGGAGAATTTCTCCTCTATGTTTTTTTAATTAGCCTGTACTTATTTAGTATTCAGATGTTTATTTCCAGATCCAAGTTTACAATCCTTCCCTAACTGGACCATAGAATAATTTGTAGCCTATGAGTAAGTTCAGAATTGTTAATGTTCATATGAAAGCACCTTGGGCTTGTAGGTGAGTCTCACTCTGAGTGGCCAACAATGAATGAGTTTGTCAGGTGAAGAACGGCTGCTTTATTTACGTGTCCTTATAATGAGATTTTTCATTTTGTGTGTTTTGTGGAAACAGCTTGAAGAAAATAAGAAAGATAATGGCCGAGATGGTGAAAGAGCGCTTTCTAGATGTCACTGTGGAATACAGGAACATAGATGGGACTTCTGAACTCCCAGTCCTGCACACCCCACAATTGTTTCTAGAGATCTCCAGTAGAAGATCGTACCGTTAGCCACCCCACCAGCATAGCTTAAAGTCATATAGTGTAAGTGATGGGACAGGATCGTGGGGATGTAATCAGGAAACCCTGTTGTTCCACAGACAAGGATTATTTAATGAAAAATAAACAGATCATTAGACTTGGATGGGAAAAGAGAAAAAATAACCTTTATCTCCGAAGCACATTTAAGCAAAGGCTGACATGATGGGAAACACAAGGCAGATCAAGTCACATGCGTCTGTGAGTTCATGAAAAACTCTGAGCGGTATACCTCATGCTCAGGCACCAGGAAAACAGTTAATGCAAACACCAGTTACTAGCAATGAAGTTTTCCATTTGGAGAAATGATTCTGATGGGAGATGCTCACCAAGCAGGAAAGCCGCAGTCCCAGCAACTAATATAAATCAATATGTCTTACAAAAACTCGTGCTATCTCACCAACAGTTTACAGTGTATAAAATTCTGATCACTATACATCACATAGCCTGTCATCCAGATCTGTTGCAAACAATTGAATTGATGTTACACCTACCAAGGCTGCATGCTAGATGAATAACTAAAAAGCCTGTTAGAGAAACCATTGTGAAACTGAAATTCCAAAGTTTAGATGCTTCATCAACTAGTTACAAATGGAAGTTATGCTAGGCACGGTGACACGCTTTAGTCCCAGCACACAGAGACAGAGGATGAGACAATCTCTACGAGTTTGAGGCCAGCCTGAGAGTTCCAGGCCAGCCAAACTACATAATGACAGTCTGTCTCAAAAAGGAAAAAAAAAAGTTAAAATGAATGTAAATTACATTTTACTTTCATAAAGCAATCTAATAACCTTTCCTTTAATAAGGCAGAAGCACATTGACTTAGACGCTTGGAGGCCGGTGGTGAGCCATCCAAATCCACACAAGATGAACTTTGGAATACCTCTGTTATTACAGAACATATCCCTGCCCACTCCAAGGTTATTAACACAATAATGAAGGCCGCTTCTCCATGCCATCCAGTTACTCCAGCTGCTCCTGTTCTAACAGCAGTAAGGACAGGTTAAGCAATCAAGTTCGCTTGTTATTTTCTTTATAGGCTCACATATGACCCACTAAGGTGCTTGCAAATATTTAACGTTCCCCCCCCCCAGATATTTCTCCACGACTCTTAGGATTCTATTCAAATTCGTGTCTTTTCAGTTTCAGTCTGCTAGTTTTCTCTTCACCCTTCCAACGTGCTACATAAATCTTTGCTGCCTGGATTTGTATGCATTTCAGCATGTTTTACCTTATCTGATGCTCTGAATCTCTACCAATCTAGGAATGGGACTAAGAGTGTGGCTTCGATAGTCATTGTAATAAATAAGTCTTCATTGGCCTTACTGGCCTTGCCAGGTTTCCTCTATTCATCACCTCCTTAATGATGCCAAACCCCAAACACAGCTACAAGTGTAGAGCTGTGTTCTTACAGGACACTGAAGAAAAAAAACAACAACTAATCATTTCAGGAAGTGAAACTTGGATCAAACTAGCATTGCTTGAGATGTGCTCGCTGGAACAACAAAGCAAAGACAGAGTCGCTTTTTGAAACTCAGGTCCATGATGAATGTCTGAACTAATTTATACCTCAAAGTCTTCTGTAAAACAGAGGTTCACGTCAGTAATCTAAACAGCTACCAAGAAGAGACTTGATACCCTATGAGCATATACAAGGGGAAGAGGTTCTCCTCACTCACAGTCATAGGGGAAGGGAATAAGGGGAAAATGGGAGGGAGGGAGGAATGGGAGGATACAAGGGATGGGATAACAATTGAGATGTAATATGAATAAATTAATAAAATATATTTTTAAAAGTCTTAGTTCATATAGAGAAGCCAGGACTCCAGTCTCAAAACAGAGTTGACACAATTCATTTACAGTATTTATAGCTGTCAGATTTATTTGGTTTCATATATTGTTAAAAAAAAATCACATAGTATGAGTGCTGCTTCCTGGAATTAGAATTCAGAATTCAAATAATCTAACCTACTTTGGGGTAGGGGTGATGAGAAAGACAGTTCCATCATTCAAATTTCTCCATGAGAAAATTTAAGGCAAATGTAAAACAATGTGAATATAAACATGATAATGAAAATTGTGCCAGAGCAAGTGGAAAAGATACCAAACTTCTGAGAATAATTATAACCATAATTGCTGAGTCCCTGACACCTAATTGAAATGGTTGTGGGAAAGATGGATTCCCAGCATTTCTAGGTATTGGATGGTAGCGGAAATGGTGCCTAATTTAGCTGATGTTTCTTTGTTTCTCTATATGGCCCTTTTCTCTAGACCTCAGCACAGAGCCCTTTAGTAAGTAGTGGCTCTGCTCATGTTGTCCTGAGCAATCCCTTCTGTTTTCTGCTTAGAACACTGACCAACAAGCTAATTCCCCAATCTTTTACAGCAGCTACAGGATAATGACAGTGCTTATATGGGGAAAATGAATAAGAAACATTTGACTCAACAAGAGAAGTCCTAGTGAGTTCACACAACTACAGAAAAGATTGCAAGACCCCTGAGAGAGCAACCCCAAGGCACAAGAGCATGCAAGCTTAGCAAACATACATCAAGATGAATGCTAAAAGCAAAATAGCATAGAAATAAATGATCAACGGTTGAAATGTGAGCACTAAGAAATTTGAGTTTGTTGTATGACTATTAATTCTTTTGTACTATTTTTTCCTTCTTTGAGAGATTCATACAATGGGTTATGATCATATCCATCCTCTTCCCTACATACTCTATTTGGTGTCTTTTTAAGAACCCTTTCTAAAAAAATATTTTATTACTTTATTCATATTACATCTCAATTGTTATTCCATCTCTTGTATCCTCCCATTCCTCCCTCCCTCCCACTTCCCCCCTACTCTCCTCCCCTATGTCTGTGATTGAGGGGGACCTCCTCCCCCTGTATATGCTCATAGGGTATCGAATCTCTTCTTGGTGACCTGTTATCCTTCCTCTGAGTGCCACTAGGCCTCCCCATCCAGGGGACGTGGTCAGAAATGGGGCACCAGAGTTTGTATGAAAGTCAGACCTCACTCTCCACTCAATGGTGGAGAATGTCCTGTCCATCGGCTAGGTCTGGGTAGGGGTTCGAAGTTTACTGCTCATATTGTCCTTGTCTGGTGCCATAGTTTGAGCAGGACCCCAGGACCCAGATCCACCACAAACGTCTCTTAAGAGGGTTCTTTTTCTGAGTGGAATCAGAAAAAGAGCCCTTTTAAGAGACGTTTGTGGTGCTCAAATATTCTTGAATGTGTAGTTTTCCCCTGGTGAGTAGTAGACTTATCAGAGTTTATACTCTTAAAGTAATCACATTTTTACTCCAATCCCATTCCACAAGATGACACTCATAGCTGGTGCCAAGAACCTATGGCTAGAGTGTCACGGGCCCCGTGGGAGAATCTGCTACTATTGTTACTAAGTGAACCAACTCCTAGTGACTTATTGTTAAACTCACAGTTTAATATATCTCTCAACCCTCATCTGAGAAGCTTCTATTTGCAGCAGATGGTGATGAACACAGATACCCACAACTGGTAAAGATGTTATTAAGTATTACTTATACACACGAGCTCCCTGGGGAAGTCAGAACAGCTGTCTTCCAAATACCTCTGTTCTTAGAGTGATGTAATTTTAAATAATATAATTTATTATTGAACATGCTTTTCTATTATATGCTTTTCAATTCACTAATATTTTCAATGCCATATATGTTTTATATCCTATAAATATTTTATGCTGACTCAGTTTACTTGATATAAAAGTCAGTAACATTTTCTCAAAATATCATTGGTGGACTATAAACCAGAACATGTGGTTACAGAAGATTAGAAAAGTATATTACTTAATATTTTCTCAGAAAAGACACAGACCACAGAGACTAAAAGGGGCTACTAATCACCTAGATACAGGCCTTCTGCTTTTAACAACGTTGATTGGATTACTTTTAGTTTTAAGCAACCAGACAGTGAGGATGAAGTATAGTTGTGTCACATCCAACAAGATCCTTAATTCTGAATATCTGTTGGAGTTAAGCTGTTAAAACTCATCACTGGGTTGAGGAGACTGAATGACACTATCGGGAAGGCTAAGGAAGACAGATTTCATAGCCTCTTTGTAATGCTGGCATTAAAGCTGTGTGGAGGAAAGTTCCCTAAAACTCAACTGAGCTCCCCTGGGTCATTTGCTGATTATTAATACTGAGGACATAGAGTAAAGCACTATGTGGCCACACTCAGAACTGTCCTGCTGAGAGCAGTATGAATGCATGTGAGTTATGTCTCAGTCTAACTCATCAGAGGGGACAGTCTTAAACACTCAGGTCATTCAATGGTGTTCCCTAAAAAGTTCTGCTTTGTCAATGGGATCAAACTAGCACTAAATATTCTCTGAAACAGGGAAACTGGCTTTATTCCAGAACAAGGTTGAATGAGTTTTAATAGGATTAAAAAGATCTCCGGGTATGCCTGCTATAACAAAATTCCACAAGTTAATCCAGGAGCCTCAAGATTAGGAAAGTACCTTTTATAGTTTTAGAGGTTGGAAGTCTCAGGTCAAGGCAGGATCTGTTCCCGGCATCCATCCTTGGCTTGGATGTGATGACTCCATGTTCCCATGAGGCTTCTCCTGTATGTGTTTCTGGTACACCACCATCACCCTTTAATAAGGACATTAACTAGAAGAGTCCCACAGGACTCTCTGTAACTCATCTTAAGTAACTAAATTTGCAACTCAATACCAAAATGAGTTCACATCCTGGGACAGCAATGGTCAGGGCATCAATGCAAGTTGAAGAGAAGGAACACAACTAAAAAACATATGTCAAATCAAGCTATTTAAATGTACACAACATGTGTGTGTGTTTATTCATTACATAAAAGGCATATACATTGAAACAAACTAGAAAATGACAGAATTGATAAACTTTAGCAGGAAGAATATTTAGTGTACTTCAAAAAAAGCATTATGATGATAAAAGAGAAGTAAAACTACATGGTAGTGTTGGATATAATTTTTACAATTGGAATATAAACATTAAAAAATTTCACTGGGTAATATTAATAGTGGATTAGACCACAGCAGTAAAAATATAGACATATCAACAGACAGTATACAAATGAGCCACAGAAAAACAAGAATAAACTTGGGGTTTCCACATAGCATAACATACACAGAAGGAGTCACAGAAGTGATGCAATGTAGAAAGGAAAACAAAATATTTGCTATACACATTGGCTTAGCCTTATAAATGCCAGTTCTCTGGGGGCCAAGGTGGTGGATCACCATGTATTCAATGCCAGCCTGGGCTCCACCGAAAGTTTGAGGTCAATCTAGGCTGCAAAGTAAACCTTATCAGGAAGGAGGGAAGAAAAGAAATAAAGAAAAAGGAAGGAAGGGAGGAAGGGAGGGAGAGAGGGAGGAGAGGAGGGGAGAAAGGAGGACAAGAGGGAGGGTAAGAATGTGTGCAGTACCAATGGCATTGAGTTTTTCTGGCATGATGAAACAGTAAGTTAGCTGAACCAGAGGCAAGTGAATAAAAATCAAACCACACACAAATGATTACAGATTTCCTGAAAATCAATTCTAAAAGGAAAAACCTGACAAGAATCTACAGAGAGGAGATGAGAGAACATTCATATATAGAATCCAAAACTAAGAATAACTACCAACTTTGAACATATAGACTTACAAAACGAAAACTATAGAACGTGTTGAAGGTGCTGAAGGGAGAGGGGAGCCTGCAAACCTAGCATTTGATATCTAGCAAAAACATCTCTCAAAAAGGAAAGAAAACTAAGTCTACTAGGTAAGAAATTTTATTACTGCATGAGAGAGATGAAATAGTTAAATTTGTTAATTATAAATTTATAAGGTGATAACATGGATCTACATAAATAAATTTTTTAAAAGATACACATAGCTATAAATATGCTTTTTTCTTAATTCATTTATCTGAAAGGTAACCAAGTGTGTAAAATAAAAAGCAGTGATAAAATGACCATTTATGCTTAAATATAAACAAAATTGAGACACAGAATAAGGAGAATAGAGCTATAATACTATAAGGGTCTCGGTGGAAAAGATATTTCCATTTGTAGACTATGTAGAGTTGAGAGATATAGTCCAAGTGTTAATTACCTCTAAAATAGACAGTAGAAGCACCTGATGAATTAAAAGTAGAGATAAAAAGAACACTGTAAAAAAAAACCACTATAAATAAAAGCAACAAAAACCAAATGGGATGGGATTGAGAGATGGCTCAGTGGTTAAGAACAGTGACTGCTCTTCTAGAAGACTAGGATTCAATTCCCAGAAACCACATGGCTTCTCACAACTGTCTGTAACTCCAGATCCAGGAGGACCCTAAATCTCCACACAGGCATACATACACACAGGCAAAACTCCAATGCAGATAAAATTAAAGTAAATAAATGAAAAATAAAACAGATGTGACACTGAAGAGATACCAAGTGGTATATATCGTAGAACTGCATTAGAAAGAAAAGTAAAAGTAACTAAGTGACCACGTCAATGCAAATGTGTGGGGAATTATCCTAAAATCCCATTGGTATACCATGAAAACATCCGGGAGGCTGATAGGCTACTGCAGGCTACACACTGGCAGTGATGTTGGCATACAGTCATATGGAATTCTGTGTTGACTCATCACAAGTTAAAGCTCACAGACATTGACTTCTCAGTTCCACTTCTGAGGTTTGCCTCCAGTGACCCTCTGACAAGCACTACAATGTTCGGCTTACAGCAGTCTGAAAAGGATAAATAAATATCACAGAGACCAGATGAATTATGATATATACACAATGGATTTTAAGCAAGTATATTTTCCTCTAGGAATTTTTTTATATTTATATATACTCATATCTAAATGCATGGATGTGTATGTACATATATACACATGCACACAAAATGCAAACACATGTGGTGTCACAGTTTGTTTGGTCATATATAACCGAAAAGAAAAAAAAAAAGACCCATACACTTGGTAAGTTATACAAAACAGAAACTTATTTTTGATAGTTCTAGAGGCCAGAGGTAGGCAGATTTTGCCTCAGAGAGGGCACATTCTTTACTTGTTCCCCACACAGTCAAGCGGGGGGGGCTGGGGGCGGGGGAAGAGCCTCCGTAAGAATTTTTTCATAAGGGCTGCAGTCCATTCTGGTCCCACGGCCTCTCACAGTTCACCCTGCATTAACTGGAAAGGGTGTTCAACATATGAGTTTTGGAAAAACACAAACATTCATAGCATTAACATATCACATTACACTATAATTTTGCATGGCTTTTATGATAAAATGGATATAAAATTAAATGAACTAAATTGGCATTCTTCAATCCTGGAATATAGATTACTAGATAAACAGTGGAGAAAAAAAAACATGCTAATTCTGGTTGGAGAACAGCAATCGCATTATGCAGTTTAGATTTTTATAGACACATGTCTCACTGTGTTGAAAAGTGTTTTTGTTTAAACTCAACCTCCTCCGGCTTTTGTGTGCATGTGTGTTTTGTGTAAGCACGTGTTAGAGTTTTTCAGCTTTTACCTCCTCTGGATAACCTAAGATGATGATGAAGTCACCATATTTTTCTCTAAGGAGCTTAGCATGTAGAAGTGTCTCTGCTCCTTATGTTCCATCACTGGTCAAGTCCTACCACGCAGCACTTCCTGTGGTAGCAAGGAAGCCGTGGCAAGCTGGTTAGGATATTTAAACACTCACAGACCTTTATCTTGTTTCTGGCCTGCCACAAAGTGGAGTTCATCAGCACTTCTCAACAGAGGGAGCTGAGAAGGTTTAAATAAATAGTGACAGATGACCACAACAGTCCCAGCCCTAGATGGACTCTGTAGCCAGAGCAGCAAATTTCCATGGTCTGGGGACCTGCCTACTACAGCTGGACTCTAACTATGGACTTAGTATAAAATGTCCCACCTCCTTGAATATCTGCTGAAGATAAGCTATATCTTGAATTGTAATTTCCTTTTCCTGTGAAAATGTGCAAGATACCACTGTACAATTATATCCATTAAAAGACAGCAAATTCCCACTTTTAACTTGCGATTCCACCAGAAAGGTGAAGCTGTGAGATTGTCAAACTCTAACCCTTGAACTTTGTTTAAAGCATTGTAAGCTAAGTCAGATCTCTCTGAAAAAAGTCCTTAGTGTCTCTGTTTGAAACACTTCCTTTTCCAAGATCACAGTTGAAGAGAAACAATTCCTTTACGGGCAAAAAAAAAAAAAAAAAAAAAATAGTCTACTCTATGTGTCTAACACATACGTACAAAACATTGTAACTATTCATTTATCAGTTGATAGATCATGAATTATGGGGGGAAATGGATGGAAGTAGCAATTATATTAAATTACATAACTCAGACTCAGAAAAGTTAAGATGCTCAGAGGGCTCCTCTGTGAATCCTCCTATGTGGTCTGCATGTACACAGATGTGCAGTGAATAGGGGTGTAAGATAGGAAACTGGAAGGAAGGCCATGGAGGCAGAAAAGGCCTTGCCGAGGAGGAGAGGAAGGCGGGGCACCTGAAATATGACAGTGAGAGGTGGTCCTGGGGAGTGGGTAGAAGGGCAGAGGAAGGGAACAGAAGATAGGAGTGATGACAGCGGAGGAGAGTCAACCAAAACACATATTAATTTAAAATGCTACCATCAAACTTAATCTTGTTTATGCTAATTTTCAAAGGATAACAATTTCAAAAGAAGAAAATAAAACCTCATCATTTTCACAACGCTGAAATATTTCCAGACCTATTTCTGGTCAATCTCTTTGTTGTTCACTATTGAGATAGTATTTTCCCTTTTCTCACTCCCAGTCTTTTTTAAATACACATTGAGGAAAAAGATGCTTCAAGAATCTTATATTTTAAAATATAAGCACAACATTTTCTGAAATTTATGATTACTTTCATAAACACATAAAACAAGAAACAAAAAATTAATGCTTCTAAAGCACAAAACACTAATTACCTACTGTGATGCCTATAGAGCCAAAACAAAGAGTAAGCAATATATCTATCTAGGAGACACCATCCTACAGCCACATTATCCACAATGTCACAAAAAAAAGGGTGGCATTCACGGAATCAAATTACTTGAATGAAATTGTTTAGTGGAGATACGGCGCATGAGTGCTGACTTTTACAGGGGGAAGGAGCTGAGGCATAGCCTAATTGAGTCCCCTTCTGAAGGGAAGTGACCAGAAAGTGACCTACAGACTTAGAAGTGACTTGCGTGTATAGTCTGGGCAACAAGGAAAAGAAGTTGCTTGGTGGACATTTACAGGAGTTCCCACAGATCAGGTATGCAGAAGAAGGAGAACCTCAACAATCAAGGAAGGTCTTGTCTGGAAATTGAAATTACTAAAGTTATTTTTTTTTCTTTTAAGGAAAATGTGTTTCTCAAATAACATATTCTGATTATGATGTTCCTCTCCCTCACTCCTCCCAGTTCCCCCCCACCTCCCCTTCCGATCTGAATCCACGCCCTTTCTGTCTGCCTCTACTTAGGAAACAAACAGGCATTGAAGTAATAATAATAAAATAAAACGAGATTAAATAGAAAACAATAAACAAGAAAAAGAGCCCAACAAAACCACATATAGATGCAGAAACACACATGCCCACAAATATGCAGGGACCCCATAAAAACCCAAACTGGAGGCCATAATATATATGCAAAGGGCCTGTAGGGTAAGAAAAACAAACTGTCCTGAGTTAACCTTATGAGGCAAAGAACCATTAAAGATGCTGTTGCCTGTTTCCTATTGGCCATCTGCTGGTGAGCTTTGGGCCTATTCATAAGAGGGAAAAAGACTATTTTTTTTTCATTTGCAAATGCCATCAATTAGAGATAGTTTCTACATTAGGATGGAATTGTGTGCCCACTTCTCCTTTCAGTTCTAGGACACCTTGAAGAGTGCCAGCCCAGGTTCACAAAACAATGTGCCATTAGAACTGGGAGTCAAGTACTCAATAATTATCCTATGTGAATATGTAAAGGTAACATTCAAATGACCATTCTACACTGCTTATTGTCCACTCAAAAATAACACAAACAGGATGAGAGTGACAGCTCAGCAGGTAAAGATATTTGCCACCAAGCTAGAGGGTCTGAGTTCACTCCCCATAACTGATATGGTGGTGAAAATTAAAGTTAACCTCTGACTTCCACATACCTGCTATAACCTACATACAAATAAACAGATAAATAATGAGATAGATAGATAGATAGATAGATAGATAGATAGATAGATAGATGATAGATAGAAATAATTAAAATAAGCCAAGCATTCTTATGTATGTTGAAGCAGTCTTATCCCTCAGCTGGAGAGAGGAGGTACAAAATGTGAATTGTTTTGAGAGACATACTCCTCAAATCTAATCCTTGTATAATTAATTGGGGGGCATAGCACACATCTACTATTTCAATATCCAGGAATCTAGGACAGGAGCATTGTCATAAGTTCAAAGCCAGCATTGGCTGTATAGTATCAGTACGGCCAGAGCTACACAGCAAGAGCCTGTCTCAAGTAAAGGTATCAGATAAAGACATGATAATAAAATATGAGGGTAAACAAGAAATTATAGAAATTGGTTTTTCATTGAGCTGTGGACTTCATTTATATATTTCCTATCAATTCCTGTTTTATTTCATGATCAAATATTGGAATATTTGTTTTCTTCGGCTAATTTTTTCAGTTTGGGGGCTGTCTACTATATGCTCATTGAATGCTTGAAATAAGTCTCCCTCTCTCTATCTCTGTCTCTCTCTCTCTGTCTCTGTTTCTCTGTCTCTGTCTCTGTCTCTCTCTCTCACTCTTCTTCTCTCTCTCTCTCTCTCTCTCTCTCTCTCTCTCTCTCTCTCTCTCTCTCTCTCTCTCTCTCTCCCTCTCTCTCTCCCTTCTCGTGTGTGTGTGAGTGTGTGTGTGTGTGGGGGGGGGGTCTCAGTTTGGATGTGGACTCACAATGTAGCTAAAAACAATTTTGAACAGGATCCTGATCCTCTTGCCTCTACCTTCTAAGTTCCAAAGTTCTTGGATTTCAGGCATGTGTCACCGCATCTAGTTAGACATTGTCTTTATTTATAAAGCTAGTAAGTTGACACATATAGGCAAGCATGTACAAATCTATTATGTATAAGCTTCACTTCTGTTAGTTTGGGTATTGCATATTAACATATATGTTTATATACATTTATATATATGAGTGTATGTACACAGGAAAATGTGTATAGTCAGAGATGTAGGTGCATTAAATTCAAGCAAGCTATCTTGCCACTGTGCATCTTCATTTTAATTGCCAAGGCTAAATTGTGGAGGTCAAGGTCTCTGGGTTAAGCAGTCTCATTTTCTTGAGACGATCTGTAAACTGGATGAATGACAAAATTGGATTTCAGTTCAGATGTCAGAATTAGGACAGAATTGAGATCATCAGGCTGGGCGGCACGTGACCTGGTGTGGTGAGCCATACATAGCACACTCCAAAGCACAGCTGGAAAGGTAAGTGAAGGGCCCGGATACGACAACATCAAGATGTACTCCTACGTTTAATTACTCTTCCTTATTGGGCATTGTGCGTTTTGGGTGAATAGATACATACATACATTATAGACAAGTAATAGGTAGATATTGATGATGTGTTACTTTGTGTGTGTAAATACAGGACTAGTTTTACAATATATGTTGCTGGTTTTGTCATTTTATGTTTTATGATTAATGGTTTTGTCCCACTGTTCCACCTTCTCTTGCATTTACTAATCTGATTTTTGCATTCTGTTTTCTCTAGCTGGCTTTGCTTTGTCCCATACTTTTATTTTGGTTTTTCTGATGACATTGATTTAGGAAGAGATTTAATTCAGGGGGAAATTTAATTTCATTGTTGGATCCAGTCTAGTTTTTCTAGTGAAATTTATTCACATATGTGCTATCAGAGCATTTTTATTTAATATTTTGTTTCCTGTTGTAAAAATGTCCTCTAACATAGTTATCCTGGTTCTTCCCTTTATCAAAATAAAAGTCGATCCTCTTAAGATATATCACCTGTTTATCTTCATACTTCTCTGACTTTTATCACTTTGCATATATTTAAAGAAATATTTTATCTTCAAATATATGTTTTATATGCCTATGTGTTTGTATGTGCACATAGTTATGGGGGTGCAGGGAGAGCAGGGGAGGCCATCCTGATTCCCTGGAGCTGGAGTTACGGATGTTGAAGAGGTATCTGATATCTGTTATGAGAACTGAATTCAAGTCTTCTGCAACAGTATAATGCAGGTAGAGAAGGGATGGGTAAGGATGACTAACACTAACAGCCTTTTGAAAACCCATATAGAAACCTACTATTATAGAAGCCTCCATATATATATATGGATATATATATACATATAATGATATGTGATATATGAGAGGAATTTAAATGGAGTCACAATCCAATGAAGGAGAGAATGCCACAAGCAGACATTTTATGACACCAAATAAAACCACCAGTGCTGGGAATGGGTTATATTTAGTTGAGTATTGGCCAAAGAGGTCCTATAAACGTCTTCCAAATATCATAGGCTATTTCCAAGGCTGTAGGTTACCCGGTTTCTGAATTTACTGCTACCAGTTACTTATGCCATTAAGTATGGAAATATCAAGCCTGAGCCCAACTAGAAGCTTCACCCCTAATGATTAGCACCCACAGTGCTGGGAAGTACCTTGTGAACTGCCTCAGAAGAAAAGTAATCCTCCAATAGCATCGCGCTGCAAACCCTGAAACCTATATAATATTTGTGCCTGTGTGACACGAATATGGGAGCAACCAAGCACTGTTTTATTGAGTTTAAAGCCCACTCCACGCAATGACACTGATAAAATGGTCAAGACCTTGAGACTAGAGAGGTCGTTGTGCCTAGGGAACATACTCCTATTATTCTGCTAAATGAGCATAGCAGTAAAATTACTCTTTTTTTTTTTTTTTTTTTTTTTTTGTTTTGTTTTGTTTTTGGAGACAGAGTTTCTCTGTGTAGCCTTGACTGTCCTGGACTCACTTTGTAGACCAGGCTGGCCTCGAACTCACAGCAATCAACCTGCCTCTGCCTCCTAAGTGGTGAGATTAAAGACTCTTAATGACATATTTTTATATTCATAGATCAGTGCTTCACCCATTCATCAGAAAAGCTTCTTCTTGTTAATAACTGAACACCTGACCACCATTCAGACAGTGAGAGACTGACTTCACCAAACCCTCCCCTCAAGGCTCTGGGATCCATGTAGCAAAAACCTATAAGAACAAGAAGTGGTGGATCACTCCAAGGAAACAGCATCCTCCGTGCACCACAGAGCGGAGGAACATAAGAACTCATAAAGACTGGGAAAGCATGCACAGGATATGCACAAGTTCAAACCAGATAAAAATCCCAACATGGAGAAGAGGAAGCGGACACAAAGCTTCAGCCCTAAGCAAGAAGCTATCTGTAGTGTATATCTGTGGGGAAAGGAAAAACCGTTTTCTCCGATATAGTGTCGCTAGTTACATCGCCCAAACTCCAGGGCAAGCCCCATGCCTAGGAGTAGCTGGCCATCATAAAACAGTCTTTGTGTTTGTTTGTTTGTATGTGAACTTTTTGTTTTGGATCAGTTGTTTTTTTTTGTTTGTTTGTTTTTGTTTTGTCTTATCATGGTTTTGTTTGTTTGGCCCTTACATTTTGGGTTTTGTTTGACTTTTTTGAGAAACAGAGACACAGATGCAGATAGAGACAGGGGTAGGCACAGAGATAAGGATAGATAGAGACAGAGATAAATAGAGCATGAAGTGCAGTGGGAAGGGAAGCAGGAGGATCTGGAAGGAGTTGGAGGAGGGGAAAGAATATGATCAACATATATTGTATAAAAATTCTATTATGTTGTCATATAGAGGGGGAGGAAGTCCCCCTCAGGAACAGTCATAGGGGAGGGGAATAAGGGGAAATGGGAGGGAGGGAGGAATGGGAGGATACAAGGGACGGGATAACCATTGAGATGTAACAAGAATAAATTAATAAAGTAAAAATAAAATAAAATAAATAAAATAAAAATGACCATAAAAAAAAATCTAAAGAGCATAATGCACTCTTAACCTCTTAGCTATTACTCATACCTCAGTTTTTATTTTCACACTAATTGCACTCAGATATTAAATCTTACAATCTTAAATTCAACAACTCTCTGGCATTGGCATTTTACATAAGGTTGTGATAGCAACTACGAGTTCCTTTAGGCTTTGTTTCACTTTTGCTTTGGCCGTTTTTTTTTTTTTTCATTGGCAAGATGTAGCCATCAAATACCTTAAGTGATGGATCAGATTGAATGAATGGTCCATGGAGAATATTGATTTTCTTGCCTTTAATCTAGAACAGTAAATCAGTGTTTTAAATTCTCAGGTCACAGTTTCCCTTATCTCATTGCTGCTTGGGTTTGGCAGTCTACCATCTTAAGAAAATCACAGATGAGACCACTGACATTTCTTTTATTTTTCATGCGCAACTTGTATTTTCTCAGCTTCAAATAAGAGTTTCCAACTCTGAAATGCAACAGCTGTATGGCTATGTCTCAATTTCAAATACTTTGTGATTGAAAACAACAACATGTTGAGTATCACTCTCGAATTCTTGCTAAAATATATGATTTTAGAAATTATATCCTTATTATCACCCCCACAGGCCAAAGGCTTCAGGAAATTCCAGAAACTGAGCAGATAAACTAGCTCTCTACTTCTCTGTCATCACCTTCCCAAGCAACTGGAAGCCTGGTGGTATCCGTACTTTGGTCTGCTGTTGATTCCATGTCTGAGGCTAGTAGACATTTTTTCATGTATTCCTGGGATCAGTTCATATAGTATAGCCCTAATGTTAAATGTCAACTGATTGTTTCCTTTAAAGAGCTGCCATTTTGGACACACGAATAAAAGCTTAATAAAGTGTAATAAATAAAAGCTTAATAATGCTGTCACAAAATAAACACGAGGCAGCATTATTTATTGTAAATTAAGTACAAACTTAGAAGATTAATCATAGTTACTAAGAGATGTTTACCAGGAAAACTATAAAATATTCTTGCTGAAAATGTTTTAATGTGCTGTGGTATTTCCCCTATTCTTTGATAAGTCAATCGTGTTGTTTTTCAAGTCTTATTTAGGCAACCAAATTCTTGGGATGTGTTGGATTGAGCATCTTATCATATATAGAAGATACTATCTCACAGCAAGTGGCCTCGTTATTTGGCTCTTAAAATCACTCTGCATCCTTTTTGGTGATGTTCCCTGAGCATTAGGGTTACCGTTTACACTGGAAATGTGTTTACTAGGGCCAGGTCAGTTGTTCTTCTCATTTTGACCCATTGTGTCTTTCTGTAATAGTCTTCATCTGCTGCAAAAAGAAGATCCTTTGATGAGAGATGAGATCTACACTTATGGGTGTAAAGCTAAGATTTTAGAAGGTAGATCGAAATCACATTGGTTTAGGTTTCTCTTCTAGGGTCCATAACCTCACCAGCCAAGTGTATTGGGCTGAATTTAGAATACCATGAATTCCCATATGTTGAGTGTGGCTTAAGTCAAATTAGACAGCTGTTGGTTGACTCCATGCATAGCTACCACTAGTATACTTTTCATGGCATCATGTTACTCTGGTCACTGTGGTTTTTAGGCATTAAAGCTGGATAGGACTACCAATTACCTTTCTCCCTTAGCAGCTTGTATAGCTTCTTCCAGTACTGAGGGCAGGGCTAGTCCTCAGGGAGGAGACTTCGGGTCAGTTCTGGCTCCAAGTCCACTGTCTAACATGAGTGGTGTCTTCAGCAATAGGGTCTCACCTTCAATTTCTGACAGATGACCAAGGTAATGACAGCTTGTTTGAGGGATCTCTTAGATTCCTCTTACCAGTAACTCAGAAGAAGGCTGTCCATGCCTGACACTGGCTTTTTGTTGCATAGTCTATGGATTTTTGAAAGGTGAATGACAAGGTGAATGCCAAGTGGCATAACATCATCAAAACATGTACACATATTTTTTAAGCAAAACATAAAAGAGCATGATGATTTTTTTTTCAATAATCCTTAGTACTATGTAATCTTCCTCCCATGATCTGCCTCTCTGTTGCTCTCCTTCCCCCACATCCCAGGTAATTCCCTCCCTTTACCATAATAAGGGCTAGCAATTGACTAATCAGACCGAATAAAGTTAAAATGCTTCTTTACAGTCAAGAAAAACAATCAATCTGGTAGAGAATAAAGACCCTATTAAAATGGGATACATGAATCTGAACGAAGAGTTCTACAAAAAAGAAATTTTATATGGCCAAGAAGTATCTCAAAAATAAAATGTGTTCAACATCCTTTAAAATTATGAAAATGTAAATTGAAAGTGGATTTACATTCCTTCTTGCCCCAGATAGAATTGCTAAGATCAAGAGAACAATTGACAACAAATGCTGAGGTGGACACAGGAGGGAAAGGACTCTTCATGTACTGTTGGAGAGATTGTGAACTGGAGTGGCCACTCTAGAAAGGAGTGTGGAGAATTCTCAAAAGGCAAAGGACGCATCTACCCCATGACGCACTTATACCACTCCTTAGCATATGCCCATAGGACTCAACATCCTACTCCACATTAGCTTGTTTAGCCCAGATAGAAGGTTTTAATCTCCGCACCGCAGGCTGCTTAAGACTGTCTACCCAACGTGATGATAATTTCAGCAGCTCCATGGATACCAGCATTCATCCTCCGTGCTCCCAACTCACGGTCCTTGCAATCACAAATCAGCTTCATATGTCAATGGATTCGCATGTATGAATATATTCTATAAATAAAAGCCTATTCATTTGGCTTCTGTGTTTCCACTTTGCATAATGTCGCTACACATTTTAGTGCCCATAGATGTCAGGGCATCTGTCAGCACTTTATGTCCGTTCATAGGAAATAATACTCAGCTTTCATCAAACCATTCTTCAACTGATGAACATTTGGTTTGTTGTCATCTATCAACTGTTATTAATACTATTGTGAGTACATCATGTCATAGTCATGGAAAGCTTATTTAACATATTATGGCTATAACTTTTTCTAAGAATTTTAGCGCTGTAACTTTTAATTTGTTCATGGACTCCACTTTCACTTTACATCTTAGCATAATGTAAGTCACAGACTCAAATCCTTTTTCTTTTTTGCCTGCCTCTTTGTGCCAACATTATTTCTCGAAAACATTTCTTTTCTTCTTTGGATTTTCCTGAAAAATTTGTCATGAATTAACTGTGAACAGTTGTTTCTGGGCCCCTACCTATTTTTCATTGAGTTTTATTTCTCTCCTTATTTCTGTTCTATGTGCCTTCATGGTGACAAATTTGCAAGAAGTGTGGAGAGCAGGGAGCACAGATTCCTATGACCTATTCCGTTTCAAGTATGCCCTGGCTATTCCAAAGCTCTGTGCATTTTCATCAATAATACAGGTATGAATGAGTTTATCAGCTTTTCAGTTCATAAAAATTAAAGAGATGCAGCCTCATTGAGGATCTGTTGATTCTATGTATCAGGCTTGGGAGCCTGGGCATCCTCACTTTCAGCCTTTGCAAACTATGAGCATGTAGTGTCTCTCCATGTTTATGTCTTTGTTTTTAAGTTTTTGAAATATTTGTAGATTTTTTACAATTTTTTATATTTTATTAATTTATTCATATTACATCTCAATGGTTATCCCCTCCATTGTATCCTCCCATTCCTCCCCCTCCCATTTTCCCCTTATTCCCCTCCCCTATGTCTGTGACTGAGGGGGACCTCCTCCCCCTGTATATGCTCATAGGGTGTCAAGTCTCTTCTTGGTAGGCTGCTATCCTTCCTCTGAGTGCCACCAGGCCTGCCCATCCAGGGGACGTGGTCAAATATGGGGCACCAGAATTCATGGGTAAGTCAGACCCCACTCTCCACTCAACTGTGGAGAATGTCCTGTCCATTGGCTAGATCTGGGTAGGGGTTTGAAGTTTATTGCATGTATTGTCCTTGAGCAAGTCTTACACTTCTCTAGCTTAACTTTGCTAATTTTTTCATGTTTTTGAAAGCTTATTGTTTATTTTTTTCCTTGTGTCCAACTGTTTTGCTTGTGTACATCTGGTATCAAAAGAGACCATCAGTAGACACCAGATCCATTGGATCTGGAGTTATAGAGGTTGCTTGTAAGCTGCCATGTGGATGCTGGGAATCAAACTTGAGTCCCCTGAAAGAAAAGCAAGTTTTCTCAACTGCCCAGGCATCTATTCATCCCCCAAACACTTACTATATTTTATGCTACTACAAATGAATTTTTATACTTTTTACATTTTTATCCTACGTACATAGGAACATAAATGCTAATTGAATATTGATCTTAGGACGCAGGAGCATAATTGCTTATACTGCATTCTTGCTGAACTTGGCTTTGCTTAGTATAGTTTTATGAAGACTCCAGTATATTTTACATGCAAAGCTATATAACTTGTGAATAGATTTAGTGTGAATTATTTCTTTTTTAAGCTAAATGACTTTAATTTCAGTTTTTTATCTAATTCCCATAGACTGAACCACTAGTCCAATGTCAAACAATAGCAAAAATGAACTTTTCTATCACTTTGTCTTCTTTTTAACTGTATATAATGTCTTGCTTCTGTAGACAGCCAATACAACCACCTTTTATGTTAAATTCATAGTTGTGCTATACAATTTTTATTGTCTTTCTTCCCTATATTTTGAGTTGTTTTTCTCTTGGTTTACCTGGATATTTCAATTGTCACCAATAAAGGGGCTCATCCCTGGGAAGAGACAAATTCTCCTTCTCTCAGCAGTCGGGAGTTTCCTTTCATGTAGGTCTTTGTCTAGAGGTGGGACCCTGTGAAAATTTCCCCTCTTCTGCTTTAACATATCCATTAACATATATATATGTAATATATATTTAATATAATATTTAATGTGGGAGCTCTGTAAAATTAGACGCTCCCTACCAAGATCCCTGTGGTTGTGCGTTCCTGAGGCAATGATGAATGTGTGATTGGTAGTAACTTAGTTATCCTGATTCTATAACGCCTCTCTTCTAGTCAACAATGGTCACTAAAGCTGTTTCCTGATGACCAGCGGCATCAGTTAACGTTTGGGCACAGCTCTTCTTAGACGCCGTAAAACAGTTCCCTTCTCCTCTGTATGTTCCATGTACTCATTTCTCTCTATCATATTCTGCATATTTCCTTAAACTTAGCTCTTTTACCACATGTAAACTCTGAAGCTCTGTCTTATTTGTGAGTATCAAAGTCCTCCTTTTAATTCCTATTTTACATTTCAGTAACATAATTTTTTTTGTATTTCCTGTCTGAATTCATTTTGCTTTTTATGTCAGATATCATCTTAATGCTGTATTTCCTCACTGTTGTATTTTATCTTCCTCTGTCCTTCAGGAACTGTTCTTAATATTTCCACGGTGGTGCCCCTTACATCCAGTAACCAATTCCAGTAAAAAATACTTCCAGTTATGGTGTCTAGTTGCTGGGATACTGTGAAAACTTGAACTAGAGACTTACAATTACCTAGAGCCATAAGATATTAATACACAGATTTATACATTCATATGCCTGCATTTTCAAAGTAGGTAAACATGAATATGTATAGATTTTTATATAGAAACATTCTAAACAAGAAAAAAAATAAGCAAGAAAAACTTTAAGAGAAAGTTTACGGAAAAAAATCTGAGTGCTTGACCATAGAGAAGTATGCATTCATTTGTTGGAATTGCATGCAGCCACTGTTAATGAAGTTTTCAAGTAACTGTTGTAACCTAATAAACTGTTTATAATTTAATATTAAATGAAGTTTTAGGATAAATATGGTTTCTATAGTTATTTCCAAAAATGAAGTTATTTATTTACAACATTATAAAACAAAGGAAAGAAAATATTCTTGAAGATGAGGCCATGGAAATTATTTTAATTATGTTTTTTATAATTTAATACAGTTTCTGCACTCAAAATTTACAAAAACATCAGTCATATTTCAAGTGAAATAAATTTAAAATAAAGGAAAAATCTCTCGAGGTTTTGTGTACTTAGGGGAATTGCTATTTGTCTGCACACACACCCTCTCTCCTGCTTGGTGGGGCTGCTTCAGCCCCTTTTATTCTCTCCCATGCTGTTGGCGTATTTGTTTTTGTAGCTGTCAGATTGTCACAATGTTTCCTTTAGAAATGAGGGCTCTGAGGCATCTTCTATCTCTCATATCTCTGAATACAACCCCAAGGGTGAATTCATGATGAATATTTAAGCTCTCACAAAGGTTGTGAGTACCTCATCTTCCGGGTCATGACAACTGACAGCCTGTACAATATTCTAATGAGGGTGATGACAAGAGTCTGGACTAGTCACAGTACAGACTTAGTCTTCTGACATCATTTACATAAATCAATGATATCTGAATGAACTCATTCCAGAATTATTAAAAATAATAACTGGATAATGGGATAATAATTGAGGCCAGTCCTGCTTTAGAATTTACATTTGGGCAACAACTATCCGTGCTGTCACCGTTCACCTCTCCTCTCTGCTGATGTTCTAGCTGAGTATCATTCATTACCACCTTTTCTTATAGAAACAGTTTTCCTTATTCATTATACTAATAACACAATGACTTCTTGTCTGTATGCCAAGTAATTAATCCTCTGTGAGGAGTAGGCCTGGTTTAATTTAAACACGCTAATCTTTTGCACTTTTCAAGTAGGAACTGAGACATCACCTAACAGATAATTAGTTTTTGCAGCTCCACGTTATACAGCTCACAAATGATGGGGAGAGATTAAATCACGTATCAGCCAGAAAACATCCCCTCCCCAAGCTTCACTGCCTGGAAACCTTGCGTGAAGGCAGGTGGCATAACTATTGTTCATCAAAGGAGAACTTCAAATGTTTGTGCTTAGAAGACGGACGTGGGAAGACATCACAGAAATGAGATGTTCTTAGAGAAACAGATGATGTAAGAAGCAAAACTAAGCAAAGCACGAGTTGAAAATATATTAACCTTAGTATATTTACTTGGCCAAATGCATTTTAATTTTCTCTGGGAAGAAATCTGAGAGGGGAGCCTGCTGCAGAAGGAAGGTTTCCAGTGTAAACTTTTTTGGTGGGCTGCGCTCCAGAGCAGTTAAGGTAAAAGTTGACGGGTTCAGAAAGATGAGTTCAACTAACACTGACAGCATTAACAAATCCAGGAACTACACGCTGCCCAAGTTAAATAGGTTTATGTGTTTTTAGAAGACCTGTTGGCTCATAACTTGGCATCAGCCAAAGAGAAATAGAGCACTGAAACTGGTAATATTGAGAAATGTCTGGTGATTGTTAGGCTATGTGAGAACTAGGTTAAAAGTCGAGTTCATATAAGAATTAAATTGTCTTATCAAGTAAACTCAACCATAAGGGGAAACTGAGGCATGGAATATCATTATCCAAGAATAAAGACTGATATCAATAAGTTATAACCCACCATATAAAAGCTACAAGAAGTTGATATAGAAAAAAGTGAAAGAAGAAACTGGAGGTTTGATCACAAAGGCACTAAGCAATATCGTCTCAAATACCAATGTACAAAATAATCATAAAATGTAAGAACATCCCTAAAAGAAGAGAACTCACAAGACATCACAACCATTAGTATTCACAGTCAACATCTTTAATAATGACAATATGAAAAAATAACCTGGAGTATACAGCAAGAGAATCAGAAAATTGTGCCCATGGTATAGTTGTCATAAAAATAAGGTCTTGGCCAAATAAAAAAAAAATCATACACTATAAAATTTCAACTTTGAGACATTTCTCCTTAACTGATGCTATACTGAGACCAAAGAAGAGGTCTGGGACTTCAGACCGAAGAAGTCCCAGAAATACAACACATTATGACTACAAACTCAGACACTTTATTCACAGTGTGGACAACTGGAGTGAGTCTGTAACACCAAAGACAACTGACCTACCGACATTAGATGGATTCTATGGCTCTGGATAGGGGTTCACATATTAGCAAAAAAAATAGATATTGAATTTTTATAGAGGAGGGTGGAAATCAGGTGAAGTCAGAACAGGAACAAACAACTACTTCTTGAGGCAGCCCAACAATGCAGAGGGGAAATTAATGTGTCCTTACTTCAGTATTTCCTTCTTTTAGACACATTGGAGGTGTCGCACATATGGGGTCCTGATGTGGATTTACCCTAAAGGTTGTGCTGAAGTGATCCGAGAAGTAACTGAAACCAGTCTCTGATGATTTCCCTAGCTGTGGACACAATGATTTAATGATCACAACTTTTCAGTTTTTCAGCGGACATTCAATAGCAGAAGCTATGGGAAACAGATATTGTGACCGGAAAGGCAACATGACTACTTTACTGTGCAAATATCCCTATCAATGGTGTGTATTATTTTTGCCATAAGTATGCAGTTCTTGACCTTGAGGGTTAAGGGTTAGGGTCAAAGTGTCCTCAACACCACTACAGATAATCACCATCCATTCTCCCAAAATTCTGTTTCTTCTCCCTATATTGTTTAGTTTTCCTAATTCTCTTGTAAATTCTCCCCACATCCCAAAAATATCAATACTTTGCCAATAAATTAACAGTGAGCTTCTAGAAAATTGACAGTTTGGGCTGCAGTTTGTCCATTTGAAGTTCACATCCACCAACCCTGCAGAGATTAGCATTGACATTGTAGCGTAGAAGGACCACTTGCCCTTATATCAAGAAAATTAAGATGATGCTAATCAAGAGGGGGCCTGAAATAATTAATCATGTTGCTCTGACCAAAAATCTGACAAGAAA
The DNA here is from genome assembly GCF_964271855.1 of Acomys minous. Lineage (NCBI taxonomy): Eukaryota > Metazoa > Chordata > Mammalia > Rodentia > Muridae > Acomys > Acomys minous. The sequence goes on from NC_140490.1 coordinate 67,097,031, forward strand.
CAACCCCAAAAATGTTGTAGAGAATAAAAAGGCTATTAATGTTTACTATTAATAGGCTATAATTATATTGGCAGTTATTATTCAATTGCTATCATCTCAATAAAAGACACAGGCACCTGTTAGACATTTAATATTTCTTAAACTCTAGGTCTGGGGAGATATAATCTCTTAAACTACCTTGTTATCTCCCAGCTTTATATCCCATGCCACTTGATTTAGTTATTTCTATCTGGGCTACTTCCCACTCAAAATTCCCATAAATACTTGCACATCTTTCATCTGGGGCTGCTTCTCTTCACGCCGATCTCAGAGTTAACTCCTCCTGGCCACGCAGTTCTTCTTTATGCTAACCCATGGCAGTCTCTGCCTGTTCCTCTCCTGTCTCTCTCTTCCTGGGTCTCTTCCCACACCACCCCTGCCCCATGATCTTCCTGTCCTCCAAGCCTCAGAACCTTAGTTTTACCTCCCTCTCTTCTGCCTTGCCCAGGTGTATACATTTATTGGTCAATCAGGGATAATTTGGAGTCAAAGTTATACTTCATCACTTTGGTATGCGTGAGCTTTGCTCATAGAACAGTAAGAACTTCGGGGGAGAGGGTAAGCAATTAATTAAATAGAAAGCACCAGACCATGCCCTAACACAAGGTGGAAGGATTTCTTTTGGCTCTCTGTTTGAGAAGACACAGCCCACCACTGCAAAGAAAGCGTAGTTACAGGTGGCTCTACAGCAATTGGAGCCATCTGCCTGGTGTTTTCTCACAACAGCACCACCGTCTGGAGACAAAATACTCAAACACGTGATCCCATGGAGGACAATCACTTTAGAACATCCTAAGGCTTTAGGCCTATACATAAAGTCAACATCTAAATATGTCTTAGTATTTTTGAGTCTAAGAGTAAGTGGAGTTCAGTGATCAAACACTTGCTTAGCATGTGTGGCACCCTTGGTTCAACCCCCAGTACTGCAAATAAATAATAAAGATTCTTTACTACCATGAAAAATGAAAACAGATGTGAGGACACGGTCCCTTCAGAACTAGAATGTAGGTCATCCAACTACATCAAGAAACCCAATTAGCTGAGGTCTTTGGCTAAGAGAAAAGGGAACAAACTAGGCAGAAGAGTATTCCTGAGCTTCGTGCTTGGAAGTGAAGCTGCACAGGACTGTGCTTTCCCAGTGTCTGTACACACATGGGCACGTATGTGCATAATCAGCGTCTACCTCACTCCAGTTAATTGACAAACTCTGATTCAACTTTCACATTCTGGGTTTCCTTGGATCAACACCGTTATTGGTACTTGTTATGCACAGCTGAGGGTAAATCTGACTGTACTCACAGTTAACTAGTCACATGCTTGCTAAAATGGATAATGTATACTTTCAGTAAAATTTTAAAGTATTAGCCGGGCACTGTGGTGCACACCTTTAATCCCAGCACTTGGGAGGTAGAGGCAGGCGAATCATTGTGAATTCGAGGCCAGCCTGGTCTACAAAGCAAGTCTAGGACAGCCAAGGCTACACAGAGAAACCTTGTCTTGAAAAAAACAAAAAAAAATTTAAACTATTTCCTAAATATTATAGGAATTCATTTCACTTGGAAATACGTGCCTGTCTCTCTCAATATTGAGCCCTACCTTTTATCATAAGATTAACCCAAACTTTCAACTGATTTCATAAGCAAATGGTTGAAAAATCCTTGTGGGATAAGCCTCTGCTTTACTCATGTCTAAACCACACACACAAAAAGAAAACAAAAAAATATTAAGGATTTGATAATTTTTAAAAATTTTAAAATATGAATTAATTGTCATGTGCAGGTTTACAGTCACCTTTCAAAAGGACAGAGGAAAGGAGAGTGGGACTAGGAGGAGAAGAAAAAGACAGCTATGACTGGGATGCAAAGTGAATAAATAAATAAATAAATAAATAAATAAATAAATAAATTATTTTTAAAAAGGACACAAAACAGTGCACGCTTGGCAATTCTAATGCACTCTTTCTGTATGTTTGCACTGGTGACTAAATTACATTTCTTGTACACACCCTTAAAACAATCATTTGAAGCTGAGGACTGACATTTCAAAGATAAATGTAATCAAGAGGGTGTCTTTCTGAACATGCCTGCTCCAATTTATCATCTTGTGTGTGTGTGTGTGTGTGTGTGTGTGTGTGTGTTTCTTTCTCACTTACATACTCAAAACCTGTGAGATCTCTCACAGCATTTCATGAGTCAATCTTCTGGTAAGTCCCTACTGTGTGGTACTGAAATACCCCACCAACACACAAAGGAATCTCTAAGGCTACAGATGATGAGGCTGAATGTCCACAATCAGCAAGTTCCCTGGCCTTTTTTCTTTCTAATAATGCACCTGCTGTTGGGTTTGTTGCAACTTTATGAAACTGTTAAATAGCAAACTAAAATCCAACATGTTGAATTTTGGGAGAAAAAAAACAATGACTTCCTTGTGTCAAGGGTTAGTTTGTGACTACTATTACATCATTCTTCATTTGGAAAACAAAACTTCATACTCTCAACAAACACTAGAGGAACTAGGAAGAATATCTAACACTGTTCCCTGGCCTCTACACATGCACACATGTGCTTGCACATACACACACCAGAACACATATGAGCACATGCTAAAGGGAAACTTAAAGCCTTCTAGTAATCACAATTGTTATTTCTATGTTTATGGTTTTTGTTTTTCTGTCTTGGGGAGCTATTCAAAAAATGGATATTTTGTGAATAAATGCCATTATGCCCTATAGCATGGCCCATGTCTCCTCTCCAGAGGCTATATGATACATATTTTAGAGGAAATGACATTGTGAGAGTCTGAAGTAAGTTTTCCCAGCACCTGGTAAGAGGATGGCTGTCCAGGAGGAAGAGCAGTGATGACGGCGTGAGACAATCAGGGGGAGCACATGCTCATTGTGATTGGAATGTCACTGTTGACCCTGTAAGTCCTAGGGTACCACTCATCTCAACTGAGCTCTAATTTAACCCATGATTAGAAACCGACATGCAGAGAGAAGAATGGAATGGGGAAGAAACAGGAGAGAGGGAGGGGCACATTGGTCGTGTTTACCTTACTCTCCTTTGTAGACATGTAAGGCTGTGTGTTTCCTCTTTGTCTCCAATTACACATTCAAGATCTTAAGCCACATTTTTTTTTTCATTTTAGGTTTTTCCACTGCCAGTGAAATCAACTATTCCGTTTTACACTCTAACTTACAATGTGTGCATGGTATCCCATTGTGGTGTCCTTCACTCAGTGGCCATACGTACGCCCAGTTTAACAGGCAAGTTTTGTGATGGGCCTAATTTATTTGCTCTTCCATCACCTTTTTCACCTACAGGGATTCTTTTCCACAAACAGCAAAGATCAAATCAATTTTTGCTGTTGTGCTCTTTATTAATAACTGCCATCAACAATAAAAAAGTACAACAATCCCTTTTAAAACTTCTTTATGCATCCCAATCTAGGGGCTCTTTGTATACAGAAAGCGTGTTTCTTGCTCTTATCCTTTTGAGACATAGAAACACTGCCATACAGGTTTGTATTGATTTATTGATCCCCTCTGCCTGGCAGTGGGGTTAGATTTCCAACCAATCCACCTAGGTTTTATCATCCCACATGTGCAGATACAGCAAAACCCAGCACAGAGCAGACCACAACATAGATTTCCACAGGAACAAGAGTCACAGGCTCCTCTGAAAATATGAGACGGATGAGAAAAAATAAAATATAACATTAGTGATGAAGTGAAAGAGAAATTTTACTTTATGAAAAATGCAGGAAAGCCCTGGAAGGATGAGGTGGGAGCTGTAATCAATTCTAAATAAAGTATGTTTTAGAAAAATTTAATCCTTTAGATCCATTCCTATGCTTTAATATGTACTAGGAGACAGTAAAGGAGAATTTTTGTATTATTTTTTATGTTGTTTTGCTTTTTATGGAAAATAGTCATTTGACCTATTTAAGGCCAATTTTTTGTATTGAGCTCTGGACAGTATGTTATAAGCAGAATTAAGTAGCCAGGAATCATTTATTTAGCAAATCTATGCAGACTGTCTCCTAGACGGCAGGTCTGTCTCAACTGTCTCAACTGTAGCTACTGCCATGGGAGTCACGATCTTAGAGTTCATGGAGATGCAATTTATGGGGAGGGGCCTTTACGTTTGAGTAGGAACACAGGCAGAAGGGAAAGAGGAGAGAGAGAGAGAGAGAGAGAGAGAGAGAGAGAGAGAGAGAGAGAGAGAGAGAGAGAGAGCTAATTTTAGGTGATAGCCTGACCCTTGTTGCTATGATAAAAGGATGGTGAAACACTCTGGCCATACTGTAAACTTACAGTCAAAGAAAATGGGTGACACAGAAATTAACTTCCAGAAACAACTATGAAATTAGGTACTATGGAGAGAGTAGAACAAAATGGCTGCTGACTATGCTCCTTCAGTTCTGGTCTCCTGAGTTATAACAAAACTGTTCACAAGAGAGCCGGAAGCGAGACAACAGTGTATTACCTCAGCATGCTGCTGGAAGATGCCTTGAGGAAGGTCTTTCCGCTCCTATGCCACACTGTCCTATTTGAAGAAAGATGCTCCATGTGTAAGCAGGAGGGAACTTAAGTCCTAAATCCCATAGCCAAGTGTGACGATGAAAATCAATGCTGCCCAGGACCTCACTCACCCCCAACTCCAAGGTCAGCACTCCCAGACTGATGTGCTCGAATCATGTTAGAATGGAACCTGCCATGGTACCTAACTGTCCTTCAGCCTTAGGCAGCAGAAAGAGGGCCAAGACTGTCCTACTGGGTACAAACCATAAAAATCCACACAAGACTTCATCACGCACTAAGTACTGTGAGAACACCACACCAGGTAATAGCTAAAGAGTATTTACTATTACCATATGCAGGTCTGCGATCACAGAGGGAGCCTCTATCCACACCAAAACATTACACAGACACCTGTGTGCCCATGGGAGAAACAGTGACCCATGGTTTTTTTTCCACAGCTCTGCATTTCTGCTTCATTCCTTATTTGGAGCAAAAAGACCCTAGAACCTGTGATGGGTGAACCTCCCATCCTTACCCAACCCGACATCACTTGGGATGGGCACTGGTACCCAACCCAACATCACTTGGGATGGGCACTGGGCAGCCATCCTCACAGTTCACAAGTACCTAGAGATGTGAGTCTCCAGTATGGTCCAACTTATGCCATCTTAGAAGCCAAAAAAAAAAAGTCTCACTGACCAATCCCTCAATTCTTGTTAGCAGAGAGAGTCCCACCCAGAGCCCTACACAAAGACAAAATATTTAGTCTTCCCTATACCAGGCAGACAGCTGTGTTCCAGTAAGACAGTCTCATGCTTAGGCCCATGATGTGGGCCTAGTGCCAGCCCCCATAGATCATAGAGTTCCTTGCAGATGTGAGACCCAGACACAATCCAGTTTAGTGTCCATCCCCGTGATGGGTGGCCATCCCAGAACTGCACAGCACAACATGAAGCAAGACTCCATTCATTGACAGTAGGACAGAGAATGGTCCTGAACATAGGGATTTGACCTTAGAATGCAATGCCAGGATGGTAAATCCTAGCACCCAACAAATCCTAGAAGTCTCCATCCCCAGACCGGTATCCTCAGACAGAGCATCTAGAAAAGCATCGACACCAGTGGGAGATATGTGTGGTCTCAGTCCGTTTGACCTCTGTTAACATGTTGTTGACTGCAGTAGTCCTGGACTATGAGTCCACAGCAACAGGTAACTCACAGCATTGTGATCCTTGCTCTGTCATTAGTACTGGTCTCAGAGAACACTGGGCTTAATGAGTGATGCAGTACTGGTGGCCACAGGAATCACATAGGAACTTGCATCTGGTCCCTCAACCCATGAGCCAGATAGAAACTCACAGCTGACTATATGGGTTTGTGGCTGTAGATGAGCCCTAGAGAAAGAAAGGAACTACCCTTTTGAGCTGTTTCCCCAATTCTTGTTGAACAGGACAGCTTTAGGTTGATAAAAAACCTAGGCTTGGATTGCCCTCTAGTGGTGAAATAGTGACAGCACACCAACAGCCAACAATGACCGAGGATTTGGGCATCTATGCTGAAACAACTGAAGCAACCAAGGGTTGGGGGTGGGGTGCGGGGCATGCTGAGAATTTCTGGAAAGATGAGCATAAACAAAGCCAGATTATGAAGACTGGAAATACATGTAGATATCTACAGTGCCCAGACATTATTATACAAGATGCTCTAAGAGCTCTCACAAATATGTGACCTCAAAGCTGACAAAAATCACCACCACCATGACCTAACACTTGGATTGAGACTTTAAACACCCCTTTAAAGGAAACTCAATGAGCTTGAAGAAATCTCTCACTCAGAAACTTAACAGAGACATAAAAGTCATTTTTAAAATACAAAGATCTTTAAGTTAAAAATATATGCTTACATAAAATCAAATACATGAGAGAATACATTAATATGATAGATGAAACAGAAGGAAAACACAGGGACATAAAAGAAGGGCTGTGTGAGTACACGTGGTGGGGTTAGGGAACAAAGGCAGATGAAGAAAACACACAGGAGCATCAAAGCAGCCTGAAAAGAGTGGACACTGGGCACTGGTCCTCAAGAAAGACTCAAGTAGAAAGCCACCAGAAACTTCCCAAGCTCAGAGAAGAGTGCAAACATCCAGGTCCAGAAAGATTAAACGTTACAAATCATAGTCAGCTCAGCTAAGACTGCTCCAAGATATAATCAAATGTTCAATGTTGAAAGGTAAAGGGAATATTCTCAAAGATGCAAAAGAGGAGAAAACACACATGGGTGGCTCAATTCTGCTGATAGTGCTCTTTTGAGCAGAAATCATTGGAGCTAGGAGAGAGTGGCGTGCGATTTTTATAGCACTAAAAAGAACAAACTACAAAATGAGAATATTGTACCCAGCAAAGCTATCCTCTAAAAACAAAGGAGTGGTAAAGACATGGCCAAACAAAAATTAGGAAAATATAAACCTACCATACTAGTTATTAAAGAAGTTCTAAAACTGAAAGATCCGCTAAAAAGAGGAGAATATAAAACTCTTAGGCAAGAGTAATTATATAAGAAAGTTGAAGGCATCCTATCACGTCTTTAGAATGAAACTAAACAACAAAGACGGTAAGGACTATATAAATTATATTAATACATTAAGATGTATTCACCACAGAAAGATACAGCATGGAAAACAAAACAGTCGAAATGAAGGAGGTTAAGAAGGATAATGAAGATCCACTGCTTGCTTACTTATTCCTAATAATTGTGGTAAGTTGTTTTTGTTTATATATATATATATATATATCCTATTAACCCACTTGACATGATTACCCTAATGCAGCAATGGCACAGATACCTTGGCAGTAACCAACAATTCTCTAATTGGACATAAGACCCACTCAACAAGACAGAAATGATGTCTGATACTAGAGACCTAGCCAATGACCCAGGGATGTGAAGCTACAGATCTTAGCAGAGAACCAGTAACCACCACTTTACTTAACCAGAATAATCCCTAACAACACTCTAAATATTTTTCCTTAAATCCACAGATAAATTTAGTTCTCATCCTCATCAAGAAAACTTCTCCTTGCAACAGACAGAGACCATTACAGAAAACTACAGCCAGTGGATACATCTACAAAACACTCCCACACATGAGGCCCTGGGATAATTGTAGAAGAGACGGCAGAACTTTTGCGAGAGCCAGAGGGTCAAGGGGTTCCTGTTAGACTGCCTCTTAGTAATGTCCAACGCTATACCCATAAAGCTACCCCAGTGTGACTGTCTAAAGATGAGCTGAACATGAAAAACCACAGTAGACACATCACAGTTCAGAGGGGGAACCGCAAGGCCCCAACCCTACAGAAAGAACTATAGGCAGCTAAGAAAAGCTGAGAGTAGGAAAATCATTTTCCCAAGGGAAGCTTTCCCAAGGTTTTCCCAAGGGAAATACCAAATTTCAGTCCTGAAAACATACATGCAAGTAACATTACAAAGACTGAGAAAGTTATAGTTAGGAATATATATATACACACATGCATGTAACAACAATTAATGAAAAATAAAACCATGAACTTGAAAAAGAGCAAGGAGTATGTGAGAGTGCTTGCAGAGAGTAAAGGGAAAGGGGAAATTATGTAACTATAATCTCAAAAGTAAAATTCTAAAAATAAACAAATATGGCTTGTTAAAAAATAACATAGTAGAATATACTTTAATCCCAGCACTAGGGAGGCTGAAGCAGGAGGATCTCTGTGTTAGGGGCTCACCAAGGCTACATAGGGAGACACTGTCTCAGAAGAACACAGATTTTAAAAATATATCCTGTCATGCATGCCTCATTGATAGCCAGAAATCAAAAATTAAAGATAGACAAATCTATAAAATAATCATGGAAACGACATACAATACTGGATGGGAGCTTATCTCAGTGACAGAGCAACCGACTGTGAAATACACTGCTAACATAAGGAAGCACAAGGAACGCTGTAGGAGAGTGTGGAATGGAGGAAAGGAACTGTGAGAAGACTGGGAAACAGTTTGCAATGTGGCTGTAATATGACTGTGTTAGTGGATCAAGTCCTCAAATTAAAGGACAGACAATGGACAAACAGGCTGAAAACCAAAAGCAAGACTGAACTACCTGCTGCATATAAGAAACTCATTTCGTTGAGAAGTCAGGAGTAATTCTGATAGGTTTGCCTTCATACGTTACTTGGCTAAGATCAAAAACTCAAATGACACCACATGTTGGCGAGGATGTGGAGAGAGAGGAACACTCCTTCACTGCTGGTGGGAATGCAAACTAGTACAACCACTTTGGAAAGCTATCTGGCGTTTTCTCAGAAAAATGGGAATAGGGCTTCCTCAAGACCCAGCTATCCCACTCCTTGGAATATACCCAGAAAATGCTCGAACACACAACAGGGACATATGCTCAACCATGTTCATAGCTGCTTTATACACAATAGCCAGAACATGGAAACAGCCTAAGTGTCCCTCAGTAGAAGAATGGACTAAGAAACTATGGTACATTTACACTATGGAGTATTACTCAGCTATTAAAAACGAGGAATTCCCGAAATTTGTGGACAAATGGATTGACCTAGAAATTATCATAATGAGTGAGTTCACCCAGAAGCAAAAAGAGACAAACGGTATATACTCACTTATATCAAAACACTAGTCCAAGGGATACGTCCCATGAAAAACCTTACTTACCAAGAAAGTGGGTCAGAGGAGAGGACATCCTATTGAGACTTTAGGCGAGAGTAGCATGGAAGAATGGGGAAATAACAGGACCCACAGGGTCCTGGAAACCTACAAGAAGAACTTTATGACAGGCAGATCTGGGTCCTGGGGTCCTCCTCAAACTAAGGCACCAGCCAAGGAGAAATAGGCAGCAAACTTCGAACCCCTACCAAGACCTAGCCGACGAACACGATATTCTCCACTGTTGAGTGGAGAGTGAGATCTGATTCTCACGTGAACTCTGGTGCCCCTTTTCTGACCATGTCCCCTGGATGGGGAGGCCTGGTGGCACTCAGAAGAAGGATAGCAAGTTACCAAGAAGAGACTCAATAATCTTAGAGCATACATAGGGGGAAGAAGTCTCCCTCAATCACAGACATAGGGGAGGGGAGAAGGGGGGAAGTGGGAGGGAGGGAGGAATGGGAGGAAACAGGGGAAGGGCTAACAATCAAGATGTAATATGAATAAATTAATTAAAAAAAAAAAAAGAAACTCATTTCATCTGCCGAGACTCGTGTGAATGAATGTGAACGAATGGGATCAAATATTTTATAGAAATGGAATCCAGAAGAAAGCTGCCTTAGATGTTCTTACCTCCTATAAAATTGACTTATGATCAAACACAGCACAAAGAGAGAGGAAATAATTCTATATAGCAATAGAGAGAGCAACTAAGCAAAAACACATTGAAATTCTAATTGCATTTAATTGGAGGATCTAAGTATGTAAGACAAATATTAATAAATATGAAGGGAAAGGCAAATCCATTTCTGCAACAGGATCACGTGGCTTTAATACCACACTTTCAGCAAGGGACCTATCACACAAAGAGAAAATCATTAAAGAAACTGCAGAGTTAAAGGGCACCCTCCACCAAGGAACCCAACAGACAGCTATGGAATATTCTATGGAATATTCTATGCAGTAGCTACAGAACATGTCTTCTTATCAGCACATAGAGCACCCTACAGAATTAATCATATGGTCAATGACAAGAAAATCTCAAATATTCATAAAATGGAAATCAAGTCAAGTATATCTGCTGGCAGCTAAGCAATAAAACTAAAAATCTCTAGCCAAAGAGGAAAAAGGAAAACTTTTGCAAGTACAAAAATAACATAAGAATGAAGTAAACTACTGGACCAACAGTAAGTAGATCAAGGAAGAAGGAATGGAATTAAAAGTTGGCTCTAAGCAAATGAAAATGGATTGCACAGTCTAGCAGACTCCCAGGAAGCTGCAAGTGTGGCCCCAAGAAGGATGCATATGCTCAGCAGGGCCTGCAAAGAAATCAAAATGATCTCAAATGACAACCCGTGACAAGGACAAACCAAACAAGGGGTTATTGGAGCAGGAGCCATGATAGTCATCAGAGCAGAAGTTAATGGAATCCAGATGAAAAAGTAATTCTAAAGATGGATAGCTGATTGTTCAAAAGATCAAGCTGATAATTGACAAACCCTTAGAGAAGAGAGGTGAGAGAAGACTCGCAGGAAGTCAGAGGTAAAGAGAGACCCTGAAGCACCACACGAACAAAGGGGATTCCAAAGATAACTGTCAAGAACTACAGGCCAAACAGTTTAATACCTTAGAAAACTGGAACAAATTCCTGGACCCAAACACCTTTCCAAGATGAAACAGGAAGAAATATCAAACGTCATGAACGTAAATGAGATTGGAACAATAACAACAACAAAAAGTGTCCCATCACATAACAATGCAGGTTTAGATGCCTTCATCCCTGGGTACTACTGAGCATTTCAAAAAGAACTAACACCAACTCATTCTAAATTGTGAGGAAAAACTTGAAAACTGATAGACCAGTATTACCCAAACACCAAAAGCAGAGAAAGACTGAAGCAAACAAGCAAGCTACTGGAAGGGAAGTATTTGTGATAAACATAGTTGCAAAATTCTCAACAAAATTCCAGCAAGTCAAATTCAACAGTACACTGATGGATTTACCATGGTATAGTGAAGGGTAACTCATCTCAGAGTTGCAAAAATGGGCCGATGTGTGAATCAACCACAGGATACAGCTAAATGCTATTATATTAAAATCTAGAACAGAGAAGATTGGCCATCTTGACTAATTCCGTTCACCCAAGTCCCTGAAGTCTTAGCCAGGAAAAAAAACTAGGCAAGAGTGTAGTGTGACTTATTTTGTGTGCCTAGCTCTTTAACAGATCCCCAGTTGACTCTATGCCTTTCAGTGTCCATTGGTTCTTAGACTTCTGGGGAACAGGAGAGCATATAAAAAGCCAGCAGAGGCTGAGAGAGGTGAGTGGGGTCAGAGAGCTGATGGGGGAAGAAAGAAGACTGAGTAGGGCTAGAGACGAGAAGAAAGGAGGTTGAGCGGCGTGAACACAGGAGACAGTTGAGCCAGGAGAAGCTGGGCAGAGGAAAGAAGATGTTGTGAGGAGACAGGAGAAGAACCCATGAAGAACCACCATAAGGGGGAAAACACACTACACAAGAGAAAGAAAAAAGGCAATTAGGATTGGGAAAGAAGTCACGCGGTGGTTTGATGGCATTAATCGTTATATGGAAAACTCCCAAAACAATAAGATAAACGGAGCCGCTCATAGTTAATAAGCAAATTTTGACAAGTCGCAGGATATAACGAACACTCAAACATGGGCAGCACCAATAATCAAAGGACTCAGACAGTTTGCTTTCTCTTGCTATGAAAAACACCATGACCAAAAGCAAATTGAAGAGGAGAGGGATTATTTGGCTAAAACTTGCAGTCACTATACACCACTGAGGGAATTTAAGTCAGGAACCGTGGAGGAATGCTGTCCACCCTCTCTTACTTCAAGGCTATCCTTAGATAGCACAGTGCCACGTGTCTAGAAATGGCACTACCAACAATGGGCTAGGTTTTCCTATCAATTAGTAATCAAGAAAGTGCCATACAGACATGTCCACAGGTCAATCCGATTGAGCATTCACCCAGCGGAGACTTCCTCACATCACTTGGGGCTATGTCACCTTGACAGCTGCAGCTCCCTAGGAGAAATAGCAATCAAGAAAGCAATTCTATTTGCTGTAGCTACATAAAGTAATAACATACCTAAAAGTGAATTTAACCAAAGAAAAAGAAGGTGTCACATACTACATACACACATACACAACATGGATCTACATACTACATACACACATACACAACATGGAAAGATCTAATATCATGGATTGGAGAATCAATAGTGTATAAATGCTCATATCTAAAGAAATGCAGAGATATAATGCAATTTATATCAAAGTACAATCTAATATTCTTAGAGAGCTAGAAAAAATATCCTAAAATTTGTGTAAATGATAATAATATCCAAATATTCAAAACCATCTTGAATAAAAATAACAAAGTGTAAGGTGTTATATATTACTTTACTTCAAAATATAATACAGCCAGCAGCACACACCTTTACTCCTAGCATTCAGAAGGCACAAGCTGCTGGATCTGTGTAAGTTAAAGGCCTGTCTGGTCTACTCAGGAATTTCCAGGTCAGCTAGAACTACACAGGGAGACCGTGCCTTAGTGCAAATATACATACATATATGCATGCATACATACATACATACATACATACATACATACATACGTACATACATACATACGTACATACATACATACATGTGAGAGAGATCCAAAACTGTTAAACCCCACAGAGAAAATGCTTCTTGGCATTGGGTTTCTGGGAAAAGGCCCTAAAAGGAATAATCAACAGAATGAAGACACAACCTGCGGGAAGGAAAAAATATTAGTAAACGATCCAATGTACAAGGAACTAATACCCAGAATATGAACCTCAAAGACTCAATGGTAAATATATAACCCACTTAAAATGAGCGAGACTTGAACAGGTATTACTGAAAGGAAGATGTACAAACTTCACAGTCAACAGTATTAGTCATCAGGGAAATATGAATCAAAACCACAGTGTGATCATGTCTTGCTGTTACAGTTGATTGTCATCAGAAAGAAGAAAGTCGGTGAGCATGGATGTGGAAGAAAGACAGCTCTGAAAACTTGTCCTGGAGATATAAATTTGAACAGCCACTATAGGAAATCTTCAGCAAATTACCAGGAACTTCACAGTGTGAGCCAACAATACAAAGACACATGCAAATAAAATTGCTCACAAATATAATTGCACCTCTATGTTAACTGCAGCATTAGTGGCAACAGCAGTGAAATGGAAACAAATATGATTTTCATTTTTAACCTTGAAAGTATTTGATCCTTTAGACAATTTTACTCTAGCAAACAGTAAGATAAAATTGTCCATTTGGGGATTGGTGGGAAATATAACTATCTTACAACATGTTAACAGCTCTGAAAAATTCACAGTTCCTGATAAGAATATCCTACCAATCCTTAAGAAGTAGATAGTAATAGGGTGGTGGAAGCCAAGCCCGTTCTGGTAGTGGTGAACAGCTCAGCTCCACGGAGTTGGACATGGGGTCCAAGAGGAAACAGAAGTGAACATTTTTTTCGACTTTTTTTTCTCCTTTATTAATTTATTCTTGTTACATCTCAATGGTTATCCCATCCCTTGTATCCTCCCATTCTTCCCTCCCTCCCATTTTCCCCTTATTCCCCTCCCCTATGACTGTTCCTGAGGGGGATTACCTCCCCCTGTATATGTTCATAGGGTATCAAGTCTCTTCTTGGTAACCTGCTGTCCTTCCTCTGAGTGCCACCAGGTCTCCCCCTCCAGGGAACATGGTCAAAGGTGAGGCACCAGAGGATGTGAGAAAGTAATATCCCACTCTCCACTCTACTGTGGAGAGTGTTCTGTCCATTGTCTAGATCTGGGTAGGGGTTTAAGGTTTACCACCTGTATTGTCCTTGGCTGGTGCCTTAGTTTGAGCGGGACCCCTGTGCCCAAATCTGCCTATCATAATGTTCTACTTGTAGGCTTCTAGGACCCTCTGGATCCCTCTACTTTGCCATTCTCCCATGCTTCTCTCATCTAGAGTCCCACTAGAATGTCCTCCCCTCTGTCTCAGTTTCCTGGTAAGTGAAGGCTTTCGTGGGACATGCCCCTTGGGCTAATATGCAGATATAAGTGAGTATATACCATTTGAGTCTTTCTGCTTCTGGGTTAACTCACTCATTATGATCATTTCTAGCTCAATCCATTTATCCACAAATTTCGGGAATTCCTTGTTTTTAATAGCTGAATAGTATTCCATAGTGTATATATACCACAGTTTCTTTATCCATTCTTCTATTGAGGGACACTTAGGCTGTTTCCATGCTCTGGCTATTATGAATAAGGCTACTATGAACATGGTTGAGCAAATGTTCTTGTTGTGTGCTGGAGCATCTTCTGGGTATATTCCAAGGAGTGGAATAGCTGGGTCTTGAGGAAGCCCTATTCCCATTTTTCTGAGATAGCACCAGATAGATTTCCAAAGTGGTTGTACTAGTTTGCATTCCCACCAGCAATGAAGGAGTGTTCCTCTCTCCCCACATCCTTGCCAGCATGTGGTGTCGCTTGAATTTTTGATCTTAGCATTTGATAAAATCCAACACCCATTCATGTTTAAAGTTTTAGAGAGATCAGGAATACAAGGCACTTTCCTCAACATAATAAAGGCTATATATAGGAAGCCAATAGCCAAAATCAAAGTAAATGGTGAGATACTCAAGGAAATTCCTCTAAAATCAGGAACAAGGCAAGGCTGCCCACTCTCTCCATATCTCTTCAATATAGTACTCGAAGTTCTAGCCAGAGCAATAAGACAACAAAAGGAGATCAAGGGTATTCAAATGGGAAAGGAGGAAGTCAAATTATCCCTATTTGCAGATGATATGATAGTCTACATAAGTGACCCTCAAAATTCCACCAGAGAACTCCTACAGCTGATAAACACCTTCAGGAAATTGGCTGGATACAAAATTAACTCAAAAATGTCTGTAGCCTTCCTATACACAAATGACAAGCTTGCAGAGAAAGAAATTAGGAAAACTACACCCTTCACATTGGCCACAAGCAATATAAAGTACTTAGGAGTTACTCTAACTAAGCAAGTGAAGGACCTGTTTGAAAAAAATTTCAAAACTCTAAAGAAAGAGATTGAAGATGACATGAGAAGATGGAATGATCTTCGTTGCTCATGGATCGGGAGAATTAACATAATAAAAATGGCCATCCTACCAAAAGCAATCTACAGATTCAATGCAATCCCTATCAAAATACCTACACAATTTTTTAAAGACATTGAAAGTTCAATTCTGAACTTCATATGGAAAAACAAAAAACCCAGAATAGCTAAAACAATCTTGTACAATAAAAGGTGCTCTGGAGGAGTCTCCATATCTGATCTCAAACTGTACTATAAAGCAATAGTAATTAAAACAGCATGGTACTGGCACAGCAACAGGCTGGTTGATCAGTGGAATCGAATCGAAGACCCAGATATGAGTCCACACACATATGGTCACTTGATTTTCGACAAAGAAGCCAAATCCATTCGATGGAAAAGGGATAGCATCTTCAACAAATGGTGCTGGTCTAACTGGATGTCTATGTGTAAAAAAATGCAACTGGACCCATATTTGTTACCTTGTACAAAACTCAAATCTAAGTGGATCAAAGACCTCAACATAAAACCAGAGACACTAAGTCACTTAGAAGAAAAAGTGGAGAAGAGCCTGGAACATATTGGCACAGGAGACAACTTCCTGAACAGAACACCAACAGCCCAGACATTAATGTCAACAATTAATAAATGGGACCTCATGAGGCTGAGAAGCTTCTGTAAGGCAAGAGACACTGTCAAGAGAACAAAGCAACAGCCTACAAACTGGGAAAAGATCTTCACCAACCCTACATCTGACAAAGGTCTAATATCCAAAATATATAAAGAACTCAAGAAATTAAACACCACCAAACCAAATAACCCAATTGAGAAATGGGGCTTGGAACTAAACAGAGAATTCTCAACAGAGGAATATCAAATGGCTGAGAAACACTTAAAGAAATGCTCAACCTCCTTAATCATCAGGGAAATGCAAATCAGAAGTGAACATTTTTACAGCTCCATTCTTGTACTGTTTGTGTTAACTACTGTATAAAATGTGCCACACTTACTCTAAACTGTGATAAATACCAAGTCTTTGTTTTACAGAGGTAAATCATCTTGAGATGAAAAAGTGTCAGTTTCCCTTTTTCGGTCCTGTTGTCTTTGTACGTCACCCATCATGATTTTACTTTGAGACATTGTGTCAATCATCCTGTTAGGTCCTAACACAACTGGGATCTGTGCAAAACAGAATCCCTTCTGAACTTTAGGAAACCATAACTGTTCCAGTGTGTGCAGACCCTTTTGTTTTTATTTGCTTCACTGCCTGTAGTATTTTCCCCTGTAATGATGCAATTGCAAACATGCATAGAGAAACTGAGAATTGGAGTGAGGGTTTCCACTCTGAACAGTTATGGTTTCCTGAGGAAGGGCTGAGGCTAGGAAACTCCAACCCCTGACTGCAGTAGAGGCAAAGGGAGATATTTCCAAAATTCACTTATCCTCTGGAGGGGGAGACCTGGTGGCACTCAGAGGAAGGATAGCAGGTTACCAAGAAGAGACTTGATACCCTATGAGCATATACAGGGGGGAGAAAATCCCCCTCAGGAACAATCATAGGGGAGGGGAATAAGGGGAAAATGGGAGGGAAGAATGGGAGAATGCAAGGGATGGGATAACCATTGAGATGTAACAAGAATAAATTAATATAAAAGTTTTTTAAAATCATTGAAAACTGAGTAAGCATATTGGCTTGTAATAAAGATTACATTTGTCATCCAGAATAATTTAGAAAGCAAAATTTCAGTGAACATTGAAGCCAGCTAAATAGCAAATCCAAATAAATATTTTAATATACTGACTTTAGGCATCTATGGAATTAAATCCTCAAAAATGAAAATCAAAATAGGAAATTTAGGCAAAATATTTAATCTAAAAAGTAAGTGTCTGCATTGTAAGGCCCAAGTTATAAATCAAACCAAGTAGCAGCACTGAAAGGGGGAAGAAGAATTCTTGAAGACTTAAGATTGAGCTGCCGAGATGGCCCAGAGAGTAAAGGTGCTCGCCTCCAAGGCTGAAGATGAGCGTTAGGTCCTGGAAACCCACAGAGGGGAGGAAGAGAAGTGTCTCACATGTTGTCCTCCAAATTCTGTGTGCAACTAGTGACACACAGTGACAGATGCATGAGCAAATGCGTGCAGAGACACACAAATAATAAATAACTGTAATGTTCTAAGAATTAAGCCCTCGGGTTCTGTTTTTCAGTTCCAAGAACTGGGGAGGCAGAGGCCTGTGATTTCCTTAGGCTCTGGAGTCATTGATCAGTCTGGACAACATAATGAGATCCTTCTCCAAAGAAAGGAAGGAAAAGAAGAGGGGAAAATAGGAGAAGAGAAAGAACAGAGGAAGAAAGTAAGAGAGGAGATGGGAAAGGATTGGAGAGCAGAGGAGGAAGTGGGAGGAGAGCAGAAGGAAATAGGGAAGAAGGGCTCAAGGCTATGTATTTTCAGTTTTGACTGAAATAAAGAGTATTAAGGATGGATTTTTAGGACTAGATTATGTAATTTCTAAAGTATTGAAAAAATATGAATGTAACATAAAGTAAAATTATGGGATCAAGTAATGTTACAAAATAAAAATCAGCCCAGAGTGTGATAGATACAAGTATAAAACTATATATAAAATATCAAAAAAAAAAAAACTCACATGGTCTAAAAGATAATAGTTTTATATTCATGTCTAGTCTGGCAAATATATTTGGCAAGTCATCTCTTTTCAAAGTCCTAGATTTCTGACTGAGGGGGGTGTGAATCTCTCTGGTGAGCACTCAGTCTCTGCTCCCACAACCCCCTCAGAGACGGTTACACACACTGTGATTTGTTACGCAGCCTTTGTGTCCAAGGATTCCTGCATTGGAACTGAAATAAGCATGTAAAGAACGTAAAAACTGGATGTACAAAAAACTTATGTCTAGAAGTCCAATGCGCTATCCATTGTGCCACAGAATCCGAGGTGTTCCAAGTGTTTTCCTAATCCCTCATTTAAGGATAAAGCATATTTGTAAAGCAATGTTGCTGTTTATTTTTATTTATTTATTTATTTATTTATTTATTTATTTGCTATCAAAGCTTAGCAGCTTTGGTGACAAACGTATGATGCTAGCCTGCTTAGTTGTCAGCCTTGTATTTTCAAGGGACATTGTTTACCCAACGGCTGTCACTCGAAAATACTGTAATGCTCTTTCCTGAGAGGAAGGGAACAATTGCGCACATTGTCATTCAGCCGACCGGACCTGGGCTTGTTTGGCTCAGCTGGAATGCGGCGGAGACAATGATTTTTATTATATGAATCACAAGTATACGTGCTGTCCGTCAATCATAATTACTCTGACAGATTCTGCCTGTAACACACTCTTGATGCCTGGCGGGCGACACTTTCTGAGAGGAACGGAGGCCGCCAGTGCCGTTTCCAGTACTGCGATTACAGTGGCTGTGAAAAGAGAGCAAAGGTGCTGTTGCTGCCATAGCTTCCACTACACAGTTAGGAAAGCTTCCTGGAAGGGATGGCTAATGTTCACCAAGACGGCCCAAACGATCACCTCTAGGCTCTGTCATGTCTGGTATCTTAACCAGCCCTCACTGCTAAAAGGTATACTATCTTTCTTCCTCCCAAAGTGTAGAAAAGTAGGTTTCTTGGAGTCAAGCAAGCTTGGAAAGCCCAAGACAGGATCACAACAACAACAACAACAACAACAACAACAACAACAGCAACAACAACAACAAAACTTTTATTTCTGGTGTAAACCAAGCTTTAAAGATTGAGTCATCTGAGAGGCCTCGTGCAGCAGATAATGGAAACAGATGCAGAGACCCACAGCCGAACATGAGGTGGAACTCAGGGAGTCTTGTGGAAGAGTTAGGGGAAGGATTGAGAGCTGGAGGGGTCAAGGACACCACAAGAAGACCTACATAGCCAACTATCTTGAGCCCATGGTGGTTCACGGAGATTAAACCACCAACCAAAGAACCTGCCTGGACTGGCCCTAGACCCCATACTTATATGGAGTGGATGGGCTGTTTGGTCCTCAAGTAGAGCAGTCTATGACTTGGACTGTTGCTGCCCTCTGGATCCCATGTCCCTAGCAGCTGCCTTGTCTTGCCTCAGTCAAAGAAGAGGCACTTACCACTGATGTGACAGGGTGGGTTGAGGGGGTTGAGGGGAAAAAGTAGGAAGAGAGGACGGAGTGGGGTTGCAATTGGGATGTAAAATGAACAAATAAATAACTTAATGGACAAAAAACAATCTCCATCTTTTATCTATCTAACCAAAAACCCCCGAGAGTGCATGGCCAGTCTCTACTACCCTCTCTGTATTTATTAGTATAGCAGTTTAGATTTTTTTTTCCAGAATATGGTCTAAAGTGAGAAAGGCTTGATGCTGCTGAGATTGCATGACCCTCTTAGCAAACACATGAGGAAGACATCTTTGAACTCTGGAATTTTAGAACAAATGGAGATTTTTCAAGAGTATTCCACCTCCTTTATTTTACAAAATGGAATCATGGGCCAGAAAATATAAAACTGTCCCCAGTGCTGCCTAATCAACAGGAGAGGGAATGAGTTCCAAGGGGTCCTGCAGCATCCCTTCTCCATGAGAGCTGATGATCTGCCACTAAGAATGCCCAGCCATCCTCACAAACCCAGAACACTTGCAAGCTGTAGGACCTGCTGTACCGTCCAAACACTTATCTTTATAGACGTGGTGACAAGCGTTTGATTCCATCTGTCTGTTCGTTCTTCATCTGCAGTGGAGGTGCAGCATCCAGCTGCCTGTAACATGTAAACCTTCAAGTCCTGGTAAAGTTACCATGTCAATGGTTCCTAATGTAACATTCCTCTCAAACATGAGAGAATTTCTTCTGCATACATCATCATCATCATCAGAAGAAGAAGAAGAAGAAGAAGAAGAAGAAGAAGAAGAAAGAAGAAGAAGAAGAAGAGAAAATAATAACAAAGCCATCCTACAGAGCATATGTTGGAGTATGCTGCCATTGTCTTCCAGGGAAAATTCTACTTTATTAATACATAAAGAAAATAGAAATTACTATCTGAAAGTAAATCAAGCTGTAGAATTATTTCTTCCAAAAACAGTATAATTTTTAATCAAAGCATACATACAAACTGTATGCTCATAAGTATTCCTTATGAAATAGTTCACTAGTGCAAATTTTAATCTCCATATAATCACTAAGGAGTTGGAAATCTGTGGGAAACATCATAACTTATTAATAACAATGTCAGAAGAAATTAGAAAGGGGTTCTGTTAGCTTCTAGGTGGCTTCCTCAGCCAGAGTGTGGTCTCCGGACTCAGTTGCCAGTGTCGGAGGAAGGCACATCGAGCTCGCTTGCCTTCTGACAACACACCTGGGCAAGGGGCATTGTTCACGCTCTTTGTGAAATAAGATTTCCGTTACACAGAACTCCAGGCACTAAATAAGATTTATTGAAAACTCTAATGTCCCCCCGGTGGCTCATGAAGTATGAGGCTCTGGTTACAGTTTTGTCTCTGCCATTTTGGACAAGACATTTAACTTCAGGTTTGTTTTTATTGCTTTTTGGAAGTCACTTTGTCCGTAGCATGGAGAAAAATATTGCTAACATTTTTCAAATAATTTTGTGGAAATAAAATTTGATAATGGTTATGAAAGTACTCTATAACACATAGAACACAAAGCTGTTCACTTTGAGCCTCTAAATCCAAATGGAAGAGATATTAATTGGCAAAACCTACATGGAACGATTGTAATGGGAGCCGGGAGCCTCCACACATCACGCCTTTGATTTAACAACCCTCCCTCTATGAATCTGCTCTAGGGAAATAACTAAAAGTGTGATTGGAAATGTACATACAAGATCCTCAAGAACAAACTATTGAAAATAAATAGCAAAAGCAAAGAAGCCAGTGGATAAGCCGGTTAATAGCATAAATTAGCACAGAAAGAGATTTGTTAAATCCAGGTGCTCAACAACATAGTATCTTTGAAATTTTGTTATACTAACAAATGCATATAATAACCTAAGTGTAGAAGTAAAACAGAAAACCATGTCAATGTATAATAATATTACACAAACACTACAGTTACAAGTAGGCATGTGAATGATTATGAAAATAGAAGCAAAGCATACCTAATCACCCTGGATAATAATTTTCACCTCCTTTGTACTTTTCTGTCTTTTCTTTCTACAGTCGACTTTCCTTGTTAGAGTCACCATAATATTGTTAATAGAAGTCAAAGAACAAGAAGCCTTTACAGGCGTCTTCTGCAGCCACACTCAGAGCGACGAGGAGCAGAGACACCTAATTAGCCACAGAGCTCTGTGCTAACTCTTTCATACATGCTGGGGGGGGGGGTGGGGGGGCGCTTACCATTCCAATGGTCAGTCTGAGAAAACCATGTCTCACCTTAAATAGTTCATCCTAGAACAGAAATTGTAAAATGGTAAATGCTTTGTTGATAGTCTGGTCTGTGTGATTCCGTATGTGTAACTGCTATCTCTTCTCAAATATTAAAATAATAAAGTGTAATTGGCACATGCCTTTCCATAACACAACTCAGAGAATGCGTGAAGGAAGTTACATAATCCTTATCTTCAGATTCTGTAGTCCATATAGGAAAAATACGCAAATAGCCCATAGACCACATATCTATATTTATAAATACATCAGCTAGATATAATATATAATTCAGTATAGCAAGTACCTTAGATGTATATCTTATGCATTTTAGTAAAATATGTTAATTTTATAAAATGCTGTAAAACAGTGTTTTGCCTTCATATGAACTCTATAAAATGTAGAAATTGGTAAGGCAGTTACCACACTGAAAGTATGAGTGTTGCAGTCGGGCAGATGTAAACGTTAAGACTGACTCTGTCATCTAGGGATGGGGAATAATATTGAGTGAGTTGCTTCACCTCACTCGGAAAAGCTTCCATACTGGAAGTAACAAGAATCGTAACACTTGATCCTCATGAGCACAGGAATACCAATGAAGCAAAAAGTCCTCATTCAGAAACAAGCTTGTTGGCGGTTGGTCTGATGTATATTGAAGCTAACCACTTTCTGCTATATCTGCCCAATAAAAGGTCATCACACCTGGGCAGGGCACATGGGATATGCATGGCTAAGGTTCCTGGGCTTGGAGAAAGAGAGAGAATCTGGAGGAGGAGAGAACAGAGCAGAGCAGAAGGAGGGGAGAAGCCTGCACATGGGTGAGGTGGAGGAGAAGCACACGGCCGGCATGGATGGAGACTTGGCCCAGATGATGATAACTAGCAACTATTTGGGATAATGAACGGGAGGTAGCTTGATAGAAATTATTAGAAGCAGATGGCATGGGGTTGGGGCAGGTATCCCATACCTGGCCCACTACGGAAAGTAGTTTACAGCATTACTATCTACCCTGTCCCACATTAACTAAGGCTATTTTAATATATAACAGATGTCTGTGTCTTGATTGATTGCTACCAGGTGAGAAAATACTGCCATAATAATAATTATAGGCCTAATAATAAACATTATTAGGCCATACTGGTAAATTAACTGCAACACAAATTGTGTTGGGTAGTACTCAGGGCTCTTGTTTAGAGTTGAGAAGGCTTTCTATGTCCCTTTCTGGTTGAAAGTTTTCCTACCTCCATATAGTTTCTATTGTGATAAATGCACAGTTGAGGTCCCTTGCAGAGTCTTCTATTTTCTCCCTTATATTACTCCAAAATTCAGTGGTAACTGGAAAAGGTAGTGTCTAAAGTAGTAGTATGACCCTATTCAGTCTCTGAGCTGTGGTTTGGGTCCCAAATGATAGACAGTGAATGGATCAACCGACAGTGTGGTCCAGGAGCACAGCCAAGGTTATAAACAATTAGCACAAACCTACAAGGTACAGGAGGCTGAGAATTCTGCCAAGGTTAGTGTTGTGAGCTGTGAGACCTGGAAAAGGCCCAGGTGGCCTGTGCCACCTCCAAGACTGCCGCTGTGGCTGTTGACAAGGCAGATGCAGAGCTCAGGTCCACAGCTACCCACCACTCTCCGCCCACAGGACTCTTGTAGTGTGGATGGGTAAAAGCGTCTAGATGAGCTAGGAGAGAGGCAAATGCTGAGGCCCATTTTACCCACAAGTCATTTCCCCTGCACTACTGTAAGGCCATTATTCCAATGAACCCAATGTCTTAAAAATGCAGATAACTGAGTTTAATTATTTAGAGGTTGTAGGGGAAGAAAAGAGAGAGTGGATAGAATCATAGTTCTTGAAGAATGTTTTCCTCATCCGTATGTGTTTATGGTTTGGGGTAAAAAAAAAAAAAAAGCTCATGTACCTAGCACCATGTGTACCTATAACAAATGAATAAATCATCTATAGAAATAAGATTTATCTCTATGAGATATTTTATTTTGTTTGTTATTTGTCTAGGGTGTGGGTGTGAATGGGTGTGGGGCGTGTGCAGGTGTGCACATGCCTGCCACGGTGCACAAGCAGATGACAGAAGATAATCTGCAGGAGCTGGACCTCCCCTTCCGCTATGGTTTCCAGGGGTTGAATTCAAGTCTCAGCCATGGTCTCAGCATGCCTGCCCACCCAGCCATCTTGCCAACCCAGGATGTTCTGAGCGATTATTTTTAGGGACTTTTTTTTTTCTTACCAAGTTATACATATTTTCTGTTTAAATTCCTTTTAAAATTTTATTTATTCACTTTATATCCTGGTTATCCTGTTTAAATTCTGAAATAGGGTCAAGTACATATAAGTAACATACCTCATGTTTCACAGGGAATAAGTGCAATAAAGTATGTGGTCGTAATTCAGTGAACTCATGATTGTGTCTACAGTGACTATCCAAGACCTTACTCAAACTCACAAACTTTTCTCTGGTGTCCTCCCCATTCAGACTTGAGTTCTGACTGGCTCAGGATTTACTCTTGTTTGTTTCTACCAGTGATTGGTCTTTCTCAATCATCTATCTGCTTGTGAGCTCAAATGAGAGCTTTAGCTCCTGAGCAAACACAGAGGACTGGGTCTCAGCAAAAACTCAAAAGAAAACACAAAAGCACAATCAGTGTAGCTCTTATGTCTTCGCTTAAGAAACAAACTTGTTCGTGGAGTCTCGGCCGCTCTCCAGGTGTTTCTAAGCAGTTGTGTCACTAGAAGCCACTAAACTGAGACTCTGGTACTGAAGAAACAAGGAAGTAAAGAATCAGGAAGTGTATGTAGTACAGACTGTAGGCAGCACTTGATGACCACGGAGCCCTGGGTGAGTCCCGCCCTGATGAAGGCATCACTACACTACCATGTGAAGGAGAAACAAACCAACATCCAACCCCACCTTTGTGAGCTTTCATCTTCTGAGACCTTGTGCCCTCATTCTGACATCCTGCCCTCACCTAAACTCATAAGCCGGTGGCACGGCTCTGCCTAGCATGTATCTCTTCATACATTGATCACCTCCTAACATTTGGCCCACTTTCAGAACACAGCTCTCACCTCAAAGAGAACAGGACAATTTATTATGGAGCCAAAAATGAGTGACCACAGCCTAGGAAACAGATCTAAGTCACTCCAAGTATCATGTTCCATCGTGGAAACAGCTTAAGCAAAAAATTTTTTTTAGTTTTTTTGTGACAGGGTTTCTGTCCAGGACTCACTTTGCAGACCAGGCTGGCCTCGAACTCACAACAATCCGCCTGCCTCTGCCTCCCAGGTGCTAGGATTAAAGGCGTGCACCACCATCTTATAACTACCTTTCAAATACATCCATGAGAACATTAAGTAGACTGACCCGCTGCAGTATGGGAAGTTTGATGGCATAGGTTTCAGATCCTACCTGATAACGTACTTAGCTATGGGGTTGCCGGAAGCCAGAGGTCCCTTAGGACCTCCCAGAAGATATCTAGATGTTAGCTCAGACATGGAGGTAGGCAATAAATGACTACTTAAAGGACGAAAGCCCAAGCTAATCAGAGGCACGCAACATTCCAAAGTCATGAAGCTCTAATCAGTTGAACAGTCCTGTAGACTCTTTCACATGGGTGTGGCTTTTTTTTCTTGAAAACTAAAAGTCTGAACAAAGAAATTATTTTCTAAAAAGTGTATTTGATATTTCTAATTTTGATCAATTAAATTGAATTACTTCACGCTGGAAAGTAGCACAGATGTTGAAATTCTAGAATCACAAAGCAGAGACATCCATGCGTTCAGTATTCCAGTGTTCAGCAGGGAATATGAAGCTCCGCCCAACAAGGGCATTGCAAGCTTGTGCCTTCAGACCCTACTCTCATTTATGGCTGGACTATGTCTAGGCAAGAGAATTGTTTGAAAAAACAAAAAGATGTTTTTATATTTAGCCTGTAAGTATGAAATCTTTTATATTTGACAGCCTCTGATTGCTTTAAGAAACAAAGCAAACAACTGCAAAACCATGGGGGAAACCAACTCTCCCAAGCTGACTTGTGTTTGTTCAGGTAGACTCTGCAAAGAGAAAAAGGATGATGTGTTCTCACTTTTCCCCAAAGGTACCTCCACCTATTCCCACCTCTCAGCTCTCCTTCCTCAGGGCAAGGCAGGAGGCTCAACTAGAGCAGCAGGGAGTGTCTCTGCCATAGGCTGACTGCAGCTGCAGTGCACAGCCCCTCAGGGAGGGTCCAGCCCACATTCAGTGCTTGCCCAGAAGCTTCCAGCTCCTTCTAGAGCTAAGAGCTCAGCGGGAGAATCAACCAAAATCATAGCTGGAGATTTTGCAGTCCAAATGCAAATCAGATAAGGAAGCTGTGCAAAAGACACATATTGGCCCCGTGTGTGCCTGTGCATTTGAAACATGGATGGTCCACACATACATGCTGAAAGGACAGAAATGTTGGCTCTACTGGACTAAGTAATGTATTTCTTTGAGGCTTTTTTTTTAAACATTAGTAAAGCAGTCTGACCAATATGATAGCATAGGAAACAACTGGTTATGTTTCTAATACAAAAAGTCATCCATACAGTGGGAAGGATCAAAAGAGCACAGGAACCCAACTTTTACCTCATGTGTATGTGTCTTAGAAGCAGGCGGGGACATACTGAGGGTAATAGGGTGATAAAGAAAGATGCACAGTAATATATATGCATATTAAAAATGTCATAGTGAAACTAATTTCTTTGATATAAATAATAATAACAACAACAACAATAATAATAATAGTAATAATAAATTCTAAAGCAAAACAAACCTAATGTTTCCTAAATGCCTTAGTGCCCTCAGTGCATCTGGCTGAAAATAAGAGTATGCCAAGCAGCTAAGGTGTTTTTTAACCAGTATTTAGAAAAAGTTTAACCTTTCTCAAAAAGAGTTCTTCTCCTTGGACTCTTTAGTTGACTTAAAATAACAAAACAATTTACAGTGGAGAAAATAAACTTATAAAACAATCCTCCATTCACCACAGCTTGCTAGACCCATCAGGACTGTATTTCTGGTATAATTCTGCAAGTGAGTCTTAGATATTATCTGATTAATGTAGTCCTTTTTACTGAAGCACAGGGCGCTGATTATAATATTCAGATTTCCAAACCACCTAGGTAATTATAGACCTGCATGGCAAACTTGGTGCTTTATCCCCGCCAAAGGAAGTTTCATTATCCCTGTATTATCTTGCACACAGAAAGAATTTCCTGAAGGTGACCTTTTTATAGGTGGTAACCATGGTAACAGATTTCCAGCCGCTAACACTGTGACACTACTGGTGCACTGCAAATGTTAGAGGGATGCTATGGATTGATGTTTCAGGTTGCCCTTGAGAGGTATGGCTGCATAAATACTTACCAATTTGAGAGCAAATTAAAAAAAAAATTTAAACTATGTTTTCTATTCCCTTGTTAATCCAAAAGAGTTTTATTTTTAATTCTACGATCTTAATACATACACAGTCTGTGAGAATAAAAATAAAAGATGGAAGAACAAAAATTTATTCCTTACATTCCTTTTAAATAGGACATTCAATGGATGGGATAGTGAGAAACAAGGGCCCCTTTGGGTCTGTTCTTTCGTTGAAAGTGCTGCCGGAGCCCTGAGGAGCTATAAAGCTCGAGTCTGCTCATCAACAGGCTTGGTGGTGTAATTCTAAGAAACTGTGGCTTTAGCACTTAATTCCAAAAGAATTAGGAAACTTTCTAGGTAAGTAGGAAAGTCGAAAGGCAAATCTCCCCATTCAAAGGCATCCAAGAAAATAGCACAACAGAGAGTCATGACAAAATTTCTGACGCTCTTGATCCATGAGTGAGGAGCACCCAGCAATAGAGAGGTGGCCAGTCTCCAACTCCTCTTTGAAGGGGGTTGATTTGCATGGCTTATTTCTTACTATAGAAATTAGTTCATATGTTTTAATGTGCAAGTTCATTTCTAGCCCCATTTTACAAGAAATTGCTCATTCCTTTTGTAGGAAACATTCACTAATAATACTGTTTCAGCCACAATCTGTTTTTCTCTTAATAATCCCATTGTTTCTCAATTACTGTCTCTCATTTGGATACTATTCATTCTAGGCTATATTTTAATTAATATATTTATCTGCATATTTTCATCATTTTTGGCCTCAAAAACTTCTTGTATCATTCACAAATCTACAACTTGCTATCAATCCATTGATCACATGGGACTGGGCCCTGTTTCTCATTCTCCCTCACACTACTTGACCATTGTTGTCCAAGCAACGTTTCACAGCACTGAAGTCATCTAGAGTGCTATCTGGAATGAGGAAAAGCACAAAGATCCACATGCAAACTCTAATTTGTGACCACTGCCTTGCAGGCAATATGGTCTACTATAAGGTACCTTTTTAATTTTCAATTATCTCAAAAGTTGAAAAGAAGAAACCACACTCTTAGCACCAACAGAGCAGGGGGGGGGGGGAAATTTGATCTAAGAAACACACAAAAACAATAAAATTACCAAGCTTCTAGGAAACATAAAAAGATAAATGGATGTTCAGTCATTAAGATGTCACGGTAGACCCAGGAGACATCCAAGGAACAGTAAGGAAAGCAGCGACAACATTACCACAGAAACTTGAGGGTCTATGTAAACATGACAGACCTATTCATTTAAAAAAAAAATCGCTCATCGTTGACCCAAGCCGATCCGGCAGACTTTCGGACCATGGCCAACCTCGGGCGTACCTTCATTGCCACCAAGCCAGCTGGCATGCAGCTCAGCCCGGTGGGCAAGACTGTTAAGGGCTTCAAGCAGAAGGGGATCCGCCTGGCAGCCATGAAGTTCCTTGGGTCTTCTGAAGAGCACTTGCAGCAGCACTACACTGACCTGAAGGACCGCCCTTTCTTCCCGGGGCTGGTGAAGAACATGAACTCAGGGCCTGTGGTGGCTGTGCTCTGGGAGAGGCTTGATGTGGTGAAAACAGGCAGAGTGATGCTGGGAAAGACCAATCCAGCCAGTTCTAAGCCAGGCACCATTCGAGATGATTTCTGCATCCAAGTTGGCAGGAACATCATTCACGGCAGCGATTCAGTGGAAAGTGCTGAGAAAGAAGTCGGTCTATGGTTTAAGCCTGAAGAGCTGATTGACTAGGATCTTGTGCCCATGACTGAGTATGTGAGTAGAGGTGAATCTCAGCATTATTGACGGGCCCCTGGACACAATTCTTCATCCCACTGAGCAGTTTTGTTTTATAAAACAATAAAGACTTTGGAACTGGGGGAAAAACACTAATTACTCTCACTTAGTCAGTACCAAAGATTATCTGATACTCCCCTGTAACAATTAAGAAAATTTAGTTTATAATTTTAAATGTTTTTTGGTAAAACCTTAGATTTCTTTTTAACATGTCATTAAATAAGCTGGCAAAACACATAGTGGTATGTGTAGTGACAGTAACCTAGCAAAAAGAATAAGAAGGGACTCATTCCAAAAGGCAAATTAAGAATGATTGTATCTTTCCTGGAGAGTGGAAGGTCATAAAATGATGGCTAGAACTTCTTAAAGTTATATGATCCAACAATGGATTAAAGTATTTGTAAACATAAAGTCTTCAATATTCTTAATACAAACTGTGATCCACAGATTTTTCCAAGTCCATTGGCCAACTCAAGTCAAGGAGCATACACATTGCCAAGAACAAGGAAATTGTTTAATAAAGCAAATATTTTTGCTTAATAAGAAATTGCATTTGTCAGCCAGGTGCTGTGGTACATCCCTGCAATCCCAGCACTCTGGGAGGCAGAGGCAGGCTAATCTCTATGAGTTCAAGCTCAGCCTGGTCTAGTGAATCCAGGACAGCCAAGGCTACACAGACTTGAAAAATAAGAAAGAAAGGAAGAAAGAAAGAAAGAAAGAAAGAAAGAAAGAAAGAAAGAAAGAAAGAAGAGAGAGAAAGAAATTCCACTTGTCAAATATGTCTCAAATACCAAATATGACAAGAAATCAGAGGGCAAGCTGTATAATTGTCTTAATAAATGACAACAATGCACATTGCAATAAAATCAGACCACAGAACTTAGACATTGAAAATAATAAATTTGTATTTTCTGAAGATGTATAATTTTACAAAGTAGAACCAAGAGGTATATATTTCTTGATAATACTGTTGTTGATAGAGCATTTTCTATATATATATGCAATGATAAATGCATTTAAGAGCATATAGATAATATTTTTAAAATTCAGGAAGGGTGAACTAAAGTAGACTGCCATGAAATCTGAGTAATCATTCATATTTCCTCCAGAAACAAAAGTATGTTGAATTTAATTTTACCATTTTTAGAGAAATTACGCACAAATATACACTCATGAAAATAACATTTATACTTTTTTACTTTTTTACTTTATAAAAATACCATAACACTTTCCCTTTCCCTCTCTATATCATATTTGCAATTGTCTATTTTGTGAAAGTAGTTTTTTCCATCCACTTTTGTTATATTTTATGTCTATACCCTAAGTTTTTAATTTTCCTATTAGTAATTGGTTAAGATGTTCCTGGGTGGTTTTTGTTGTTGTTGTTGTTATTGTTATTGTTGTTGTTTTGTTTTGTTTTGTTTCTCTGTAAATCATCCTGCTGGAGTGACCGCCTGTTTTTCCTCTGGTACATACAATGCAACTCTCAAAAGAGCTTTTCAGAGCAGGCTGCCATGGTCTCTGTAAGTTTATATGAGCTTTGATCATGTTGCTTTCAAAACAGAATGTTCAAAATTCCTAAAGTTTAGAGGGTCTTGTTTTCTTGGTGTCCTCCATCACCTCTGGCTCTTGCATGCTGAATTATTCATGCTCAAAGCTCATATACCTCACAGAGACAAAGGCAGCATGCACAGGGCCTGCATGGGCTACACGCTGGGTCCTCTGTGGCGGCTACATTATGGTTTCAAGTGTAGTGTTTTTCTGAATGTGTGGGTCTCAGTTTCCTGTGCCTTTTCTTGGGCTTTTTTCTTTCTGTTTCTTTTGTCCATCTCCAATGTGTTAGTCTTTATCATTATATTATATTAATTTTATTCCTTTAGAAACCTGTTTGCTTACTAATGAAACAGAAAGAGAGGATTTTGATAGAAGGGAGAGCAGAAACTAAGAGTAGAAGGAAAAAACTGTAATCAGGATACATATGTGTGTGTGTGTGTGTGTGTGAGAGAGAGAGAGAGAGAGAGAGAGAGAGAGAGAGAGAGAGAGAGAGAGAGAGAGAGAGAAACTTTTCAGATACATGTAGTTTGATAGGAATTCTTTTTTTATTGAAAAATAAAATCACTCATATTACATCTCAATTGCTATCCCATTCTGTGCATCTGCCCATTCCTCCTTCCCTCCCATTTTCACCCCATTCCCCTTCCCTATACCTGTGTCTGAGGGGGACCTCCTCCCCTTGAATATGATGCTAGGGTATCAAGTTTCTTCTTGGTAGTCTGCTATCCTTCCTCCGAGTGCCATTGGGCCTCCCCATGAAGGGGACATGGCCAAATATGGGGCACTAGAGTTCTTGATATAGAAGAATGTGTCCTCATTCTGTGAATGACTCCAGGCACTAAATGAGAAAATTCTCTTCAATTCATTCTTTCATTTCTTGGGTTTGATTTGGGGTTTAGTTTATTTAGTGTCTGTTTTTATTTTGTTTTTAAGAAAAGTTCTCATAATGGAACTGAGGCTAGTCTTCAGCCCCTGGACTGTCTACCTATTCTACCCTGTCATTGTTTCACAGAGATGGACTACCACATCCCAGCTCCCAAGCTTTCCTTCCTTCCTTTATTTCTCTATATTCTCTCTCTCTCTCTCTCTCTCTCTCTCTCTCTCTCTCTCTCTCTCTCTCTCTCTCTCTCTTTCTTAAATATAGTATTCCCTATTACCTCTCTGGTATAAAAACTTTTTGTTGTTATTTTTTATACTTTCTCTTTATTTATATTTCTTTTTTACATGTACATTTATATTATTACACATAAATAAAATAAACTACATAAAGCAAAAAGAACCATGAAACAATCAGGAATTATATAAGTATTACATTCCTAGCGTTTTGGCTATTTGTATTTGGCAGTCCTGAAGAAAACATCTTTCCTATCTTGGTGAGTCTAAAAATCTGAATGTAAATCAATATCTATCATATTTCATCTCTATCAACTTAAAACATCTATTCTAATATACTAGAAATAAATGTATGAGTGGGACAAAATACAGTGTTGGGTTTTTTTTGGGGGGGGGCAACCATTCAAAAATAAAATCCAGGTTGATTAGTATGCTAATAATCATGCAATATTAGCAGAAAATTCTCTATCTTGACCAACACTGAGACACATGTTCAAGCACTGGAAGATCCAACATGGAAAGGGTACTAGTCCTTTTCCAAACTGATATAGAAGGTTCATGAACGCTGCTCAAAATATTAGTAAGTATTTGTAGCTCTAGAAAACAATGTTAACACGTATATAGAGCCAGGTATGGTAGATCAGGCCTGTAATCCCAGCTCTTGGGAGGCGGAGGCAAGAGGATCGATTTGAGTTTGAGGCTAGAATGTTCTAAAAAGTGAGTTCAGGAGAGCCAAGGCTACACAGAGAAACCCTGTCTCAAAAAAAAAAAACAGACAAAAAGCAAAAACCTTATATAGAAATAATAGCAATAATAAATCACTGAAGTATCATACCACACGCAAAAATTAATTCCAATTGAGTCAAAAACTCAAATTTAAAACTATGAACATTTTAGAAAAGAAGCATCAAATCTTTACAGTGTGGAATGAGGAACAAGCATTTGCAAATAATGAATATATCATCCATTAACAGAAAATTGACAGACTGCACTTTGAAACAAATGATACATTTTTCTTTGAGAAAGACATGTCAAAGAAATTGAATAACAAGCTAGGAGAAAATACCTCTGAGCCATATATTTGAGAAAGGATCGGTATCTGCAGTATGTCTGCAAAGAACTTTGAAAATCAAGAGTTACAATTTTGGGCAAGACACAAGGAAAAGCATATCCTAAAGAACATTGTCAGATGGAAAGTGCACACACTGAACACTCTTACCCTTTAGGACCCAGCATCCTCATCTTTAGAATATTCACAACAAAACTGTAATTTGACACTGAGAACAGAGATAAAATAAAAGATGATGCCAATAGCAACTATTAGCAAAGACACTGGAAACCTCAGTGTTAGTTGGAATGCAAAATGTACAGCCAAGCAATTGTGCTCAGGCACTAACGCCAGACAGATGAACACTAATGTTACTACGGATGTACATGCATGTTTATATCAGCTTTGGTTGTAAACTCTTCACAATAAAAATGCCCCAGATTGCCTTCAGTAGGTAAACCAGTGGATGAACAAGCCATTATACATCTCTGCAATAGGGTAATATTCTAAAAAAAAAAAAAATGAAAAAATAAATTATCAACATGTGTATTAATGCTTATCTGGATTTGTTCTCAAATCCAAAAAACAAAATTGAAAAAAAAAAGCTCTTTTGAGTGCATAAAAGACTTAACTCTACATAATCAAGTATGAATGGACTAGACTCTCACATGAGCAATTCCTGCAGCACTTGCACTTGAGGGTAGACCAGTTGTCCTTCGCCTTCTTTCCAACACTCCATTCAGAAATTGGTCTTGAAGAAGGCAAGAAAGCCTAAATCTGATAGAGAAGAAATGAAAAGTACAATGAATTCACTGGCACAGGAAAAGGCTTTCTTAACAAGAAGCCAATAGTACAGGCATTAAGATGAACAATTAATAAATAGGACCTCATAAAACTAAAGTGCTAAGAGGCAGCACAGAAAAAGGTAAACAAACAAACAAACAAACAAACAAAAAACCTCCTTACCTATATATGTCTGATTAAATGGTTAGTAACAAAATATGCAAATAACTCAAAAAAAATCAAGAAAGTGAAGAGCACAATTATAAACGTGGCGTGGAGCTGAACGAAGTTCTCAGAATTTGAACATTTTCAACACCCTTAGACATCAGTGAAGTGCAATCTAAAACTACTTTGATATTTCATCTTACCCCAGTCAGAACTGATACCCACATGCACACGGGCACGCACGCACACACACACATACACACACACACACACACACACACACACACACACACACACATACACATACACACACACACACATGCATACATGCTGGCATGAGTGTGGCAAAGGAGGAAAATTGCTCACTGCTGATTGTTAGTGCTCATGTAGGGACTGTAGAAGTCAGTGTGGCAGTTCTGCAAGATGCTGAAAATAGGTCTACAACATGGTCCAGCTATACCACTCTTGGACCCATACCCAAAAGGTGTGTGGTATGGCTGGACCATGTGGATCCTACTAGAGAGTTACTTGCTCATCCATGTTCTTTTTTGCTCTATTCACAATAACCAGGAAGTGAAAATAACCTAGATGCCCATCAGATAATGAATGGGAAATGAAAATATGGTATATCTATACAATGGTTTATTCAGCTATTATGAAAAATGAAATTCTCAGGTAAATAGATTGAGCCATTAATAGTCTGAGTCAGGTGACCTAGAGACAGAAGGACAGGTGTCATATGTTTTATGTCATTTATGCATGTTAGCTTTGAAGCCTCAGATATGTGAGTTTCATGTGGAATATCCACAGAGATTTCTAAGGAGCCATAAAGAGGGTCTTTCAAGGAAGGGTAGAAAAAATACAGTAGTGTAAAGGGTTAAGGAGAGATAATGGAACAGAAATGATTAAATTGGAGCAGGAGAGGGAAGAGTAAAGGAAGAAATATGGGGAAAGGCAAACACTAAAGACCTTCAAAAAGCCATATGGAAACCTACTGTGGAAGCTTTTTAAAAATATACATATATAATAGAAAGAGTTAAAATAGAGTTTTTCAATAATGGGACAAAATAAGAGATTAACCAAAACAAGAGATTAACCAACAGAAACCCTGTGCCATGCTTATTTATTTGGAACTGTTTGCCACAGGGGTCCCACAGACCTCAAACATTGATGGCTATTGCTAAGGTTTCTAGTTGCTCTCAACAGTTAAGACTCTATATTGCTAAAGAAATGATGCACTTGAGTCATAGAACATGGAAAAGTCAAACTAGTACTGCACGGGAAAAGTCATCCTTACCGGCTAGCTTTCATAGTGCTAGAAAAGGAAGTGCTATGCACGCGAGGAGAAGGAAAAAGTAGTCATCAGCCTTACCCGATCCCTGTGAGCTACAATAACAACTGGCCTGGTTAGACACGCCCACTAGTGCAGTAGTCGCATGACCATCATGAGAATAACCAACCACTTTCTGACTGGATTTAAGTCCCATTCTAAAATATGAAATCCGTACCTATTACCTAGCCTAGAATCTGTGGCTAGAAAGGTCAAGGCCATAGGAGAGAATCTACTACTATTATCTTACTAAATGGACACGGGACTAAATCAACTCCGAACGATTTATCACTACACCCCATAGATCTATGCATACCTCAGCTGTCATCACAGAAGCTTCTATTTGTAGTATATGATGATTAACACAAAGACGCACAACTAGCCAAGATACAGAAAATAATACACTACAAAATAAATGCTGATCTATATAGGAAACACGTATACCATGCATTTCTTTCCAAAACTCAACCCAACTGTCTGAATAGAACTAACTGGAACGCAGAGATCTACATGCTCCTGTTTCCTGAGCGCTGGGACTAAAGGTGTGTACTACCATGTTTAGATCTAAGCTTTTCTTTTACCTGAAACTTGCCTTATACCAAGCTGGCCTTAGGCTCAGAGATCTGCTTGCCTTGGTCTCCTGGGATTAAATGTGTGTCTGTATTCCAGCCAGCACAGCCATGTTGCTGTATTAAAATTCCTCTATGGCAGTGAGTTTTTCGTGTGGATGCTGAGAATCGAACTCGGTCCCTGGAAGAGCAGCAGTAAATGCTCCCTCTGCCACTGAGCTATCTCTTCAAGGCCCAGAATAAAGACTTTCAAATGACCTTTAAAATAATGGTTTCTCCTTTCGCCTACTTGGTGAAATGGAGTATTTCAAACCCCTGCAACTCCAACGTTTAAACTCCCTAGAGAGATGATCTTGCCTCTATGCTTGAAGTCAGGCAGAAAGCTTCTCAAAGCATAGGATGCTGCCTCATTACACAACTGCCCCAGCCCTCATCATCGTTTTTTGTGCTTCGTTATCTGTTGTTACATCTCTCTAACACCTCAGTGAGAAACATTTACCTGGGCCCATTTGCCTGCTCATAGGGATGTTTTAAAAAGAAAAGGGCTTCATAAATCGGTCTAAGTAAACCCATCACCCTGCCTTCAGTGCCTGCTCACCATCCTCTCTGGCAAGCCCATTAGCTTATTATTTTTCACAAAAGCTGAAAGGGCATTATGGGCTGCCTCCTGTCAGTCAAGCATCACCCTTGCATTTTGACTTAGAGGGTCTAAGAGTTACCATAGTTACTAATTAACTCCCAGTCCTGAAAGCATTAGACTACATAGCACAGAGACTGTTTACATTATGCAAAAGGCTTTTGTTCTAAATAAATTAACAGGATATGCTAAATGTGTTAAATCTTGTCTCAAAAAAAAGCATTAGCTCATCTCTCACAAAGTCCATTACTGAAATTTTCTAATCTAAACCTGTGAATTAGAACAGTTTTCACATTCACCTTCGACCACCTCAGCCCATAACAGAGAACCAATGGCCTCACTCCTTCTTACTTTAGAAACATGTCACAATATCTTACTTATTAAAAAAATACTACTCTTCCAATTCTGAACTCTTATTTCCACATAACCAAATGACCGAACACTTACAGCCAAATATATTTAAGTAAATCATTTCCTAAATTGTTTTTGGAGATATTTCCAAAACATACTTAAAGTCAGACAAGGTTATTTTATTCTATAAATAAATTGTAGCTTCTAATTTACAGTATTAGAGACAATGTTAAGAAATCAATAAACTGTCTTTTCTAATTTTCACATAATTAAGCTTTCGTATCAAATCATTTTGAAGCGTAAGATTAATGGATATTTTGAATTCTATGTGATTAGCCATTTTAAATGTTCATATCAACAATAAAAAATGATTGCAAAAAACCAAAAAGAACTGGGATAGCTGACTTTAATGAGTGATTTTATTTCAGCAAATTAAACCATCTCAATAATCAAAACATAATGGAATGAGAAGGAAATTATTAATTTTACAATGGTCTTCACCTATGCCTCCTATTCAATTTTGGTCAATGAGCTATCTGAATAATGATATTTTATGTATTTGACAATTCAGTTTACAAGTCTGAGAACATGAGGATATGAAGGGGTGACTGAAATTTCATTTGCATGTGTTTGTGGAACAGAAAGAGACCAGAAACAGAAAAAATTAATTGCTTCCAATACATCCATCTCACAGAAAAAAGCCCTGATCCATCTCTGAGTGGTAAAAGTTTCACCTATGAAACACTGGGACAAATGAGGAGAACCGTTTAATAGACACCCAGAGATGTCTTCACTAACTCAGGAACCACAAATATACCGGGACACCCGAATTATTATCTTTCCGTTACATTTGTGCCTGTTGTTCTCGAGCTTTCCCTGCTCATCGAAGCCAGAAATAATATATATATATATTTATTTATTTCTTCTATTTAATCATCATTACAATTTCCTACATGCACACACCTCACAAATGCCTTAGAGCTGTTTTCTTTCATTTCTATTCCTTGCTTGCTCCAACTGTCCTAGCTCAGTCTTTCTCCCACTCCCTGCCCTTCGTTTTCTCTCCCCCTCCACATTCCTCCTGTGCGAGCTCATCCTCCATGTCACCATTTGGTTTCTCTCTAAACTAGAATCGAACACCTTTATCATTCATCTGACTGAGGCCCTTTCAGCCACATTCATGCATATACTAGTGATACTTGGTGTGTTCATGCTGTGTGTATATATCTGCTGAATACACAACAAGCAGGACTAGACACACACACACACCACACACACACACACACACACACACACACACACACAGGCGCGTGCCCTCTTAAGAAAGGCAGAGTCCTTCTGTGTCCAACCTCACTGAACTGCAGCAATTCTGTTATGCAGGAGCCCATCGCCTCAGCCCCCCCCCCACACACAACCAGGCACCCACCACACCCAAGAGGAAGTAAGGGATTAATAAGCTTTTGAAGATGACACAAAAAGTCAATATATAGTTAAATAGTAAAGTCATAGATGAAAACATAAATGTTAGCAAGCAATGTCATGGATAAAAAGATACAGGAATTTAAAGAAAAGAGGGAACATTGCCACACCAAAGGGGACCTTTCCCATACTAGAGGATACCGAATGATACCTTGGAAGAAATTCTGGTTCACAGGACAAAGACTACATGTTATGGTGAAACATTTACCAAGCGGTCCAGACTCTATCATCCTTGTCTACTACATCCTGCTGCCCTAGCCCTGACTCAGAGAGGAGCCACACTCTGGCATATACTGCAATGGCTGCGCTTCTTCCTGGCCTTGCCTCTTTGCATGGATAACACAGCATTTTGTGTTCACCTCCTCGACCACTGTGTACCCGAAGATGACCTGTGTCCCTCCAAGATTCTCCCTAATGAAAGCTTTCCTGCTCACTTCCTGTTCCACAAACAGGCAAGTGAAATTTGAGTCACTCCTTCTATATCCTCGTGTTTTCAGCCTTATGAACTGAATTGTCAAATACACAAAATAACTCAGAATTAGTGATGCTGTGGGGAGCTGGTACTTGCGCCTGGTGGGGGGGGGCTAGCATTTATGCAACATCATTGGGTAACAATTAGAGACAGTCACCAAAAAAATCAATTTAAAAATATGTCAGTGAAAAATTCATATATATATATATATATATATATATATATATATATATATTCAAATTCTAATATATAATATAAAAGAATATTAAATTCTTAATAACATTGAAAATCACAACAAATCCAAATAATCAGTTATGCAAGAAACTGAAGTTATGTTATAATGGGAGGTAAGTTAACCGGAAAATATTTAATTGTATGGGGAAAATACCATTTTTGTAATATTAAGTTAACAAGGGAGAATATAAAACACAATGAACAACTTTTCTTTCAGTTATTTAAAAATGCATATTTTAAAAGACAAGAGAGCTTTGTCAAAATGCCACTGTTGTTATCGCTAAAGAGCAAAGCAGTGGGTATGTTATACTATTTTCAATGGCCACATATTTTCAATAACTAGATACTTGATTAATAAAATATATTATAGTATATATTAAAGATATCTACCCAATTAGCAGGTAGCTTATATGAACCAATCCACATGCTCATCTGTCCACCCTGCATCACTGGAAAAGGTCACAGAAACAGTTTTGTGGATATATGGATTACCTAACCCTTACTTCCTTCCCAGATCACTGACATGAATGGTGCACGGAGCCTCAATTCTGGCTTATGGGTCAGAGGAAAAGAATATCTGCACATAAGACCCTCTCAGAATTAGACACACAGTAAGAGAAGCGTAGGCTCTCCTGAAGAAGCACAGTGCGGAGGTTCGGGAAGAGCGTTCTATCATAGCTGCTAATGACCTTCAAAAGCTAAGATATTCATTCCGTCCAGGTCATCCTGACATTTTATTTATTACTGAAAAAGCCATTTGCAAAGAGTCACAGGAAAACTACTCGAAATTGATAAATTCTATGAAGTGGATTTTCTTTTATTCGTGTCCTCTCTCTCTCTCTCTCTCTCTCTCTCTCTCTCTCTCTCTCTCTCTGTCCCTCCCTCCCTCCACCTGTCCCTCCTTCCCTCTCTCCCTCCTTCCCCACTCTCGCTCCCCCTACTTCCAGGGATGTTGTGAGGCACAGGTTGACATGCTTGTATATACAATGTCCCTTGAGTGTGGATTTCATTGTAAGAAGTATCTCCATTATTGAGCTAAAACATAAGGACACTATTCCCTAACCATACCCTACTGATGGAGGAATTATATGAATTACTGAATTATAAAAATGAAAAAAAAAGTTATTTGTATTTGTTCTGTCTTCCTGTGAAGGGGCTTTACAGAAAATCAGGTTACAGACACTACGATGGACCGGCAGTCAGGTGACAGTGACTCCAAGCCACACAACATCCTGCAGAAATGCCTGAGAAGGCATTTTAAGGAGTTGATCTTTTGTCATGAGGATGCAAAGAGAACTGAAGTTCAGACTCCGGAGGTCAGTGCTTTGAATGAAACTGTGTCTTCTCTTTCCTTAAGATTGTCAGTAACTTTCTGTAATCCGTACCCTAAAACAGAGATCTTGGGGGAAAGGTGCCAGCAACATGCCCAAAACTTGTGGCCAAAAAGCAAATAAATAAATAAGTAATCAAGTGACTTAAAACAATTCCATCACTCTTTTAAATTTTTCATTGTTCATTTTCAATACATTTTTAAAAATTAAACTATCATTTTACATCACTTCCCCCTTCAAGTTTCTCCATCCAGGCCCTGCCATGTATATTCCATCAAACCTCTCCCATTCCTGACCACTCTCTCAAATTAATGGTCTCTTTTCCTTTTGTTATTATTATTACACATACATACATAGAGGCATAGTGGTATATGCATATATACCTATATACATGGTGTGTGTAAGAGTCCATGAGGGAGACAGAGACAGAGAGATGCATCATGCAAAGTGGACAGCCCTGGAGCCATATACACACAAACAACAACAACAGACTCAGCTTATCGTATTTATAAATTTATAAGTTTGTTCATCACTGGCTGAGCAAGTTTTAAGTCAGAAGTCTTTAGTCATCCTACTGAGATCCTTGTCTTTGAGCTACTGTTCATTCAAGACATT
Source organism: Acomys minous (assembly GCF_964271855.1). NCBI lineage: Eukaryota > Metazoa > Chordata > Mammalia > Rodentia > Muridae > Acomys > Acomys minous. The sequence continues at coordinate 67,137,707 of NC_140490.1, forward strand.
GCTTGGTTGCGTGAGCATCACTTCTTCATGCGCAGCCCCGATGTTGCAAGGTCTGAGCGCAGACATTCATGAGGTTCTTCCCCGGCCACAGTCAATGGATCTCATGAACCTTGAAGGGGATTTTCAATTTCAAGTTGTCAGACTCAAGATTAACACTCCAGAAAGGAAGCCGCAGTCAGCATCCATGAAAGTGGACAAGGCCCTGGGGGTAGAGCAGGGCTGGCTTTCCCCTGCCTGACACACCTCTGAAGATACTGGCCCAGGGCTTTGGTGACTCTAAAATGAACTCTGTTGTTCTGCCCTTGATCTTCCAGGAAAGGAGCTCAGGGACACAGGGAGAAACAACACAGTTTCATACTGGTTACACTGGCTTGCTGTGTGGCTTAAGGCCATCCAATCACTTTCTATGTCATTTTTTTCCCCTACACATGAAAGAGATGTAGAAGCTCAGTGCTTCTCTAACTCACTAGGAAACTGTGCCTAATGGCACACACGGTTCTGTGAAATCCTTTGAGGTCTTTCACACAGCAAATCTCTGCTATACACAGTATGTTACCAAGAGCAAGCAGCAGCCTGGCAGTCTGCTGGGAAGGTGCATAAAGGAAGGGTGTGTTTTTCTTTTATGTGAATGTTCTATGAACCGAGGATTTAAAGAGACAAAGAAGAGACTTTGGTAGTGAGAAAAATCAGAGGTGAAAGCAACAGGGTTCAATTTCCATAATCACAAACAGTGCACCCATGGAACTAAAGGTGCCAAAGAAGAACAAAGGAAAGCTAACAGATCAGTCACCAAGAGTCCCAGAGTCCCTTAAATTGGGACTAAGGGGTTTGAGCTTTAGGGGACAGTCTGATTGAAGAAAATATCTAAATGTTTCTCCATGGGCAAAAGTCACTTTCTACTAACAACACAAACACGTAATTTAGATTTTTTTCCCCTCCACGTATACTAACTACATCTTACAATTCCCTTTTTGAGATCTATGCATGACTGTTAAGTCTAGGTTCAGTATTCATAGGTTTGAATAGATCAGAGATGGACTTTTCTAACAAATGTCAGCTATGTACCTTGCAGGACCCATGGCAGACATTACTAAACAGTCAAGAGAGAGTATGATCAGCCAGCAAGAATCAAGGATCCAGGAGAGTGCCTAGATGAAACCTGTTTTCCACTCCCTATTGTAATTAAAATGGTGCTGGGTTTTAAGTCTGAAGACCTATGTTCTCTTACCGACTGACTGCTTTACACTTCACAAGCCACACTACTTCCCCTAGGTCTCAGAATTTCCTGAAAGTGGAGGAGGGGGTAAATAGATCACTAGGAAGGATCCTGCCAGCTGCAGTGACATGTGATTCTAAAATACAAGGATGTTTTCAAGGTCACTGGTTTGCTTTCTGTTGCTGTGATAAAAATACCCCCAGGAAAGGAAAAATAAGGGGAAGAAAGTATTAATTTTGGCTTACAGTACCAAAGCCCATCTTGGCAGGAAGCTGGCTGATCAAATTGCATCCACACAGGAAACACAGAACAGAAAGTGAAAGTAAGTTTATAAGCCCTCCAAGCCCAGTCCTGTGAGGTCCCTCCCCCAGGGAAGGTCCACCTTCTAAAGGTTCTACCTTTCCTAAACAGCAGCATCACCAACAGGGAACCTAGTACTCAAACATGGTCTATGGTGGAACACAGCCCATGCAAGCCAGGAAAGTGCCTCTATCTGAAAACCTACCACCACAACAGTACATATGCTAAATATTCCACGACCACAAATTTGGGTTTTTAATCTCACCCAATACCTTTTACAGCCCTTTTCGAGTAGTTGACTTATTGAGACCATTGGTCATTTCTTACCTCATGCAAATGAGTTTTCCATTTTTGCTATGATTAAGGGCTTTCATTTTATACATTTTTCTCTTTTTCTTCCTTTGTTAAAACAACTTTGACATTCCATTTTACTCCATTTAGAATGGCCAAGATTAATAAAAAACAAATGACAGCACATGCTGGCAAAGAAGTTCTGTCTCAAAACAAAACAAAACACCAAAACCAACCAAGGTTAAGTGTCTAAGGAACAAGAATCAACATGGATCTCTAGCTCCAAACACATATATACACATATGTGCATGTAGCTGCACAGACTTGTGTACATACATGAATATGCAAACACATATTCACACACACAAACACACACACACACACTCACAAAGAAATGCTTAAGACCACCATGACAGCTAAAACATGCTAAGTCTCAATTGTGAGACTACCTAGTTATGTGTACCTGATAGTGTGTGCTAAGTTCCATTTGGCACACACCTGAGTGATAACACACTTACAAATCCAATTTTTCTGAGAAAGAAAACGGACACAAAATTGTTTGAACTGACTGTACAAAGTTCAACCCAAGTTTTCCTTAGCACCCTTTATTTGCTCAAGCTCTTCTCTCTGATCTACTTGTCAACCAGGGCCTGCTTAGTGACATCTAGCCCTGGGACAGGAGAGTAGAACATAGATGGCCATTCTTGGTATATCCAACTCTTGAATTAAACAGAGCTAGTGGCAGGAAAGAGCACCAGTCCAAACCAAGAAACGTGGATGAGAATATTGCTTCCAGAGAGCTTGCTAGCATATGACAGAAGAGAGGGTAAAGCTCCCAGAAAGAAAAATTAAGTCCAGAGAAACTGAGTCAGGGAAGCATCCTTATTTAAAAATGGGCACACACAGCAGAGTTGTCACCATTTAAAGCTGAAATACCAGAGGCAGCAAGACCTCAAGGCTGATCAGCTGAGGTTGAAGTCCATATTCCACAGCAGAAAGAAACACACTCCTGGAAGCTGTCCTCTGACTTCCATAAGCATGCTGCTGAACACCGTCACTAGGATACCCATACATGTACATAGTACACACACACACACACACACACACACACACACACACACACACACACGGGGAGAGAGAGGGGGGGGGGAGAGAGAGACACAGTTACACACACACACAATCACACACACACACACACACCACAAACTTAATTAATTAAAGATAACTTTTAAAAATACTTTTAGTGATCCATCATGAATCTTTCTTTTTTTGAAAGGTTTATTTATTTATTTATTTATTTATTTTGCAACAACTTCTGGCTAGAGGAGGGCACAAGATTTCATTCTAGATGGTTGTGAGTCATCATGTGATGGCTGGGAATTGAACTCAGGTGCTCTTAACCTGTGAGCCATCTCTCCAGCCCCCATTAAACATAATTTTTAACGTTTAAGCACTAGAACAAAAAGAGGGTCTCGCTCTTTCTCGCTCTTTCTGGCTGCCTCTCGCTTTCTTCTTGTCTTTGCCCCATCCTTTTTTCTTCTTCCCCCTCTCTCCATACTCTCTGCTCTCCTATCTTCTCTCTTCTTTCTCATCTCTCCTCTCCGCCTCCCCTCTTCCTCTCCCTTCCCCCCTCCTCCCTTCTCTTCCAATAACATTTGCTTTTGTTTCCCATTGACAGGCTCAGCTAACGGGCATTCCGTGAGGGAGCTTGACGATCACCAGAAATGATGCTCTCTGGGGACACAGCAGAGCACAGAGTGGAGGATGCCACCAGGGGTACACAGACACGTGTGTACCCAGAGGCTCAGGGAGACCTGCTCTTCCTCTATACCAAGACTAATATCATAGTTGGAGGTCTGAGAAACCCTAAAGCTATTCAAATATATAACCATTATGCCATTTTGGCCTTTAATAATTATCATATCCTCCAGCACACACACTATCTGCCCCCTTAGATAAGGTTCTGATGTTAACCAGAGCAGAGAAGTTAGCATTACCCTATTTACAGCCAAAGGAAAGAAAAAAAAGAGCCATGAAAAAACCAGACTACAGTCTCCAAGCTGTGTTCTTTGCAATACTGCTTCCCATGGGCGCCAGGATCTGTCCTTTGTATTGCTGTAGACCCTGTCACAAACTGGTCCCTTCCTATTGCTGCCATCTGTAGCCACCAGGTGTGTTCTCCCTGTTACTGATCACTTTAGTCTTCATATTTTCCATGCAGATGGTCTAAACACTTCCATTTTTCAAATTTCACAAATGTCTGAAGTCCAAAGGTATTGTTGGACATACTGATATAGTCATAGCTGAACATCAAAAAAGTGTGAATTCATGATGGCTGGAATGGGGGATGAACTGTGTGATGAGAAGACAAAATATTTATCCATGTGGACGTGATAAAATATGAACGTCTTCGTATGATGAGAAACAGAATCAGAATAAAAGACACTGACAGAAGAATGCTTTGAAAAACCATGCTTCCAGGATTTGAGTTAATTAATATCAATGTTTTCATTTTCAGGAGAATACAATCTAGTTAAAATCAGTGTTTACTTTTAGCTTCATAGTTTTAGAATGTCAAGTTAACAGAAGCAATCAGCTCCAAGGTAGGAAATCAATTAAACAGTGTGTTTCTAGAATATTCTCAACAGTGAAGATAAAGAAAAAATGTCACTTTATTTGAGTATAAGAGACGTCTTTAATCTTGAGAATGGCTTCACGTTAACTGTTCACTAGTAAGTGGAAAACACAGTGCATGAAGCAACAAAACTGTGTAAACAACAGGAAGTGAGCTGTTATTTGTGGTATTACTTATCTCATTAGTCTAACACCTTCAGGGAAACACTAAGAGACGGGTATTAAATTACACATGCCAATTTGGGTGTTTTCTATGATCCATTAGGCTTTCTTCAATAGAAAATTAATTGCATTCCCATTCCATAATTCTCTCCTGGAACATTTACACAAGTGTCAAGGATGCATTTGACACCATTCAAATCCCAAAATGCCTTTAAATAAACACTTTAAAATGTGGCTTGCAAACAGGGAAATGCTATGGATCAAAATGCATAGAAATAGAAACAGCAACTTTTGAGAAGCTAAACATTGAATCTACCCGGGGAAAGAAACTGTCCAGCTTTTCCAGGCCCCTGTGATCATTGCCTGTAGATGTTGAGATTATTTCAAAGCAATCTCTGAGAGACAGCTGGGACTTGATCCAAATAAGCCAAGGAGTGCCCAACGGAAGATGTTGAATCTCACTCAATACAGGAAATAAAATAAATATGTGAAGTCGATGGAGGCGGGAACTGAATGGGACGGTGGAGGGGAGGGTAATGGCTAACTGGGGTGGAGATCAGGTGTGCAGAGGGCAGGGGAGGGAAGGAGAAGGGGAGGAGAAGGACCAGGAGAGAGCATGTAAATCAGTGGAGGGGGGGTCATCTCTGGGACAGGGGAGGCTTCTGGGAAACTATGGGGGAAGGGACCCTAGGTGAGATACCAGCCATCATGGGAATTAAGGAACTTGAAGCCACTGCCTCCTAGAGTCAGATGGGACTCCCAGGGGAAGGAGAGAGACACCAACCCACCCTTAAAACCTTTGACCCAAATGTGTTTCACCTACAAGAAGAGTAGGTGTAAAGATGGAGCAGAGGTTAAGGGAATGGCAAACTAATGACTGGCCCACCTTGAGACCCACCCTATGGGAGAGAGCTAACCCTTGTCGCTATTAATGATACTCGGCTGTACTTGTAGATGGGAGCCTAGCGTGACTGTCTTCTAGGAGCCTTCATTCAGCAGCTGATGGAGACAGATGCAGAGACCCACAGCCAAGTAATAGGTGAGTTTGGGGAGTTCTGTGGACGAGTGGGGCGGAGGGGGGGGAGAAAGGGGACAAGGGCACCACAAGAAGACCCACAGAGTTAACTAGCTTGGACCCATTGAGGCTCACAGAGACTGAGCCACCAGCCCAAGAGCACGCATTGGTCGGACCTAAACCTCCTACACATATGTAGCAGATGTGCAGCGGGGTCAACATATGGGTCCCCTAACAATGGGAGTAGGTGCTGTTTCTAACTCCATTGCCTGCCACTGGATCCCTTACCTCTTGCTGGGCTGCCTTGCTGGGGCATCAGCAGGAGAGGATGCACTTAGCCCTGCTGAGACTTGAGATGCCAGAGTAGGTTTGGTACCCCTTGGTTGGGCCTTGAAGAAGGAGAGAGGGGAATGGAAGGAGGACAGGCATGAGGATGGGACTGGGAGGAAGAAGGGAGGGGGCTGGGATCAGGCTGTAAAGTAATTAAATAAGTGAGTAAGTAAATAAATAAATGAAAAACTCGATGGCTATGTAGTTAAGTGTTCCTGCATCTCACACTCCTACACGGCAGTTTCACAGCAGATCTCTGAGTATAACATAAAGACTTTGGTTGTGGTTGTGGTTGTGGTTTTGGTTTTCTGACACAGGGTCTCATATATGCCAGTATCGCCACAAACTTACATTAGCTGAAGGTGACCTTGAACTTCTGGTCTTCCTGCCTCCTCCTCCTGAGTGCCCTGACTACAGATATACACCACCATATCCAGTTTATGTAGTGCTAGGATTCAAACCCATGCTTTTGTTCACTCTAGGCAAGCATTCTACCACTAGGCTGTGTTCCAGCTTCTAATATATCAATAATTAATTTTTAAATTGCCATACAAAATCCCATGACATTCATTTCAGATTCATAGTCAGATACAAATTCCTGGCTACTTCTCCAAGCCAAGACCATTAAGGTGAAGAATTCTCAACAACTTGCTAGCTCCCCTGTAAAATCTAATTTTGAAATGCTGGGTAATTTTCCAGTTGCAATTTTTCTGGTGTGTTCCCCCAATTGCATTGTGAGAGTCTCCATGGGTCTTTGCAGTTTCAACAAGCTTTAAAGGAGAGTTTAAACTTTTCTTTAAAAAATTTGATTTTGCTATCTACCTTGAGCTCAGTGAATAATTCTCCAGATCAGGAAAGGAAGGGGGGGCACTCTGCGTAGAGCAGAGAATGCACCACCGGCATTCGCAATGCATGGAGTACACTTTCAGGAGTGTGCACCTTGAGAATTCAAGGGGGAAATTGCCAAGGAGATAGAGACTCAAAATATGTGCATTAATGCAAGTCTCTACGTCACTGTCTGTGCCCTGGAAATAACAAAGTTCTCACATAGAACCTTGTTCTGAAACCACTAGGGATGACGGTATACCCAAGAAACTCCATGCTTTTATGGCCTGTGTCCATCACACTCAAAAGTCACATATTCCTATAGAAGAAAGTTAGTCCCTGACTGGAGACTTGGGGAGATGCTCCTTTCCCCAGAACACATGGAATCTAAAGATACATCGAAAGGCCTGAAGAGAGCAAGGCTCTCTTCATACATTGTGAAGAATTATCCAATCTTCAGGAAGCTGAGGTTTTAAGAAGTTAATGTCTGTCCATGAGTCAATGGGGTTGTACTGGAAAGGACAGGATACAGAAACCACTGGCTTCTTCACTGCACCACATGGAATCCTGGCAAGAAAGATGGAGCTCCGTTCAGAGGAATGGTGGGTACTCAGCAGCTCTGTTTCCTGTGTCTAGCAGAAAAATCAGCTGGAAAGCTCCAGTTCCCTAGAGGCTTGCATGGTGTTCAGCCAGATTTCCTAGGTCAAAATAAGCAGGGACAGTCCTAGGTACTTGGAAATCTAGAGGTCTGTTGTTATTCAGGGACGTGGAGGTGGCTCAGTTGGTGCAGTGCTTGCCTTGCAAGGAAGACCCCAGTTGGAATCCCACAACCCACCCCCCCCACACACACAAATGCAGTTATGGTAGCAAAAGCTTGTAATCTCCATGCTGGCTAAGGGACAGATAGATGCCCTGGGGTCCCTGGCCAGCTTGTGTAGACTAATCTGAAAGCTCCAGGCCAATAAACAGAACAATAACCAAGATTGTCCTTTGACTTCCATACACACACACACACACACACACACACACACACACACACACACACACACACACACAATGCTAATCCAACATTATCAAAAGTAGAGTACAAGACTTAATTTTTGTGTCTTGGTAGCTTCAGTTTCCCTTGAAAAATGAATAGGGTCTCCTTACTTAATTAACTAGCTGCGTGATGACTGTAGTAAGTGTGGAGTGTTACACAAATTTATTTCTAATAATTACTTTATTCTACCCATGCAGAGAAAAAGTCTTTGTCAATTATGAACTAGGAATGGGTTAGATGCCCAAAATCTTAATCAGAATATGTAGAGATGGTGACCAAGAATGACTGCTTTTAACAATCGGTAACACTGATTTTTTTTTTTAATTTGGTGGCAACATTTAGCTTTCTAATACACCTAGCAAGGATGGGGAAATTTCAGTAGATTCTGTACCTACAGATTTTGTTTTTAAAAAATGAAGCTGAAAAGCACTCCATAAATGAAGAGAAGAAAAAAAATAGGGACAGACTGCAAGGACTCTCAAGTGCCCACACCAAGGCGTGCTGCTCATCTTGCCTCAGCATCACCCTGTCTTCATGTGGTCCCCTCCACAGCAACCAGTCAGTCACTGAAAAACACTTCACCAAACACCAGGCCAGGTATCTACCTTCCCTGCTTTCCTATTTCTGGGCGGGTATAGTTATGAGGAGACGACTGAACCTGTGAGGAACTGAGACCATTTCAGATAGTTTTGGCCCCAATAATAGAGTGTGGACAATTTCCCTGCAGACCACGGGAAATGATTTATGAAGGATGCCTGCAGAAAGACTAGGGCCGGTCTCCAATTAATCAAATTCCAAAGTGCCTTAGCAAAAGATGGCATTCTGGTCATTGGAAGCTCATTAGCTGACGATAACCCCTACTTTTCAAATAGCCTTTAAAGATACTATGTAATGAAAATAATCTATCAGCTATGAAGCGATGAATGCAAGCTCCTAATGAGCAGCAAGCCCAGTGGTAGATGTAATAAATAAAGTCTGCCCTGAATGTGCAGTTGCTTGTGAAGGAATTTCAATATGTGTTTATAAAATAAGAAATGGCTTCCAGCAAAGGGGTGCTGAAACAAAAGACCTGGATTCCTAGTGACTTTCACATCATCATTGATCTAAGAAGCACTGTTTCCCTTTGTTTAAAAAAAAAAAACTAATTTGTGCCCATGGAAATGAGTGAGTAAAATGTCTGTCAGTGAGGAATAAAGACCTGGGTTTGGATACCCAAATTTACATTTAAAAATAATTAAACACAATCATGTGTGTCTGTGACCCAGGCCTGTGGAGCCCAGAGAGAAACAGATCCCTGAAGCTCACCGCGTGGCCAGCAGAGCTGGATCAACGAATGAGCTTTAGGTCCTGGGAAAGATCCTGTCCAAAAGAAATAAGGTAGACCCCTAACTTCTATTGCTACAGGTGCAACATGTGCGTGCATACACACATACATACACACACACATATGCAAGCATACATGCCTATACTAGCAAGTATTAACATCATACACCAAGAAAGAAGTAAATTTACTTTGTTGAGAACACAGGTAATTGTTTTGGTATATTGTGCCAGCCTTTCAGAAGACTGAGCTAAGCCATTATTTAGAAAGGTCGTGGCTCTAATTTGTCAATGAAGTCAGCAAAGGAAGTGTTACTGAGAAACTGGTAACAGATCTACCCATGTAGCAAAAATACAAATGAGAGCTGGCCACCCACTCTCATCTGGTCAGTCAATGCTTAACAATTACAGCAGCATGTTCTTTTTTTTTTTTAATTTCAGTGTAATGACTTGATATCATCATCATCTCAAATAGCCCAAAGTACAACACTGGAGCCAATAATAGCAGCTTTCAAAGCCTCTAGAAATAGACTAGATCTCCGACCATTCCTGAGCAATCATCATATCTTTTGTGTGAAATTCTGTTATAATTAAACAATTCCCCACCAGCATCACATTGAGCTACTCTGCTCTTTTACACCCAGGCCGCCAAGGGCTGATATTAAACATGCAGTAATGAGACAGCTCTGCCCTCCTAATGTCATAGTTACTTTAATATGTCAGATAAGATGAACCCATTATGATAACATTTCATCCCAAACTTCTGCACAGAATTTGTAATGTTCTGTACATTTTACCTTAACCTCTTCCCACACTCTTTCAGAAAGCTGGGGACAGTTGATGACATAACTGATTCACATCAAATGAAGTGGGAAGTCTGAGCTGCTTGGTGATGACTCTGATATTATCTGCATTGTTTTTATGAGGAAAGGAGTTGGATTAGGGAAATCAAGTGAGAGTCCCAGAATTGCTGCTGGTAGACCAGATGGCCTCAGTCCTGGGGACTAGAGTATGTTTTTTTTTTTTATCTCAGTTTCAATATCTGCAAATAAGATAATAGTATGAGTTAGTCATATCATCATTTTGTGAAGTGTTATGTCCTACTGACCCTCTAACAAAAGTTTTATAGCTAAGTAGAGGTAGCTATGGTAAGCCATCATAGTGAATTGCTAGTATAAATTATTGCTCAGATATGTATATATGTAAGTGAAGATCGGTAAAATAAAGGAAAACCATCGAACGCTTCACAACATTTTCACAAACATTTTGCTTGCTTCTGTTTCTATGCACTGATTTTGAGAAGTTTGAAATTGCCAATAGTTAATAATGAGAATTGATTAGTGATAAAAAATAGTGCTAAAGATTAATTGATCAGAGAAATTCATTAAGAGAATTGTTTGTTTGTGACAGGAGCTCACACTGTAGCTTAGGATGATCCGGAAGTGCTACAAAGTTCACGTTAGTCTTGAACTTGTGATCCTCCTGCCTCTGCTTTCTAAGTGCTGGTACTACAGGCATCCACAACTGCATCTATTAAATATATGAATTTTAAGTAGCTAAGTTTCTTCTGTTACACTTAATACGCTGGATGATATGCAGAGAGAAAAAAATCTCTTGAATATCTCTAGCACTTCTAATGACTAGATTCAAAAGTAATACTGAATGGGCAAAATGTGTAAGTTTTACTTAGTATACTATATAATACTTTACAAGTGATGGGATGGCTAACTGGCTTCAGCCCTATAAAACTGGTATTATTTTTAAAATACGTAGTATCCAGATGTGGAAACTGGGGCATGACTAATATTATTAGGGTTAGGGTTAGGGCTAGCCAGTATGGATTTAGCCCAAGGCAGTATGACCACAGACCCTCCTAATCTATGTCCTACCCTTATTATGCCACCACCTGAATTCTCTGAGTTTGGAGGATGCTCCTTTGAAAGAAGATTTACCAGCCAGGCATATGTTGATCTTGGGAAAGGTGCCAAGGGCACTGGCATTTTTCCATGGCTTCTGCGGAGCCTACAGTAATTTCCATAGGGTCTGGAGTTCTCCTGAGTATGCTGTCTGTTTCTGTCATATATACAGTGGTAGCCTAATGACTAAATTTAAATTTATTACTTTTCAACATTTGCTGTTTTCCCATCTACAGATGTTTTTCTAGTGATAATTTAGTTTGCATGCATATGGTATAACCATATAGGCAATCTTATCCTTCTGGTAGGTACACGTCAGTTATCAGAATTATAGGACCATTTAAAAATAACAATTAGGATAGCCGGTTACCGAGAAGAGACTTGATACCCTATGAGCATATACAGGGGGAGGTAATCCCCCTCAGTCACAGTCATAGGAGAGGGGAATAAGGGGAAAATGGGAGGGAGGGAAGAATGGGAGGATACAAGGGAGGGGATAACTATTTAGATGTAACAAGAATTAATAATAAATAAATAAATAAATAAATAATAAAAATAACAATTTACAATTCATTAATAAAAATAAAATTATTGATGTTCTTATATGCTTTAATTATTTTTACTTTTTAAAAAATTGTTTAATTTTATTAATTTATGCTTATTACATCTCAATTGTTATCTCATCCCTTGTATCCTCCCATTCCTCCCTCCCTCCCATTTTCCCCTTACTCCCTTCCCCTATGACTGTGACTGAGGGAGACTTCCTCCCCGAAAAACAACCCAGAGAACTTATTTTTACTTTTAAGACAGGATCTGGCTGGCCTTGAACTTGTTATAGAGTTTAAGATGACCCTTAACTCCTGACTTTACTAACTTCATAGTCAATCATTTATTTTATTTCTCATGTATAAGAAATATCTTTTCTATAAATGGTTCTTGGATGGTGCATCAGTCTCTGCAGCACCCTGCCTCCTCCGCCCAGATTTGTTGGTTCCACTGGTTTCCTTGTGGATCTCCTGACCCCTCCAGGTCCTTCTATTCCCCAACTCTTCCATAAGACTCCCTGCTCAGATGTGGTAGATAGGCAGCACAGTTTCCTTGTGGGTCTCATAATACGGGGAGTAGGGACTTTTTCTGACAGGGACCTGGTCCCCTGACAGGACAGCCTTGCCAGGCCACGGAGGAAGAGGAGTCAGGCAGTGCAGATGAGACTTGATAGGCTGAGGTCATATGTTAGGGGAGGAGGGCTCCCCCTTTCTAAGGACTAGGGGAGAAAGTATGAGGGAGAGAGGGCAGGACCTGGAGGCAACGAGTGAGGGAACTAATATTGGGATGTAAAGTAAACAAATTAAAAATGAAAAAAAAATAAATACAAATAAGTCAAATCTACAAATTAAAAAAAAAGTCTTGCACTATTTGTCACAGCTATTGACAGAATCAGATATGAATATAATACCCCTTGAGTCATTGATTCACCAAGACTCATCACTTTTGTGCAGAAGGTGTGTAGAAGGTCTTTCCATTCCTTTTGAATAGCATATACTTTCATTAAAATGTATGTGGTTTAGAGGCTTTAAGCATGGGGAAATCCCATCAACAGTGATGTACTAACTACATTCAGTGCTAGTACTTAAAAAAAAAGATGTATAAAGAAAATCACTAAAGTAAGAGTTGACCCTATCAGACACAGAATTTTACAGTACCAGATGCAGTAACTGGGTCTGGCCACATTTCTTCCTCAACATGGGACTTCATGTCAGTCACAATCCCAGGTGGCATTTGCACCATAAATTGCTCTCTTGAAAAGTAATAACACAGAAAACAAACACAATTTCATTTTGACCTAAAAATCTATTGGGGACTTTCAGAGGGTTAGATGTTGTAGCCTGCAGTAGACAAGATAAGAAATACCTCAATAAGGATGCTCTCAAAACACTGCTTCCTTGTTCCCTGGGATTTTATCCAACAGCATCTAAAATCATCTTAGAAAACTCTTCTAACAAACACACACACACACACACACACACACACACACACACACACACGCAGATGCATGCAGACAGATGACCTCCTTTTTTAACTTTTCTAAACAAATACAATAATCAGAGACCTTATTGGGTCTAGGTACTGTTTCTGCACATGATAATAGGAAGGGAAAGGCTGGCTTGTGATAACCATTCGCTTATCAGGTCCTACCCTGGCCACTCAAATGCCTCTTGCTGAGAGAGTGGTTCGTCTCCTCTAACTCGAGCTCTTACTAATTCTTATGTGTGACATGTGCAAGGGTAAAAAGATTAAATTTGATAATGTGAAATTGGCTGATTTGGTCCTTAATTCACAATGGGTATTTGGTAAACATACAGGTTTTTTTTTTAATCCCCGTGGCCTACTCATAAGTATTACTTACACCTGAAAGCTGACTCTTATGGAATACATTCCCCTTCTTGCATTCGGAAGAATGAAACAATAGATTTTTTTTGCAACACCTATTATATCCTGAAATCCCTCCTTAACTATCTAGACTTCAAGTCCAAGGCTCCTTCTTTGACATAAACATGAAAGGCTCAGCGAGATGAGCATTCCTACTGAGCCCAGAGCTTGCCGAAGCCTTGAGATCCATTTGCAATCACTGAGGCTCTTTCTATTTTATTGTAAAAAGGAAGAAAAAATATTTTAAAAAATGAAGAAGATGGAGATGAGCAAATAGGCAGAAGAAGTAGAGAGGGAACAGATACTCACAGAAGGAAATGCCAAAAGGGGAGCAGGTTATTCAATATGTATTTTTTTTAAAAGCTTACTTACTGACTTTATCTTTGAAACAAAAAAAGACAGTTATTCAACTACTTCTGACAAACCACACACACACACACACACACACACACACACATACACACACACACACACCTCAGTAGTTAGGTTCCAAGCATGAAAGAAAAATAGCTGTGAGATGGACACAGTGCAAGCCAGGGTTATAGAGATCCAGGAGGCGTGGGACAAATTGTAGAGGGAAGAGGAAAAGACACAGTGGATCTTGAAGTCATTCTGAAGAGGCACAGATCAGAGCCAGGGCTTCAGAGATGGAGCATGGATGCTCAGGGAGCCAATGGCTTTGAAAGAGACAGAAAAGAGGTGACTTTAGGAATTGGAGTGTAGGCGGAAAGGTTTAAAAAGAAAAAAGCAAAGAAGAAGAGAAGAAGCCCATAATGGAATATGTGGGGTAGGGCATGGGGTAGGTAGAGGACCCTGGTTCCGTTCCCTGCACCTACATGGCAACTGACAACTGTCTGTAAACACCTGTTCCAGGGGACCTGACACCTTCATACAGACACATGTGCAGTCAAAACACCAACATGTGTGTGTGTGCATGTGCGTGTGCGTGTGCGTGTGTGTGTGTGTGTGTGTGTGTGTGTGTGTGTGTGTGTGTGTGACTAATGCATACTGAGAAAACAATTAAATTAGTTTGTGGAACAATGTCAGGAGAAATGAGCCCATGTGATCACTCTTTAAATGCATGTAGTGGGGCTTCCTAGTTCACCAAACTTAACTGCGCACTTTGTGAAGAATAAATTGTTGTATATAAATACAATGGTGTATATTGATCCACTACAAGGAAAGAAAACAAATAAGGATTATTTAGCAGCTACAAGTTTAATGGCACTTTATGTTTCCCAAGTCAGAATGAAAACGAAAATGGTTTTTTCAAAGTTTAACAATATTAACAGCTCAGTCTCAAATTACACAGGCATATTTCATATGAAAATTATGCCATAATTTAAATCACCTCCTGATCTCTTAGATCATTTTGAGCAATATTCACAATAAATGTTCATTGCAAAACACACCACATACATACAGCACAGAAGAGAAAGAAAAAAACTTAATTGTTTAAAAAAATGCCATCAGGAAGCAGTGGCATCAGCTACCGTATTTGTTGAGAAACATGAGGGATTAAGAATTATTTAACTTTCTCACTGCCATAGCCAAATACCTGACAAACACAATCTAGGGGAGGAAACGTTTGCTTCCCCCCCACCCCCCCCACCCCACCCCACCCCCAGGATGATACGGCTAGTGGAACATATATGCTTTCAGTAACCCACGTCTACCAGCTAGGACCCACATTGCACAGTTCTGCTACAACCTTCTGCTTTATTCACATTTAAAAATCTATTAATGGATTAAACCATTCATTAACTCAGAGCCCTGAAGAACTATCTAATGGTATGGAAAAGCCATCAGAAACATATCCAGAGATGTGCTGTACATCTCATGTAGGTTTCCCAACCCAGTCTAGATTAGCCACCTCACAGAGTAAATGTGTTCCCCGTGATGTTATTCCAATTGCTTGCTATTAGATAGTCTGTCAGAAATAATTAAAATGTCTTTCATTTTTGTGACAGCAATTAGCATTTATATTTAAATTGCCCTCCTTAAGTTAGTTTAATCTAACAAATCAATAAATGATTTAGTCACTGGAGCTGTATTTCAACCAGTAACTGCATGTGACACCCAATTACATCAGCCTGGAATTTATTTTCTTCCCATCTCGTGCATCTTAGGCATTTAAAATATCAACTACCATCCCACAGCACTCCATCAACACATTTTCTTATTGAGGAAAGCCAGTTTATAAGCCCCGCAGCAGTAAGGGAATACAGTCACCTTTATTGAATACTCTTCTAGAAAGTTCAGGAACAGGTTTCTCTAGGATTATGGCTCACCATAGCCTGACTTAGTATATGTCCGTCAATGTACATCTCTACCTTGAACTGGGCTAAATAAATTATGCAGTACTTGACTGATTAACACAGGAAGATAAGGCACAATCCTTAAGTAAGTCTTTATATGTAAAGAGTTATTAAGTCATCTGTTCCCTAGAACTAGAGGGGGACGCGTGGGCCACATCTACTTTCCTATCCTCACCATTGGCTAACATGGGATGCATGCAGTTGACAGATCATTAAAATTATTTCACTCCCACTCTTTGAAGCTCTTTCTATCTCCTTTCTTTATGATGTTGCTCCCACAGTTTTGAGGTTACCAATGACAGCATTTACCTTTCTAATTGCTTTCTGAAATCCGACTTTCCTACCATGCGTTAGTAGTTGACCGAAAACAAAGCAAAATAGAAAAAGTTATACACATCTCAGATCAACAGACAATTGAAGGATAATGTATACACTTAGAAAACAATTTACAACTCTACAAAAAGTTTTATATACAAGCAATTTCTAGAATCTTCCAATCTGGGGAATTAATGAGACTTTCATACTTCCCTGCAAAGTTCTGAGTAGGAAAAAAAAATAGACAAATAGAGGCAAATAATAAAGAGCAGGTAGTAAGGTTGTAAAACAAGTTAATTTGCACTTAGTATGACTACATTATGTTGAATTAAATTTAGCAACTATTCTAACATTAGTTGTCTATCTCTCATGTAAGAATGCCATGATGATAATGGCTTATAAAACACAAAATTATCATCTCAGATCATAGTTTTAAAAGTATTAAATGGTTCCTGTGGTGTTTTGAAAGAGACTGGGCCCCAGAATCTCATATCTAAATACTTGGTCCCTAGTCGGTAGAACTGTTTGGGAAGGACTAAGAGGTGTGGCCTTATTGGAGGAGGTGTGCCACTGAGAGTGGGCCTTGACCCTGTGCCATTTACAATCTGCCTTCTCCCTGACTTGTGGTGATTATCTCAAGATGTGAGCTCTCAGCTACTGCTCCAGTGCCATACTTGCCTGGCTGCTGCCCTGGTCCCTCTCATGAGGGTCAGGGACTATATATATAATTTTAAACTATAGCAACCCAATAAATTATTTCTTTTCTAAGTTGCCTTGGTCATGGTGTCTCATCACAACAACTGAAAATAACTAAGACATGGCTCAATCAAGTACACACAATCCATAGGACACTGAGCAGCAAGAATGAGCCAACCTCTCTCTTGTGGGATTCTGACTAAGAGAAAAGTGTTGTTGAAAACCACGCAGGTTGTTAAATCAGTAGAGTTCTCATGAAAGGTAGGCCTCTATTGAAAGTACTTTGTTTAGTGTTTATATTCCCTTTAAATGAGCAAGATGTGGTGGGTCTGAGTGGTTAGACGTCTTAGTAGGCAGCTAATAGATCCTTCCTTAGTGAAAGGGAGATGAGAAGTCAACCAGCCCTTCTTTGACAGTTAGATACACTGACCTCTTGGCAGCTTAGATGCTTTCAACACAACTCAGAGTCTTTGAGGAAGCCACACTGCAGCCACTGTTGCTTGCTACAAAAGATAACTGCCGCTCCAGAAAGCACTATCCAACTATGACTAAGGGCTATTACAAAGGGCTTATCTAGTCTTTTTGCAGACACAAAACCTGATGTCCTCGAGATGAGCCTCACTTCACCCAGGTCAGAGCAGATGCACTTCATCTGTAGCCCACAGGAAGTTGAGTGATTGGTGCAGGTTGTAACCTTTCATTTGCATGAATGACTATGCCGTTTAGGGTACAAACACCTTTATTGCACTTCCTCTTCTGGCTATCGCCCTGCTCAGCTTGGTACTTGATTCAGCCACGGGATGATAACTTGGCTCACAGGAAGGCTGTCTTGGGTTCTCTGTTCTTGCCTGATTTTAATAGTTTTCATTCATGGATCAGGCTGGTCTAGAAACTAAAGGTTCTGGAAGCTGCAGGGAAGTAGCAGCTGTCACAGTGAAAAGGCAAGTGAAGAGGTGCAGAGGAGCAGCCCCAGCAGGAGAGCAGGAGATAAAAATGTGGGAGACAAAAGCATCGAAAAACAGGGCTTCAAAAAGATGGGAATTTGTGATATGCCAAAGATGAGCAAGTGGAGGCTTGGCTTGGCTTGCTGGGAGGGTTCTAAGAGGCTTCTGAGCTATAAGAACTGAATATCTTTGCACCATAAGTTGGAGAAGCTGAGGTCCCTAGCTTCCAAGGCTCAGCCAAGAGCTGAGAAGCTAACAGTCACTGCCTTTTGCTGTTACTCACTGCTGCCTGAGGCTGAGGATTCCAAAGGTTACCATTTGCTTGAGACGATAGTTGTCATAGCTCAAAGTAGTGACCTTCTAACCTAAATGCCCAGGGCCATAAGTCTCTGGCCTCTAAACCCAAAGAAACAGGCCTCTCTCACTTACGGTCTGAATTTGGAAGTCTCCTGGTCATTCAGGAACCTAGAACTACAAATACCGGAAGAACCTCTCCTCATCTGTTCATGATTTCTATTTGGGAAGAACAGAGAGGCTTAAGCTAGCCACGTCTTACCAGCTGTCCAAGAGAAGAATTCATCTCCTTGCCTTTTCGTATCACAGAAATTCTTTCCTCATGGGTTGGTCAATGTCCACTTTCAGATGCAGCACCACTGAGCCCACTTCTCATATCGCCTTCCTCTACTTGTATTGTATCTCTCTCTTCCACATGCAAGGATCCTGGGGAAGACCAGCCTCAGTGAAATAGTACAAAATCATCTCCTTATTTTATGACAGACTGATTAGACTTTTTGCTCAGACATTGGTCTAACAGCCAGAATGTTGGGATTTTGAATTTTGCCTTTTCAAAGGATCATGGGATGAAAACCATCTACAGTTGTTGCTAAAATGTGAACAATGTTTGTTTCATCCTCCTAAGGTCCCAAGAGCAAACCAAAGTATGGTTCTACCACACTTCACCCTGAGAAACCAATGAATTCATTATGCTTCCTAACAGCACATGTGTGAGGGATTAATTAATGGTAGGATTGTAGGAGCCCAGGGCAGCAACACTGGACAGTCTCCAGCCGGCATGGATGATGGCTTCCACACAGCTGTATAGATTGTGTCCCCACCCCCAGCCTATATACTCTAGCCACACCCTGAATTTCACACATCATGAAATTAGGCTGCACTGCACACAAAGAACTCAGAGGGGAGGCTGAATGTTCAGGTGAATGCCCAATGGCCTCCCATCCTTCTAGGAGAAAATTTCAACAATATATAGGCCCAATTCTATTGCTTTTGCAAGTAGGCCCAGCTGATCTCATGGAGGTATCACTTTTGCTTAGAACAAAGCACCTTACAGTTAGTTTTTCACAATATTAAAATAAATTCAGACATACACTGTACCCGTCATACCCTGACAAACTACAGGACCAAAATATTGTACTGAGAAAACTCAAATCACTTCCCTCAGTAACACCTGAGAAATCAAAGAACACACACGAAGGTGTGACTCCTATAATGTTACTTATTTAAATTTCACCTGATAGGTTCACTGCAGATAAGGTCTTACGATTAAATAATTCATCATTTATGCTTGGTTCTCTATTTTAAAATTGTTTTTATTTTTGGTTGTGGGAATACATACGTGTGTGTGTGTGTGTGTGTGTGTGTGTGTGTGTGTGTGTGTGTGTGTGTGTCGGTGCATACCGAATATTTGCAGTGCCTGCAGAGACCAGAACATGGCATTGGAGCCCCTGGACCTAACGTTATAGGTGAATGTGCTGACATAGGTGCTGAGGATCAAACTGGTCTTCTGTGAGAGTGGAACCCTTCCTGCACTCCTCCATTTTCACGTGACAGTGTGCCTCCTTGACTGCTCATGCTCTGCTCTCATTCACTTGCCAGGTTGTCAAATGAAAATTTTATAGGCAATAATCCGACATGTGTACTTGGATCTACATGAGTGATTTTTCTAGCTCAGTAATAAAGAAAAGCATTGGCAAAGGCAGGGATGATATTGAGGAGAACAGCTTTCCTTAGAAAACGCTGGCAGACAGCAAGTTTGTCTGAACTTGCCTACAATTCTAATTACATCTGTTTTACTACAGATGCACAACATAAAAATCTCTCTAGGCTGTTCCCAGTCAAAGAACAAGATGTATGGAATCCCAAATAGGAAAGAGGCACACAGAAGAGCCTTGTCCACGGCCACTCACAAACCATCACTGTGAAACAGGTGACACAGTTAGGGCCTTTCCCCTCATGGAGAAGTCTGTGTGGCAGCCGTGCAGGGTTCTATCTGCTCCTGTCACACACAGAACGCATGATGTTTCTGGGGTGGGACAACATTTTCTTCCAGACTCACTCCTCACTGGGGATTCCAGAGCGACCTCTTGGCCACAATGATGATGTTTCCTTCTCAGAGGTTAAAAGACATGCTTGGCTCAGCTCCATAGTGGTCAACCCAGACTCCTGACTTTGGATTTCTTTCTCCTCCAACTTGGTCCTCCTGAGAGGAATCTCTGAAATGATCTCAATCCAGTCCCACTTAGAAGTCCCTTCAGCCCACAGGAAAGTTCACTTACCCCTCACGTCATCATCAGTGAAAACTCAGGGCTCTCTTATTTGTTCTGTTGCCTCAAGCCCAGCTTCTTGCCAAAAAGCCCCTTTACGTTCCACTTCAAACTTATCTCACATGCCAGGGATGAAAGAAAAAAGAAGCCAACAAACAAACCTACAGCAGAACACTGGGCAAGTGTCTGGTTTTTCCAGCCACAGACTTTAAACACCCCTCTGTACTCCTCCACATCTTGTTCTATTTATTACCAAGTACATGGAAGAATAATGTTACATCTGTGACATTAATGCTGTTACAGAGTACAGAATTACATGATGGGAAAGTCTAGATTCTTGACAAGCATAGCCTGGAAGTCTGCTATTGACCGTGCTCACCGGAGTCTGTGTGAATGAGAAATAAACTTCCAGCTGTTAGAAAAGTTAGTCTATCTTTATCAGTCTGTTTTGACATTTCTGTAACAAACTTCCTGAGGCTGGACATTTCCTAAATAAAAAGGGTTAGTTAGCTCATATCAGCACTGGAAACGCAAGGCCATTCCTGAACACAGCATCTGCTCAGCTCTGGTGAAGGACCATGTAATATGAGAGACTTTCCTGGAGAACTCTCTCTCTCTCTCTCTCTCTCTCTCTCTCTCTCTCTCTCTCTCTCTCTCTCTCTCTCTCTCTCTCTCTCTCTCTCTCTCTCTCTCTCTCACTCACACACACACACACATTGTTTATTCATCATGTATAGGGAACTCACAACAGACCAAAGTAACAATTGCACAAAATCCCAATTTAATGAATCAATGACTACGGATAGTAAGTTACTTGCAGGTTACTTATAGGTATTTCAAAGGTGGCTTTACTCCTGAAAAAGCTCACTTGCAACACAGGTATAAAAAAATATGAAACCCTGGAGCTCTCATAACAACCTGCAGGCAGCTTGACATATTCAAAAAAATCTCTCCTCTCTGCAGCCTGGCTACTCAGGGGTCCTGTATGATAATTATGAATGATAGTTATGAATATGTTGGTTACAAAGGTGATGGTTATGAAAGTAATGTCTACGAAGGTGATGGTTATGGAGGTGATTGTTATAAAGGTATTGGTTATGGAGGTGTTGGTTATGGTGGTATTAGTTATAAAGGTATGATCATGAAGGTGTTGGTCATGAAGCTGTTGGTTATAAAGGTCCTGCTTACGAAGGTGATGGCTACGCAGGTGATAGTTACAATGGTGTTGGCTATGAAGCTGATGGTTTTAGAGGTGATGATTATTAATGTGTTGGCTATAAAGGGGATGGCTATGTATATGATAGTCAGGTAGGTGACGGTTGTGAAGGCATTGGTTGTGAAGGTGATGGTGTGAGCTGTGCAATGGCAAAGGAGTTAGCAAAAATACAATCTTACCACATCCTGAACACAAAATATCTTGAGCAAACACTATATACCTTCTGAAGTATAGCTCTAGTCAGGTGGATGGACAAGAGTATATTCTGGGTATATGATGTTTCTTGATCCTCATGATGCACCATAAAGATGCCAGTAAAATCTTTAGTCCTGTAACAAAAATTGGGAGAAAGACAACAGGGGAAAGTCAAGACATTTAGATTCTTGCCTGATTGAAGAAGTTGACAATTCTAGATCTCAAAGAATGGGTAGGAATTTTTAAAAGGTTTGAATGAAAACACTCTGCTGAGAATTCTATATAATGGATGATTTCATCTCCTAAAACTCAAGTGAAGAGTAAGGCCTTCCCACAAGATTCTCTATAATCCAAGGCACCTGTCATTTAGCCTGGAAAGACACAAGACATTCCACAAACCAGTCAGAACTATGTTCTGCAAAGAACTTTCAGTGAGATCATGAGCATATTTAACTGGCTGGGCATAAGGAGATCAGGATCAAGTGCTTTTTTTTTATTGTATTGCCAAGGAATCCACATGACTCAATTTACAAGGCTTCAATTGTAGACCATCTTGCTCTATTTTCAGGGAGGCTATCAGAGCTTAGAATTCTGAGAAAGAACATGCTCTCCAACCATCAAATGAACTGACGGACAAGAACCAAGCAGAATTGGAGGACACAGAGGACAGACAATAAGTCAATGATTTTCTTGGCATGGTCTGACTACAGGAATTTTCTAAGCTGAGATTGAGGAACCTTTATGACTGCCAAGGGACATACTGACATTGTCACACCATTCAATGTTATGTGTCCCCTGGTCTGATTTCATTCCCATTGCTGTGGTAAACAACCCCCTGAAAAACAAATGCAACTCTGGAGAAAATGGCTGTATTTGGCTTTGCCATTCTAGCTTTCAGGTCATAATATCCTGGAAGTCAGAGCAGGAACTGAAAGCATCCTATCCACAGCCAAGAGCAGAGTGGAATCCTTGCTCTCTTGTTTACTACTCAGCTTAGTTATCCACACTTACACAGTTCGAGGTTCAGCTCCTAATATGATGCTGCCCACAGTCAGTCTGGGTCATCCCAATAAATAAGGCAGTCAAGACAATCCCCAAAAGCGTGGTAACAAGCCAGCCTGGCCTAGGCAATCTTTTTTCCTGCTTTCTTACCAGTGATGCTAGGGTGCAGGACATTGACATTTAAAAGTAGCCATCACATCCCCATCTTCTCCACATGCTAGCGTAATATGTCTGTTGGCGTTTTCTGTCTCCATTTTATCATTATATGATAGAAATCAAAGAGAATATGTCAGCATAATTATGAGATGCCTTCAAGAGGATTCTATCCAGACCAGACTAGGCTACAATATCATCCAAGAATGATAGAATTCTGGATACAGAAAGTACATGAGACACAGGGAGGAATAATACTTTGTGAACAGGTGGGCATGTTTTGACAAATGCAAGGCTATATTTTCTTCAGTCTAGTGCAATCCCACCCGAGCTACTAAGGTTAGATTTCTTATTGAGCATCTAATAATTTCCCAAGCTTCGTGGCAGTGAAGATACACGACTTCATTACACCCAACAGAATGTGAGCAAAAGCGCTGAATGAATTCTCATTTGGGTCCCTGGAAGGTCTGTCATGGTCCTCTGTGATCTCCCTTCCTCGGCAAGGTCATGTGAGAATTAGAGTGAACATCTAAGAATGAACTCATCCTGGATCCCACTGAGAAGGAAATATCTGCAGGGAAACATGAACACTGGATTCCATGGGGGTGGGAGATAAGTGCTGTCATACAGATGTCCTGGAATTTGTAGGTTTGCGGACTCAGATTAACACCGAACTTGGTACAAAACTGAAATGTATAATTGCTCTGTACACAACTATGCGGAGAATGAAGCACACAAGCAAAGCTCTTTAGAGAAATCCTAGTTTAAGTCCTTTTATTTGTAATTACTTTTTTAAATTTTAATTTAATTAACTTATTCAGATTACAACTCAATTGTTATCCCATCACTTGTATCCTCCCATTCCTCCCTCCCTCCTGCTTTCACCCTACTCCTTTCCCCTAGGTCTAAGACTGAGAAGAACATCCTCCCCAACTATATGGTCATAGGCTATCAAGTCTCATCTTGGTATCCTGCTTATTCTTTCTTTGGGTGCCACCAGGCCTCCCCACCGAGGCGAGGTGGTCAAATATGGGGCACCAGAGTTCATGTCAGAGTCAGTCCCCACTCTCCACATAACTGTGGAGAATGTCCTGTCCATTGGGTAGATCAGAGTAGGGGTTTAATGTTTACTACTTGTATTGTCCTTGGTTAGTGCAATAGTTTGAGCAGACCCCCCTGGGCCCATCCACCCATCAAGACTGGCCACATAGTACTTACATCACCTCTTCCGTCCCTCTAGTCTCATTGGATCAGTAGTGATGGCCCTTCTTTTGTTTCTGATATTGATCATCTGTGACTGTCTCCTTTTATCTTGGTCATTCCATCAGGGAAATAATCAATGCTATTGATCTTTTAAAGAGCCCATTGTTGCTTTTGCCAATTTTTAATATCATTCTTCTGTCCACGGTTGCATTTATTTCTTCTCTTAACATTTATTATTTTTTTTCTGCTTCAATTCAGCTTAAATTGCTGCGATTTCTCTAGTTTCCTGAGAGAAAAGCTTAAGTTATTGATTTTCTATATCTTTTTTCTACAATATATGCATTCCAGATCTAGAAACTTCTGTGTAAGCACTTGATTTCAACACACACACACACTTTTTCTTAAGATCTCTTTTCTCTCTTGTGGCCTGTTTATACACATCTGGCTTTGTAAATACTTATGGCCCAGAATTTGCTTACCGTGGCCACCTGTGACACCTCCCACACATCTCTTATTTCCTACTTGTTTCACCTTCCATTTTCTTAGGGCAGTTGAGCTCATTCACTACAATAGTGTCTGTGCCTGCTTCTCCTGTGACACACCACGGTCAGGTATGCAGGCACGAGCATCTCTGAACCTTTTCATAGACTCAGTTCCTCTATTATTTTGTTGTTATCTACTTCCTCCCAGAGATGGTCACCATTCTGAAGCCAACTTGACCAAAATTAATGTAGTTACTCTGGCTTCCATTGTTTCATATTGGCATAGTTAATATTTTCAAAATTAGCTCCTTATTTAAAGCATACAACAGACATCAATTGCTATTTTTAAACTTGCTCTTCTATTTGTAGGCAGTAGTATAGTGCTAACTGTGCTGGTTGTGGTGGCTGAACCCAGAATCTTGAGCATACTACGCAAGCACTCTACCCCTGAGCTTCATTCCCAAACCTGCCTTTCAGTTGGAGTACTTAAATCACTCATTTTGAAACATTTATTAACACATTCAGGTTATTGTCCACTGTGATTATAACTTCTGTTTATTTCATTTGTTCTTTATACTTCAACAAAAATACTGCTCTTCTTAGACATTTTCTTTTTGTTGCTAGACTTCTGATTCTGTATATATATATATATATATATATATATATATATATATATATATATATATATATATATTTTACTGCTGAGATTTCTTGTAAAAATTCACTCATTACTTATATTCATGTTTTCCTTTGAGTCTTTTGGGCACATACACAACCGAGCACTTCTGACAGTACTGACAAGTTTTTATTACAGGTTCTATTATCTGCTTTTGCATCTCACCTGTTTTCTTATATTTTTGATGTTGTCGACAACAAGCCCTCAACTGCACTATTGTCTTCTTGATGAAGTATTCAGACAAGGAAAACATATACCTGTGTGTTTCATCATTCTGTAAGTTTTGCTTTTAAGATTAGATGAAATGTCTGTTTTAGTTTTTTTTAGTAGATAAGTTGTAGCTACATAGTCACACAAAAAGAACTTTAGAATAGTAACTCCTGGCTGGAAAGATTGCTCAGTGGTTAAAAGCAATGATTGTTTTTTTCAGAGGACACAGGTTCAAATCCCAGAACCCACGTGGCCATTTGTAATTCCAGTTCCAGGAGACCCAACTTCTTCTTCCGGATTCCATGAGTACCAGGCACACATGTGGTACAGAAATACATGGAAGAAATACATGGAAAAAATACCTATACATATTTTTAAAAAACATTTTTGTGTCTTTGCATTACATATATATGACAAAGAAATTTCCACAAAAAAATACACAATAGAAAAAAAAGGGGATAAATGTGGTATGCTACTTTTCCTACTAGTATCACAGTAACAGTGATGAAAATATTAATTCTAAACACACATTTCCTTATGTAGTCACAGTCTTGTGGTTCCATGTCACGAATGATAAAATCAAGGAGTTTATAATTTAAACACTTTCACCCTACCAAACTCTCAGGATCAAAACAACCCAAGAGGCATGTGATACCGATCTTTTTTTATACAGGGCCCACTAACTTATATCAACACATCCCTTTATCGAGAAGAATAATCAGCAAGCAAGAAAAATTCATAAATAATCCAGCAGATTATATTTTAATTGCATTTTGTAATCTTTATGTGCCATTTCTAAAATTTGATAAAAAATAAATTTTGTTAAGGATGTTACTATATATGTGTATATAAACATACGTGTGTGTATCTTTAAAGTAATACAACAAAACTAATTGCCCCTAAATATGAATATCCTTCCAAAACTCTAATGGTTTCCAAATCTCTTATATGGTCTTTTGAATTCCTTTCCAAATTGATCAGTGAACATGACTTACAAGTTAATTAGAGTGAAAATTAGGCATGAATAATTTTTCACATACCAAAGAGTAAACAGACAAGCAGCCCTTGCCTACAGGCAGATGTGTCACTCAAATAATGGCTTTAATTGTCTCTCACTGGAAGGAATAGGGGTGTATGTTAATGGCAAATTTCTTCAAAGTAACAAATAAGATTTAGATCAGTTCACTTGGACAAAAGGAAAGAATGAGGCCTGAACCTTGCTGCTTCTGGCTCTCTGCCCTCCACGCTGCCTCAGCCTGAGGAATTTATCTTAGAAAATGCATGACATATTTGAAAAGCACACAGGACATCAAAGAGTACATCAATAAAGCCAAGTCTTGGTGAGGCTGCAGAAGCCCCTGAGGCTTGCATATTTATTTAATATTTCATCTGCTACGAACTGAAGACAATGTTCTAAGAAAAAGTAATTTCATCCAAGGCTTAAAAGGATGCTGACACAACCCCCGCCTAAAAATGCAGCCCTGCATCTCGATCATTATCCAACACTTAGCTTCCTGGCAGAGTGTTTAAAATTATCACAATGATTTCATAAATATTTTACTCCCTTGATAGCAGATTTCAATGTTTTAAAAAAAGAAAAAGGCAGGAACCAGTGAAAGGCTCCCTGGTAGTGCAAAGGAGCCTTGTGGATGTCTGATTTTTAATATCAGGTGCGTTTTCTCCCTTTTAGGCAATTAAATCCAGTTTTATGATACTATTAAATGACTGTTTTTTTTCTAGAGAAAATGCTGATCCAGAAGGAAACATGTCAGTCACAGAGGTAGCTGCAAGGCTCAAAGGCAATAAAAGAAAAAAAAATGGTGGTTTGTCAGGCCTCTCTTTTAGCTTAAAAAAAAAAAAGGTAGTATAAATGTATCTATGTATCTTTCATAGCTCTGGAGAATGAGCAGTCCAAGATCAGGGAATAGAAGACCCAGTGACACCTCTCTATCAGGTACCCGCTATGCGGGAGAGGTGTGCCCAGTGTCCTCTGCGGGGAACAGGTGAAACGGATGCCCTTTCATCAAGACACACATCTCGTCCATGAGGGCAGATCCCTCAGGCCCCCCTCATCTCTAAGGGAGGAGCCCACTGAAGCTGTGTCGTGAAGGTTAAACTTCAGCGCATGAGCTTTGGAGGAGCACACATTGAACCGCGGCAGCTCAGAGAAGAACTGACAGCAAGAGAAGCTGACACCCCTTTGCCAGTGTGGAAAACACACAGGTGACTGGGTCAGTGACCTAGAGGTGACAAGGACTGGGTGGAATCTGATTAAAAATCTCTTTCTTACTAATTTTCCCCCATGTGAATAACACAGCTGACTGGCATTTGCCGTCTTGGCAAACGCATGAGGCGGCATTCTGATGATGCCTGTCCGTGGCGCCTGCAAAGCCCGACCTCTTTGAATGTGCACAGCACCTATGCATATGCTGGGTTACCACCACTATGCAGCACCAAAGAGATTACTCAGATGGACCCAACACATGCCCTTCAAAAGCAGATACTCAGGCCCCCCTACATAGAAGAGACCCCAGAAGAGGAAGGGGGTATAGGAAGAACTTGATATGCCGCTGCTTACAGTGAAGACTGTGGGGCAAGAAACGCCTCAGAGCCTTGGCCAAGAGGCCCAGCCTAGCCAAGTCCACAGTTTCGTCTTCATGAACCTCTAAGAAGAGAGTCTAAAGTCTATGGAAGTATCACTGGCGCAAAAACTTCTTTCTCTTCTCCCTCCCTTCCTCTGGCTTCTCCCTCCCCTCTTTCCCCATCCTCATCCTCCATTTACTTCCTCTTTCTTCTTAGGTGACTTTGCAAGTTGTTCTGCAAAGAGAGGACTCAAGAGCTGGGTGGGGCCAGAGTTCTCTGTAGAGAACAAAAGCGAAACAAATAGCAGCTCCCCAGGTGGCACACTCTCTCTCTAAGCTACTAGGCCGATAAGGTCGGTGCCCACCAGTGGCCCCACCAACGGAGGCTCTACCTGCTGGCCCGGCCTATCCTCTAGTCATTTCAGCACCAGACACTTCCAAAAACCCTGCCTCCCAGCAGGAGATGCATCTGGAGCCTTGCTCCCCACACTGGTGCTTCTGACCTCTAGATCTGTATGCTAATAATGCAAGTTATTTTAAAAAAACACCGTGTTTGTGATCTTCTGTGATAAAACAATAGAAAATTAATAACTCTACACAAATAAGTATTTTACATATTTGTATTTTTTTAAAGATTTATTTATTTATTATGTATACAATGTTCTGCCTGCATGTGTGCCTGCCTGCCACAAGAGGGCATCAGATCTCATTATAGATGGTTATGAGCCACCATGTGGTTGCTGGGAATTGAACTCAGGACCTCTGTAAGAGCAGACAGTGCTTTTAACCTCTGAGCCATCTCTCCAGACCCCTTGTATTTCTTATATATACAATAAATATATAGTGCATTAGCATGCATATTATAACACATTATATACTATTATGGATAATATACTACCTATCACATGTATTGTTGCTAGGTCTCTGAAACACACTAAAAGACTACCCAAAATTAGCATATCAACTGGAGGCTGTCAAGATGGCTCAAGTGGCTACTCTCTCACAGGACCAGGGTTCAAATCTCAGTACCCACATAGTGGCTCACAACTGTTTTTAACTCCAGTTCCAAGAGATCCAACCCTCTCTTCTGGCCTTTGAGAGTACCAGGAACACACGTACAGACATACAGGAAAAATACCACACACATAAAAATAAATAAATAAAAGCAAAATATTAACATATCCTCTTATGGGCAACCTTAAACATGGAAGAAGGAGACAGAATCAAATAAACTAAATGAAGAAAAGCAGAAAGAATCAACACAGTAGGGAGAATAGAAGGAAACTCCACAATGACTAATATTAATAAATTATATAGATAAGAGAAAATATAATAGCTGTAAGTAATTGAAAACCATAGTAAAAATGAAAAAAAAAAAAAAAGAAAGAAAGAAAACCCCGAGAGTCAGCCAATAAGCCCTAGCAAGATGTTTGGAAATATAATAGAGCTGTCTTTTAGGAACAAGAACCACATTAACAATGAAATAAACATTAGTAGAATAATAATAGTATAATAATAATTCGTATAATAATAATTAGTATAATAAAATGCTGCAATAATAGTTAGTATTATAATAACAACCTCTGCTGAGCATCTGTCCACCAATGCTTGCACAGAAGACAGGAGTCAGGCATTCCAAACAACTTCTCAGATCAAAACACACAGACATCAGCTCAGGAGTCTCTAACAGGAGCCCACATGGTAATTCACATTGTCACAATCTCCTACTTTCAATAGTGTGTGTGTGTGTGTGTGTGTGTGTGTGTGTGTGTGTCTTTTCTTTCAGAAGTCCATCAACATTGACTTGCTTTCAGGAATATTCTCAGGCTCTGAGTGGTGGCCACTGGCATTCTCAGAAAGGTGTTATGCTTTACCAGACCAGTGTAGACTCAGTTTTCTTTTTTTTTCTTTTTTTTTTTTAATAATTTATTCTTGTTACATCTCAATGGTTATCCCATCCCTTGTATCCTCCCATTCTTCCCTCCCTCCCATTTTCCTCTTATTCCCCTCCCCTATGACTGTTCCTGAGGGGGATTTCCTCCCCCTGTATATGCTCATAGGGTATCAAGTCTCTTCTTGGTAACCTGCTGTCCTTCCTCTGAGTGCCACCAGGTCTCCCCATCCAGGGGACATGGTCAAATATGAGGCACCAGAGTTCATGTGAAAGTCATATCCCATTTTCCACTCAACTGTGGAGAATGTTCTGCCCGTTGGCTAGATCTGGGTAGGGGTTTAAAGTTTACCGCCTATATTGTCCTTGGCTGGTGCCTTAGTTTGAGCGGGACCTGTGGGCCCAAATCTGCCTATCATAATGTTCTACTTGTAGGTTTCTAGGACCCTCTGGATCCTTCTACTTTGCTATTCTCCCATGCTTCTCTCATCTAGAGTCCCAATAGGATGTCCTCCCCTCTGTCCCCAATTGAGAAATGGGGCTTGGAATAAACAGAGAATTCTCAACAGAGGAATATCAAATGGCTGAAAAACACTTAAAGAAATGCTCAACCTCCTTAGTCATCAGGGAAATGCAAATCAAAACAACTCTGAGATTCCATCTTACACCCATCAGAATGGCTAAGATCAAAAATTCAAGTGAAACCACATGCTGGCGAGGATGTGCGGAGAAAGGAACACTCCTTCATTGCTGGTGGGAATGCAAACTAGTACAGGCACTTTGGAAATCTATCTGGTGCTATCTCAGAAAAATGGGAATAGGGCTTCCTCAAGACCCAGCTATTCCACTCCTTGGAATATACCCAGAAGATGCTCCAGCACACAGCAAGAAAATTTGCTCAACCATGTTCATAGCAGCCTTATTCATAATAGCCAGAACATGGAAACAGCCTAAGTGTCCATCAGTAGAAGAATGGATAAAGAAACTGTGGTACATTTACACTATGGAATACTACTCAGCTATTAAAAACAAGGAATTCCCGAAATTTGTAGACAAATGGATTGAGCTAGAAATAATCATAATGAGTGAGTTAACCCAGAAGCAGAAAGACTCAAATGGTATATACTCACTTATATCTGCATACTAGCCCAAGGGGCATGTCCCACGAAAGCCTTCACTTACCAGGACTCAGTTTTCTTAACCAAAATATTTTATTAACAACTTATTGACCGAGCCTAAGTCAATTATAACCAGATTAACAAAAACAATAGGAAATGAGGATTAATTGACACAAAAACAAAACCTTAAGGATATCAGTCCTGAGGAACAATTCTCCGGTTGGGAGCTGCAGGATTTCTTCCACTGGAACCGGCGATATCCAGATCCCAGAGCCTCAGCAGGAGCCAGAGCTCTGAAGCCTTCCCTCAAGTGGATTTCTCTAGGAGCGTCTTGAAGGGCAGCAATGAACAGCCAAATCTATCCCAAGTCTCCAGTCTGTGCTGCTGCCAGTTCTGGGCTCATTTATATAGCTCCTCCCAGAGTCTGTTCACAGGCTCTTTTTCATCTGGTAGCAATTAAGCTCCTGCACGAGGTGGTTGCCCAGCTAGTGAATTAACATCACCTGTTCTCTTACTAGACCGTTCGATCCCACACTTGGGTTCCTAAAGAACAGGTTTCTCTCATTCAAACCTGAGCTCTGCTGGAGCCACAAGCTAACCTTTCTCTAAGTACTACTCCATATTTGCTCTGGCTACCTTTATGGCCTTCAGCCTATTTGTATGTGATATTTGAATGTTTTCAATGTAAAACCCTTTTGTTCCTGGTCACCTGGAAGAGCTTATTGTACAGTCCAGACACTATACATTTTATGCCCTAAAAGGCTCCATTTCTAGAGTTCATAAGTAGTTGGCTTTGCAGAAGCTAATACCAATCAAACACATAGATGACTGATGGGCAGCTGGAGAGAAGACCAATGGTCAAAAGCAAGTCCAGGTCCCAGTACCCTTGTCAGATGGTTCGCAGCAGCCTGTAACTTCACCTTGAAGCTATATGACACCCTCTTTTGGCCTCAGTGGGCACTGACATGCATGTACTGCACCAAATACACATGTAGGCACACACGCGCGTGCACACACACATGCATCTCAAAAGTACTCTTTCAAAGTTAGATTACTAT
Source organism: Acomys minous (assembly GCF_964271855.1). Taxonomy (NCBI): domain Eukaryota; kingdom Metazoa; phylum Chordata; class Mammalia; order Rodentia; family Muridae; genus Acomys; species Acomys minous. The sequence goes on from NC_140490.1 coordinate 67,169,808, forward strand.
GGTTAGAAAGAACATCATCCAATCCCATGCCCATACCCCCAAGCAGACAGCAGCAGATGGCTTTCTGTTCCAGCCACACAATTCCCAAGGGAGTGGAGAATATTTTGTGTACAGGCAGAGCGGTGAGCATCTGTCATGTGACATGTGGGTGTCAAGGGTGGCACTGACTCCCTTGTTCAGAAGGAAGCACCTAGCTTTCATAAAGCAGAGAAGTGAGCCTGCAGGCTTGTTCTGTGACCTGGAACTGCCAGGGACTTCGAAACGCGACTCACAGTGTCTTTCCACCCAGAAGACAGGGAATGATTCATGAAGCGAGCTTCAGGTATTGTGTGTTCCTCTTTGCTCTTTGCATTCTGGAAATGTACTCTCTCACTGAGACTAGGACACAGTGCCACCTTTCAGCTATGCGGTACAGAGAGAGCTGGTGACTGTGGCTTTCAGAACACTGTGCACCTGCAGTCAGCCTGCAGATAACAAAGCAAATAAAGCCAAAAGCTGGGGAGAGAGAGGGAGAGAGAGAGAGAGAGAGAGAGAGAGAGAGAGAGAGAGAGAGAGAGGGAGAGAGGGAGAGAGGGAGAGAACTTTTGCACCCCAAGAATCTGAGGCAAAAATTACTGTTCCTCCTGGAATGTTAATGAGTTGATTTCATCGCCGACCCTTCGAGAATGTCTAATTCCACATTTATATGGAAATAGAGTGGTTGTTGCACTGAGCCTGCTGTGTTATTCTCTTTTCTCTCCTTCCATCTCTCATTTCTCTTTCTCATCCTCTTGCTTTCTACCTATCTCTACTTATAATATGCACTTATATGTGCACAATACACACACACACACACACACACACACACACACACATATGAACATGAGCACATTCTGAAAAATGTGTCCTTGCAGCTTTGGTGTGCAAACATCACACAGTGGTTTTATACAAATCAAGATGTCACCAACTTCACAGAACAATATTATCTTATAGGGCCACCATTGCATATTCTTCCATTCTGTATATACACAGCCATACAGTCGTGTATGATATGCATAAGTGTGCATGCACTGTAAATAAGTAGAGATAATAATTTTTCTCCACTGAGATAGTACTTGAGATAAAGTAGGTAGAGAGATGTTAACTGAAGTAAAACAGTGCTATAAAATGGCTCGGACATGTCTATTAAGATTAAGATAATATCATACATAAAGAATTAAAATATACTATCTCTGGCTGATGAGATAGCTCAATAAGTAGAAGCACTTGGTCACGGGTCTAATGACCTGAGACTTTGATCCCCAGATGCTACAAGGTGTCAGAAAATAGCTAGCTCCCAATAGTGGTCCTCTGACCTCTGTCTCTCTGTCTCTGTCTCTGTCTCTGTCTCTGTCTCTGTCTCTGTCTCTGTCTCTCTCTGTCTCTCTGTCTCCCTGTCTCTCTCTGTCTCTCTCTCTTTCTCTCTCTCTCTCTCTCTCTCTCTCTCTCTCTCTCTCTCTCTCTCTCTCACACACACACACACACTCACACACACACATGCTCACACTCACACACACACAAACTGTGTGTGTGTAGGGGGCAGTGTCTGTGTGTGCATGCGCATGCCATGGCACACAGGTAGGGGTCCGAGGACAACTTGTGAGAGCTGGTTTTCTCCTTCTATTTTGTAGCTCCCAGAAAGAGAACTTGGGTCATTAAGTTTGGCAAAACTAAATTTTAGTTCCACTTACCTTTTCCAAAACATTCCCTTTGAGTTGCCATTGGTACCACATAGTATAAAATATTCTGTCACAGTTTTGTTCAGTTTTGTTCTATGGAAAAAGGCAAAACCCTAAATGATATGAAAAACAAGTGAAGAAACAAATAAGTGCGCAGGCTCAAGGATCACAGTACAGGTGCTGTTGAAAAGCAGCTAAGGCTTGAAATTCAGACAAGTGGACAACTGCACACTTCCGCCCCCCATGTAATAGTGTGGTACAGCCAGACAGAGCATGTCAGAGTCATGCCAATGTTAAACTAGCTCTTCATTGGTCATAAAAGCCATCACAGGCTATGTATTACACCCAATCTAAGCACAAGCTGTCTTTTTCTAGTAGAAAAGACAGTCCCAAAGTTTAAGGTTTCGTACCTTGAAAGTTACTGCCCAGTGTGGTTCATTCTTAGTAAAAGTCTCAGCACCGTTTTCCTGGGGGATTCAGTATCCATTTTTCCTTCTGACTGTCCCTTGTACCAGACTAATTGCTTCCTCAGAAATTAATTAAATGACTTTGGCTCGGGATTACATTTTTATGAATTAAGGATATAAGCACTTCAGTCATACATAAACATTTAGTGTTGTTTCTCTTTAAAATCTCTTCTATCTCACAACTTTCCCACTCTTTACAGAAAGCAACATTATGCCATCCATAGTTGCATAGGGAATTAATACATAGCAGACAATATAAAGAGGCAAGTATATTGAGAAAGAGCCCATGACAAGGTGTGGCTTACCTGACAGAACTCGTGTATCCCTCACACCCTCCGTAAAGTGCTAGGACATTTGGGAATCAAGCTGCTTTCTGCGCTCCCAGGTGATGCCTTTGGTCACTGCTCTACGGTCCCAGATGATGGGATACCTGGGTGTTCACAGGCAAGTTAGTGAAAACTCTGACAGGGAGCAGATGTCTACCCTTGTGAGAGCAAAATCTGGGTTAGGCAGAATGGAAGAAGTACATCGTACTCAATTTTGCAGTTTGGTCTTTTCAAGATCTAGGATGTTCCCAAGGGCTAAGCTTTACTCTCTGCTGCTGACAGGTCCAGCAATCACAGGCAGGAGAAGCTAAATCCTCGTAGGGAGTGCAAGTCCACACCGTGACATAGGATGGGCTCCCATTGCTCTTACAGACAACTCATAAATGCACTCTTCTTGACTGAATTGGGATAGCCAGTGGCAAGAACTATGTGACACCAACTAGATATTGCTGTTTCCGTGTATCTTCTCATACCCACTGCCTGAGTCATTCCTGATGACCTGAGGTCTCTTCCTCAGGTACCACAGGTCCTGCTTAAACCTCCACCCTGAGTTTCCACTCTCCAGAATGGTGAGACAAGGAAATCCTGTTTACCTGCCCAGCTTGTTTGGTATTTGTTGCAGAAGCTCCAAGAAATGAATACAATTGTGCCCACTGGAGCCCTGTACAAAAGACTCAGAGATTTAAAAATTCCTGGTGTTCTGACATTTGCCTCTGGCTAAAATTATTGCTACAAGAAATTATATCTGCCTGAATAGAAATTTTAGTGTGTGTGTGTGTGTGTGTGTGTGTGTGTGTGTGTGTGTGTGTGTGTGTGGTGTGCATTTGCACACACCACAGCACTTACATGGAAGCCAAGAATCAGTTCTCTCATTCTACCATGTAGGTACTAGGGAGAAAACTTGGGTTGTCAGACTTGGCAGCAAGCACCTTTACTGAGCCTTATCGCTGGTCTCTGACTGCCATTTTTAAATGACTGTAAAGGAAGAGGCAACATATAGTAAACAAAACTTGATCCCCTTCTTCGGAGTAATTCTTCCCCATCTCTTTTTCCTATCTCCTCTTGTGCATGGGACCCACTGAGCTGCATTAGGTTGCTCACAAGAACACAGGTGAGTGTTTCTTCACAGGAGCATTGGAAACTTGGTGACAGCACTGTAAGTGCATGTTCTCCCCCTATCACCATCAATTGTGGTTTTATCCTCAGGGAAGGATGGAACCTCATGACCCCCTTCCTCTCTACATGACCATATTGAGACAATCTTGTGCAGATATTGCACTGATAAGTCCAGCTGCTGAAAGTTCCAGGCTACCTTGCCATGTGTGGTAGGCAGCGCCCCACTACAGGACATCCATCTCTTCCTTGGGCTCTTCTCTTGCTCCCTCTAAGGAAGTGTTTCTACCTCAGAAAATACTCTGCCTTCATTAAGTCCAAGTTACAATAGTTACAACCAAAGATACATAAGATGGGGGATTGGGCATTTAGAGAAATACTATACTTAAAGGAAGGAACATCAAAAATTTAAGGTTTTGTTGTGGAATTTTAGGGCAACAAAAAAATCATAGAATGTTGATCAAATAAGGAAGATGGGGGTGGACACCATATCTCAACACTACAATTGGATTTAAATATGAAGTAGCTCATTTTTAGAAGCTTAAAGAGATTCCTTTTTGACGAATGTACAATTTTAAGTATAAAGGAGAAGTTTAGGCATTTGTAAAATATAGCTTTTTCTCCCATTGAGCCACATTAAACACAGGGAAGATTTTTGGTTGGGAAAAAAATAACAGTTTGAATAAAAATAAATAAAATTTAGTCCTGAAGATTTAAAAATGTTACAAAAAACAAATTTTACTTTATACAAATCACAAGGATGAAAAGTCCATCATGTGTAGTGAGTGACGTCAGAAGGCACAAGGCCAGCTGCAGAGCTGCAAGGCAAGGATATACGGAGAAATATAAAGGAGTGGTGGACCCTCTCATACCTCCCACTGTCCTGGTCACCAGAGACTGACAGATTTGCCCTCATAGCACAGAAGTCCAGAGGACCTTCTCATAAGTTGGTTTGTGCAAAGAACGGAATATCAAGCAATAGTGCCCAGTGGGAAAGCAAGAGGGAAAATGTGACCAGAGAGCAACAAAACGTCCACATCACACAAACCAATAACTAGGTAGAATCACCAGTCACTCCCTTTCTATATACAGAAAGACACTGGCCAAAGAAATAATGGGGGAATGACTTGCCAAAACATGAACATACACAGATTCTTTCAGGTATCTTTACAAAGAGATGAATGACATCAGTGATAGATAGATAGATAAATAGATGATAAAATATAGAGTGCCCAGTATGACAGGCCATGCCTAAAATCCCAGCACTTGGGAGGCAGAGAAAAGATGACTAAGAGTTCAAAGCCAGCCTCTGCCTCAGCTACATAGTAAATTTAATAGTAGCCTGGGCTGTATGAGATTTTTGTCTCACAAAATTAATGAAATAAATAAAAAATAGTGGGAAGTGAGAAAATAAAAGTTAAACTGTGGGTTGCAGGAAATTCATAGTAAAACATGGATGAAGATACAACTATAGAGAAGAAAAGAAAATAAGAATGAAAGACACAGCAGGACAGAAAAGGAGAGGGCAGGGCAGGAAGAGGGAGGAGGGGAGAGAGAGCATGCAGAAGCCAAAGGAAGAAAGATAAAGGTCTCTAAGGGAGGCCTGGCATTCAGCTTCATCTTATTCACAATGAAGGCGAGAGGGAGGTCACGTGACTAAGTATATAATATCTTGAGGGTAAAAGTGAAATATTAAAAGATTTTCCCACTGCAAATAAGGCAATTAAAACTATTCAATTTGACAAAGCACTGGACCCAGTTGAATTCTGCTATAATTCGGAAGGAAAAGGAGGTAGCGAGGGAAATACAGAAGCCGTTGGCAAAACTCTTTGATAGCTCAATAAGAACAGAATAAAGGGAGTGATCACATTTGAGCTGCTAATAAGCCTTCTTACGTTTTTTTCTAGAAAAAGAAAATCATTAAAAGAATGTGTTTTTCCAACTTCAATTGTTAAACACGGGAAAAGGGATTTGTTGAAGAGAAAGAGGTCTGAATTTAGGAATTGAAATTTCATTTTTATTCAGACTTCAGGAAAGCATTTCAGTGTAGGAGCAAACCATCTAACGAAAATAGAAACTCATTAATGACTGTGGTACAGCATAGTGATCCTAGCTTTCATAGGCCGATGAAGAATAACCAGTTGTCATCGATACTCTGCTTAAAACTCTATCTTATAACCATGGATGCAAGTAGACAGTTTTCAGAATGTGATGAAATATTCCTCTTTTTATAATGCATACGTGTGTATATACATATACACATGTGGGTGTGCAGGTGCACACACATGTAAGCCAAAAGACAGCCTCAGCTGTCATTGTCAGGAACAGTGACCAATTCCTGGGAGAAAAGATCTCTTACTGACCTGAAATTGATCAATTAGGCTAGACTAGCCAGCCAGTGAAGCCTAGAGACCCAGCTGCCTCCATCTCCCCACACTGGGATTACAAGAGGATGGCAACATGCCAGGCTTTTTAAATCTGAATCCTGAGACTGAACTCAGGTACTCAGGCTTGCAAGGCAACATTTTCCTGCCAGAGACATCTCTGCAGCCCTGGAAACCACAGTCTTACCCTCTAGCTCTAGCTATAGATAATTTCCTCTATGGCCGTACTCTCTGTTCTTTGTGCTTATCTTCAGGAATCTGTCAATCTCTCTGATGCCACAACTACCAATGAATCCAACCAGGCACTCAGAATAAAGGAATCCTTCCTTTATACTCTTCCTGGGAAATCTACCTTTTCCTTCTTCCGGGTAATTTTCCATCACTCAGCCGTTAGGTATGCCTCTGCTGTAACATCCTCATAGGAAAAAGAATCAGGCCCACATGATCAGCTATTCTGCCCGCCCCCATTAAAGGTAGAAATATGAGTAACAGAAAAGAACAAACCAGAATAAACAGCATAGGTTAAGTTAAAGAAATGTAGAGCTCATATACCAGATAATGGACCACTCAAGAAAAATGTGTTGAGTGCTCCCACCCTTCAGAGCAGCACTATCTGTGAAATTCTGCCCTTTTCCAAGAGCCAAGAGTGGCAGCCCATTTGAGAAAGAAAAGACATGCATTCAAAACATGCCTGGAAAACTGCTTAGAGTCTGTGACTCTTGGTTTCCACATCCAAAGTCAAGGCCAGTCACACAATATGCACAATTACTACTACTACATGACTACACTTCAACCAGTATTTCCAGATAGGAGGAATGATATTCCTTGAAGCCAAGTATAAATTTCTCTTTTCCTTTCAAATCATAGAAATGTCACAAATGAGTATAAAGCACTTGCCATGCAACCAATAGTGTCCCAGCTTGGATCCCCAGAGCCTACGCTACAGATGTGGAAGCACACATCTATGATGACAGTATTTCTAATGTCAGACAGACATTAAAAGAGAGCTCTCCAGAGGATGAATGGCCAGTTATCCTACTGTACACAGTGACAAACAAGAGACTGTCTCAAAGGAGTTATAGAGTAAGGACCAACACTCAAGTTGTTCCCTGATATCTACATGTATGCTGTGGCATGTGTGCACCTGCACTTGCACACATATCACACACACACACACACACACACACACACACACACACACACACACACACGCCTCAGAGAGAGAGAGTGATGTCTTATAAACATGGTTTTGTGCTATAGCTGCTTCTCCAGGATCTCTGAGACCAAATAAACAACATCAGGGTCTTTCGTGAGCACAAGGATAGCAAGGGACAGCAGAGACTAGGATGCAGAGTAAGTTGGTTTACTCATGATCCAGGGCAGCAAGAAAGCCATCTGCACGTGCTTTCTTTGTTCAGCTAGTGGTCCTTGCAAAGGAGACTGATTTTATAACCCATATGGCATGCTGAGCTATTAGAGAGTATCCTGTTTCTAGGAGGAACTGAAACAAAGATCAGACAATACCAGCCTGCCCTTCCTTGTCTTGGGAGGCACTCCCAACACATTTTGATCATCTGTAAAGGGTGCAAATGAGGTATACAGAGAGGGGAGTCCAGGTTACCCTGAGAACTGTTCACCAGGGAGCATTCTGTGTAGTGCCCCTGCACATGCTTATTACCAAGAGCCACTTTGGAAGGCTAGTTTGCAAAGCTCCTTTGCCATATGTCTCTCTACTGTTACTTTTATACATATATAATTCATGTTGGAATTGATATCAAGAGTAAGCTAAGCGGTGTTTTATGAATTTGATTCAAACAAAAATAGGACTATTGAACCTGTTGCATCAATTTATGCTATAATATCCAACTGTCTCAAACACCTCAAGGGTATCAAGGGTTTATTTCTTATGGACACAAAGTTTCTGAGTGGTGGTTGACTGCAGAGCAATGGATCTCCACACATTAACTTAGAGATATGGAATAAACTTCATGGATATGTACATTTAGGTGTGTTGATATATGTTATGAATTTACAATGAGCTAATAGAAATCATTGTAATTTTCAGTCAGAAATATTTAAATATGACAATACTATAAGCTTGCATTTAAAAAAAAAACAGCTATTGCCCGAACACTGAACTACAATCATAAAATTAACAAAACTATTGAAATAGGTCAAATGATGATATTTCCTTTTCTCTAAATAAAGCATTCACAATTGAAGGCTTATAGCTCATGGCCTTGTAATTCCACCAACACTGATTTATTTCCCCTTTGGCTTCTGCCCTTAATATATTGACTCTGTAAATCTAGTAAGACAAGAAGAACTAAGCTGTTACAATGAAGCCACATCACAAAGAAAAAATGGTCCTCCTCACATGGCTTCACTCTCTTCCTCTTCAAAAATAACGCAACTGGCTGGAAGATCCTGTGCCTTCCTTTGAGAATAAATCCCAGCTTATGTCCACTAGACTTTTAGGGAGACATTATATTCACTCTCTGGCCACTGTTGGACTAGCCAACACCTGTTGTGCAAGACAATCCAATAACTCTTCTTTATAATATATATTCATTCCATTACCTCTGATGCTCTAGAGAACGCTTGACTAATACAAAGCTATGGTGTGCTCTGGGTTCACTGAGATGACTATTGTCCTCATAGATCCTCACTTAATGTTTAAACAGCACAGTCAACTACTGCTTTCCTGTTGAACATCCTGAGCTCAGACTTAGAGGTTGCTGAGGTCCAAAGATAGGATATTGTCAAGGCTGGTCTGAATCCCAGGCACGAGCTCATTCCATTATGTTTAGCATGGAGCAGCTATTGTCCTTAAAACACAATTGGAATCTGGAGACTGGAGAACTTTTTGTCCTTCTGTGTGCTGTTCTTCTTTGGGGGTTAGTTTTGTACAAATCAATACCCTTGAGCGAGAGGCACACTGCGCTGACTGAGGCCAATGCTTCCTAAGCCTAGCAGACACACATCAGAGTGAGACAAAAGGCTCTTCTCCTGCCTCAAGCTGTTAGCCTGCTATGACAAATATAGAAATTCATTTCTCACAGTGCTGGAGCCACAAACACCCAGACTGAGGTGCTGGTTGATTCATCTTGGGGCCTCGCTGTGGTTCACAGATGCCACCTTCTTACTGTGTCCCTTCGTAATAAAAGTTGCATGGGGCTGTCCTTTGGGTCTCTTTTTACTCCATCCTTTAATGGTACCACCCCCATGACCTATTAACTTCCCACTTTTCGGATTAGGAGTTCAACATTGAGATCAGAATTCCTTTGAACTGAGCGAGCCAAGTCATTCTCCCTACAGATCATTTTAAGGGTTAGGTGATGGCATTCATTAATGAGACATTTGCATAAGTGACATCATGAACAGGCACCACAACACAGCACCCAAGTGTGCTCAGTTGAACACAAGCTGTCTCCATTTGGTTTTTCTTGGCAGTGGTATAAACAGCTAAGTCAGCAAAGAGACCCTGACATGCACTGAGAAAGTCAGAAAAAAAAAATTAGCCTCTGCTTCCCTCCCATCCTGAGTGAGCTTCTGCTGAACTGAATTCATGTTAAGAAAGCATCAAAGAAAGAATATGCAGACCCCCGCAGGAGCTTATACAAACACTCTTATATGGCCTTACAAAGCTTGGTGAAGTACACAACACCATATCCTAAGATGATGAGATAATAACAATGCAGAAGAAAAGTGGGGGGGGGGGGAGGAGGGAAAGGAGAAGGGACACAGGTAAGAAAAGAAGGAGGTAGAAGGGAGGACATGAAAGCCAACCTGCCACAGTACATAGGCCAGATAGAAAGAGGAGTAGCCAAGCAAGAAAGACAAGATGGCGGGTGCACCCTCACCCTCAGCGTGAAAGACTGTCTTTGCTTCCACGTGAGTCTTTGCTCAGGAAGCAGAGGGACATCTCAAGCTGAGTCTTTCTACTTTTTCAACTTCTCAGGAGAACTACTGGAAAGCACACACTTTATCTCAGGTCCGCTTGACCTTCAGGTAGAAATAACAGTATTTGCTAATTTTCACCCCAAGTGCAGAAAGATCTACAGAAATTGAGAAGAGTTCTCATTAGACTAGAATGAACAGTCCAATGAGATTACATGAGTTACAGCAACAGATAAATCAAATGTTTGTATTTTATCTTATTTACGGTAATTGCCAATATCTCCATATAGAACATAAAATTTAAACTCAAAAATTTTTTTAATTTAAAAATTAAATTCATAAACTTGCTCCATGACATGAGGGGTGCAGCTGCAAATGAGACTCTTGTACGCCAGTAAATAAAGACGCTATTCTCACAGCATCTGGAGACAACCCCGGTGCAAAGGTAATGTGAGGGTGAGATGTCAAGCCCCATGAGAACAGACCACAGCAACGTGAACTTGACCTTCATTGTTCATAATTCCTCTGAATCCCCAAAACAACACAGTAATTCATTTTAGTATACAGCACTCATATTCTCTCATGAAAATTCCTCAAACACACACACACACACACACACACACACACACACACACACACACACTGGTGAATAATAAAGTGAATAAAATCATGAGAAAAGAAGTGGGAAGACTCTGAAGCGGCTTTTGGCTTTAAATTCCTGGTTCCTGGAAACTTGCCTACATCTGAGCAGAAATGGCCCTCCTCAAGGATGACTCTAAAATAGTTAGCAGGCACCTGTTGCCATCAGATCATTTGGAGCAGATGTGCAGCCAGCTGTGCCTCTTCTTTATGGAGCAGATGTGTAACCAGCTGTGCTTCTCTTCCCCAGGTCCCTCTTTCTGTGGTAAGAAATGGGACTAGACCCAAGGGAAGCTGCTGTCTTGGCAATTCTGGAAGGTGCTGAGTGCAGCAGAGGAAAAGAGACTACACTGTTGGAGTTGATGCTCCAACTCGCAGCTCTGGAAAATACAACACAACAAAAGCCGGGCAAGATGATCTTTCCAGCCAGCTATACAAGGACAGTTTGACACGAAAGAATGCAATGATCTCCTGTTTGCTGTTTCACTTCAGCAATAGGTATCCGGACAAGAGAAAAGCACGGACAGAAATGCTCGGGAAAAAGAGAAAAACATGATTGGGGACCCCACTAATGTGACAGAGGATGGAGTGGGGTCTCAGCGGCAAGCAGGAAATCTGGAGTTAGCCGGATTTACTCTGAGTGTATCCACCTAATCTAGAACCACTCGTCCTCTTCTGGTTCTTTCCTAAAAACATCTCCTGCCACCAAGAGCCCCCAAACCCTAGGTATCAAGATAGCTTTACAGTAACAACTCACTGAAGGCCCCCAAAGAGCTTTGGTCTCTCTGTATAACATCAACTTACATTTAGCTCAGAATGTAAAGTTTCTTAAATTCTATCTAATGTTTTGTTTAACAGTAGACTACTAGGGGGCTAAAGAGATGACTCAGTAGTTAAAATTGTCTGCTGCTCTCTCACAAGACCTGAGTTTCATTCTCACTGCCCATGTGATGGCTTACAATCCTCTGTTCCAAGGTCCCAATGCCCTCTTCTGACCTCTGCAGGTACAAGTGACAAGCACACATATATACCATATACACATGAACAAAAATAAAAGGAAATTCAAGAAAATACTTAACTAGTGCACCCATTATGCATTAAAAAGAAAAAACACCTTTATAAACACTATTTTCTCAAAAAGTGACACATTGCTTTGTTCTTTTCCAAATCTCTTTACTGTCTAGTAAACCAAAATCATTGGATTCTCATGCAGGTCCTCTCAATAGACATTGGAGATTGGTTCCAAGACCACAGAGGAACCAAAATCTGTGCCGCTCAGGTCTCTACATAATGGTTTGGTATTAATATTTGCATGTCGACTACATGGCTTCTGTATGCTGGAAATCGTCTCTAACTCCATATGAAACCTAAAACAACTGCTCAGTTTCACTGGAGACAATTTTTTTCAACTATGCTTGTTTGTGTGCGTGTTTGTTTGTTTGTTTGTTTGGACAGTGTCGCACTCTGGCGACAAGGCTGGCCACAAATTCATTGCAATTCCTTTGCCTCAGCCTCTCCATAATGCTTGGGTTTTGACTATATTTTCCACCCAGACTTCATTGAAACTTCAAATGCAGGGTTCATGAAGACAAAGGCAGCTGTGCCCGCTTCCACACTCAGTCTGCTGCAGTAGTGAGTGCCTTCCAGCCTTTGGAAAGCCTCATGGCTGCTCATGAGACACCTGGAGAATCAGAGCAAAAGTAATGCCTGAGTATTTTCATGATAACTTTTTTTATTAATTATTTTTCATTTTATGTTCAATGGCATTTTGCCTGCATGTATGTCTGTGCGAGGGTGTCAGATCTTGGAGTTACAGACAGTTGTGAGCTGCCATGCAGGTGCTGGGAATTGAACCTGGGTCCTTTGGAAGAGCAGTCTCTGCTTTGAACCATTGATCCATCTCTCCAGTCCTTCATGCTAACTTTTTCAAAAGCAATTTTGACTTCATGCATTTCCTAAAGAGTGGTTGCAAGTAGGAGATGCTCTTTTTACCTCACACCAAGGAAAGCAGTTGAAATGCAGGCAAGTCTATTTTTCTCAGATAATTCGCTCACTGCAAGAATGCTTTAGCAAATTTGAAAATGTAAGCCATATTAATATGGACCCTAACCCTCTCCACTGAGCTGCCCTAAGGAATCTTTACTAAGCCCTTGACTCATTTTCTATGTAATGGGCCAAAACCACCTTCCTCATTGGACTGTTGTGGGACAAAAACAGGACTCTCCGCCCACAAATCAGACAGCTTTAGTGTTAGCACAGAGAAATGCCAGAAGGTCCAAGTCTGGCTGAAAGGGAGATTCTAACCCTCACTGCTCATTCTCATCCTTTCTTCCATCACAGGGGGATGTGCAGATGTCACCTTTGGTAGTATCTCCTGCAACAACAAACCAAGGGACACTTAACTATGTCCAAGATAAGCAAGAGTCTAGACAAGGGAGCTGTGCATGCCTCCCGGCACCCACGCCACAATGCTGCAATTGCCTACCACATAAGATCCCCCAGGGAAGATGGTGTGCAGCTGCACGGAATATGAGGGGTTGTTCGTGAACCCCTGAGCAGGCTGTGCTGCTAATGAATGTTGGGTTTGAGACACAGTTCAATTAGCTTATATAACACACCAAACTTGGCCTGGCCTCCTGGTTCTCCCTCTACACTAAACTTTCCAGCCCAGGGGCTGGGCTCGCAGACCCCACACCCATTCCCCTCTCTTCTGTCTCCTGGACTCCAAGATAAACTTCCCTGACCTCCTCCTGTGAGATATCAGTGAACCTGCTTGAGAGCTGCCCCTAATAACCTGCCTTTGTATACTTTGTTTATTTGTTTGTTTTTCCAGAGATACTCTTCATTCAACTGGAATTGGCTTATTTCATCAGTGGAGAAAACCTATCAGTGGAAATAAAAGCAAATGTACCCAGGGCCAGATGGATCTTCTATGCTCTCCATATGCCTCAGTCTTCTCTCATGGGACTACTCATTTCTTAATGAGGAGTAACTTAAAGAACGGAAGTTGTATCTGAGTTAAAGGACTTTGTCCGTGCTGTGACTAATAGCACTAGGTACTGACTGTTTCTCATGTCCTTTGCTAAGGCATACATCAATGCGAAAAATATTTTCACTCAACATAATCAGCAATGCCAAACTATAAGTCTGGGGTCTGGGAGATTGCCCAGTGAGTAAAGAAGTTGCCAAGCAAGCAAGAAATGAGAACCTGAGAAAGAATCCCCAGAACCAGGTATGAGTGTGTATCTTTAATCCCAGCATGTCTGTGTTGAGACAAGAGGAGGGGACAGGAGAAAATCAAGCTTACCAGGCAGCTATCCAGCACACATAGTGGCAAACAGAGCACCCTGGTTCAAACAAGGCAGCTGGCAAAGACCAATACTCAAAGTTACCCTCTCCCTTGTGACACATGTGTAACCAGTTGACACACATGAACTTGCATTGCATTCTCTCTCTCTCTCTCTCTCTCTCTCTCTCTCTCTCTCTCTCTCTCTCTCTCTCTCGCACACACACACACACAACACACACACACACACACACACACACACACACACACACACACACACACACACACCACAGAACTTCTCTGGGGGATTTTGTGCTTTTTTTGTGGAGGTTTGGGTTTTCGTTTTTGTCTTCTGTTTGGACAATTTTGTTGTCATTGTTGCTTTGCATTTTGGTAGTGAAAGGAAAGAGCCTGATTCCGAATCAGACCATGTATGTGACAATCTTCTCTGGAACCGGAATTCTGTTAATTCATAACGCTCTCTGGGTGCCAAAATACTTATGTAATATTATAGCCCTAGAAATTTATAGGAAATAGCATCTACATATTTTGACTAGCATTTTTACCCATTAAGTAAATAGGTTTTTCTGCCATATATCATGTATTGTTGCATAACTACACATGCAACAAAAAAGTAATCATGGAAATTAAACACTAGAGGTAGAGAGAATAAGATGAATAGAAAGTAAGAAACAATCCCTCATAGTAGCATGTGCTGTAACTATGACAAAATGCAAGGTATCTGACTCACTGTTGGCACTGGAGTCTTTTAGTGCATCACTTTCTAACCTGCTGAGATCTATGTGTAGCCGCTTAGACTGGGTTAAAAAGAGAACACAGGCCACAGAGTAGTGGATCTAGTAATTATTTAGGGTAGTGGCTGGTACAGATGAGTTTGCTGTCCCATTGGTGCTTTTTTCAAAATTATTCCACTTGTGTTTTCTCATAAGATCAGTGCACCAGCTGATTCACCAACGCTTCCTTCAAAGTACCTTAGCTCTCTTGTAAAAGCGAAAGTAACCATAATAAAGATCGTGAATGTTATACAAGCTTTGGTTCATGCATGGAAAAAGGATCTTTCCAATTTACACTCTTAGTAGCAGGATACGAGACTTGCAGAAAATGTTTATCTTTCTATTATGATGGAAAGGTCACAGCTATTATTTTCTCAGAGCCACATTGTCTACAGTGTAATTCCATTACAAAAATTTGTATTTTCTTGTGATTTCTGTGATGAATCACTAACCAAAACCAGCTTAGGAAGGAAAGGATCTATTTGGGTTATAGCTCCTTGTCACAACTCATCATAGACTTAACCACAGGCCAAGTCCCTTCTCCCCTGGCACCTCTGCTTTGTGTCACGTTCACCACCCAGCACATGACTCAGTGATTAATTTCAATTATTATAATACCCGCCATGTTAACCATTGAAGGGATAATGATGTTATGATATGAGTTTCTAGATCTGACATGTTTTATTTAGCACAGAAAAAATAATTATGAATTCATTTTGTAAGCTTGCCTGTACACTGACATGAAATTCAAGCAAGGACATTACCAGGAGAGAAAATTATAGGCCAATAGAACTGCTCAACAGAGTACCCAAAAGAGAAGAGCTGAACAGTAAGAGGATGAATGAAAAGGCAGACATTACAGCAGGTACTAGTGAAACCCAGAGGACTGTTAAAGAATTCTGGGAAAATCTGTATTTCAAGAAAAAATTTTAAAACTAGGATAAATTAAGAAATTGTAGGCATATATGAGGTTCCAAAATTAAGCCAAGGTCAAACTGAGGCATTAATGATAAATTTCTCAACTCAAGAAACCTAAGGGCTATAGACTTCACAACTGAATTCCACCAGAATGTCAAGGGTTAACTGACACCAAAGCTTCTGGAATTATCTCATAAACAGAAAGGGAAGCATATCAACAAACTCATGATACAATGCAATTGCCCCATGAAAAAAAAGAAAGAAAATTGTGGGTCAATTTCCACAATAAATATGGGTGCAAACTTTCTTAATAAAATATTTCCAAACCAAATTCAAAAAATATATTTTAAAAACTCATACATCATAAAAAGCTAGCTTCAAAATATTCTCAAAAATTGTTAAAAGAGAAGATTTTTAAGTAGTCTCAAAATGAAATAATAAGTACATGAGGCAGTGTGCATATCAATTACCTTAATGCAGTCATTATCTATTTCATAGATATTACAATACAGTATGTTGTACATAATTACCATTATATAATTTTATATGATAATAAACAAATGCTTCCACAAAGAGTTCAGTAAGAGAAGAGGGCACTGCAGGTCTAGGTCCCTAATCAAATATTCTAATCTCCTAGTTTTCCTCAACAAATCTAAGTCCGGTTCAGACACCTAGCACAGGTCATAGACCCAGCACGAGACCTGCCTGCTCTAACCTGGAGGCCTGGGTCAAAGTGTGGCCCTAGATCAACAGCATCAGCCTCCCTGAGCAGCATGTCTACAATAGAACCTCTGGGTGTCCTGAGAGTCCTGGACCTACTGGTCATGTTCATTCGGCCAGACTCTTGTGACAATAAACGGGCTGTCCCCTTCACTGGAGCATCAATGTGAAACTAACAAGCTCTGCTGCAAGGACAGGCAAAGATGCCACATTTCACTGATTGTAGAATTTGTCCACATCCAGAACCAAGAGGCAGCTCACAGTCAAGACACATTAACCTACAAGATGGTAGCCCATTCACTCCTCAAGGTGTGTGTGTGTGTGTGTGTGTGTGTGTGTGTGTGTGTGTGTGTGTGTGTGTATGAGTGTTTCTGTGTGTGAGTGTGTGTGTGCATGTGTGTGTGTATGAGTGTTTCTCTCTCTCTCTGTGTGTGTGTGTGTGTGTGTGTGTGTGTAGGAAAGAGTGAGGGAGACATCTTTCCCTAACAGCTATCTGTATGCTTCTGAAATCCTGAGTGATGGGCAGTTCAAGAATATGGCAAATACTCCAATTCTGTATGAGTATCAGTGGTATTATTTATTTTAGTTTTCATAATTATTATTTTATTAGCACTGACTCAGTTAAGATGCAGGAAATAAAGGAGTAGAAGTGACCTGTAATCATCATTCAGTGTATACTTAACTCCTAGGCTCTCTCCCCTCTCCAGCACTGGCATAGACTCCAAGAGAGTAAGAGGTCACAGCTAGATGGAGGTAGCACTCACCTGGGCAAGGGAAGTGTAAATCACGTCCCTTGCTATCTATTAGACTGCTTTAAAAACTCAGCAAAACCCTTGCACTTCGTTGAGCTTTCCTGTCAGAAACGAGGAGCCAGTGGGTCTGCACTGAAGAGCAACTTCTCCCCAACTAGCTTGACCTGAATGTGAAAACACAGAAATCCACCAACTCCAGTGCAGGAGGGCAAAACAGACCGAGCCAAGGGCCAGGTTACAGCAGGCAGGAGATCAAGCATTGTTGGGGATCAATCTCTCTTTCCATAGAAGTGAATTTCTCAAAAGGAGTGGAAACTTGTTTGGAGTAAGTATCTTCACACCTGGCTTGAACTGCATTCAGAAACAAAGAATTTCAACAGAGAACAGATCCCACCAAAGAAATAAGGAGACTCCTAGAGGCCAAAGGGCGGGAGGCGGGAGACCCGCCCATTAGAGTTTGCCCAGGAAAAAGTCAGGACGGTCCGTTCTGAATTCATTTTGAGCCATTGTAAAATGCAACAGTTTTCATGCCTTTGATTAACCATAATGCTAACGAGTATGCATTTCCCCAAACCTATTTATTAGATTCTATTTGTAGGCTTCTATTTGATAAATGCTTTGACAAACTTAAAATCACAGTAAACAGTATATAGGTTGAACAAAATGATGTACTAAAATTAGCATAATGCTTTTTAATTTGATAAATAATAGTACTAATTACCCATCTGATTCTAGTCTCAACTTGCCTAAGAGTCACCATCCACTTGTACAGTTGGAGGGGCCACACTCAGTGATCCCCAAAGCCACATCTGGACCTTAATTCTTTTCTGCTGCAAATGTTTCTGATTTCATTTGTTCTTCAGCTACCCACTTCATAAAGGCTCAGGTCTCTGTGAAGCTGCAAATAATGGAGGAGGCCCCCGAAACGTTGTCCTCCCGGCTCTCATTGAAACCAGGACAGTGACAAGTGCCCCACTTCCCAAGTGATCCCTTGGGAACTTATAAGTCTCCTGTTACCATCTGCCTTTCCCAGCCTGTCCCAATTCAGGAAAATCTCTATGTCAGGACTTTCTTTTGATTTGAATTGCCAGTTGAATTTCACATTGATTGATAAGCCGTAGGAAAGCCAAAGGCCACTTTGCGCACTTTGAGTCTGAGGTGTTAAAGTGAAGCAATCACAAGCTAGATTTCTGAGGCTCGTGGCTATTTAAGGCAGAACATGCCCCCAGAACTAGACCTTTAGGGAGAAGAAAACTAGATCATGAATTAATAACCCAAGGAGAATGGCAGACACCTTTCAGAAGTTACTAACAATCAGACTGTTGGATGTGTCCCCAAAGTGGTACCCCAGTTCTGTCTTCCCCGTCTCTTCCACCATGACTCCTTATTTCCTAGTTTCTTGTCACATATTTTTCTCCAGAAATTTAAAATATATTCCTTTTTCATGGAAAACTTTCATTATCAAGTATATTTTGTGTATTCTTATATCTTAAATTTTATGTCCACTAGAAATTGGTAGAAACTGATTCGCGATCTCCTGCACTCAGTACATTCCTTCCTCCCTTCCTTCAGTGGATAACTCATAGGGTCTTTCATGTGGCAGATACCATGTAGGATGTTCACAGGAAAGGGGACATTTCCGTTTTTATAGCACTTTGCCCCTAACATGTCCTTTATTGCCATTATAAAATAAAATAAAAACAAAACAGGGCCTGTGAAATAACTCAGTAATCAAGGATGCATATCCCTAAGCCTGATAGTCTGAGCTCAATCTCTGGGACTCACACTGGGGAAGGAAAGAAACAACTCCCATGAGTTCTCCTCTGACCTACACACACACACATCATAGCACACAAGCACACACACACACACACACACACACACACACACACACACACACAAATAAAGAAAGTATAAGGATATAATAAATTCCCAACAACTCAGAGTAATGAAGATGACTTACACAGACTTTCTTAGTAAACTCACTTTCACTTGAGGTGTGTTTCACAACTAGTAGCTATGTCGGTGCCGTCCTCCTGTAGACTTTATCCTCATACTGTAGGAAAAAGAAAAAACAAAGAAATCACCCTTTGAAACAGGCTAGAATGTTGCCATTGTTAAAACTTCTTGCTCAATTGTGAAATGACAGACACATGATGTCCGTGAACCATCTAAAGTGGTGACAACAGTTTAAGAGGTCTAGAAACACCGGGCAGGTATGAGTAGAGTCTATGAAGAGCTTGTCCTGGGCAGTTTTGCTTCACAGTGAGAACATCCCCTATTGCTTCCAATTCTTAGATATTCCTAGTTAATAAAGAGCAGGAAGTTTGGAACTCCAGAGAACCTCCCCCAGCCTTGTAATGAGAGTTTAGGAACCAATTTGCCAGATGTTTCTGAGAGTTAATCCTCTCCAGGTTGCCATGCAATCAGGATCCTGTACAAAAGCTTCACAGCATTAAAAATTCAGCCTTTGGTGTCTAGAGCAATATCCTTCAACCACACACATTTTTCTATCCAGCCTTCAAGAGGAGACCAGTGAGCACCCAGGCACGTGGTGATGATGTGTTCAGGTCTCTTTACAAATGGGAAAAATGTTTCCCCATTACCAAACGCCATTGATATGTTTTAGTGAAATTTCTGGTAAGAACTTTTCATGAAAAGGAAACACGTCAGAGTCACTGGGCAAGGCAGTCAACACTAAGAATATTATATATTTACAAAAGCTGGATTCGATCCGTGGAGTGTCCCAGAGCCTTCCCTATAAACCCTCCTTCCAAACAGCAGGCTAAATAAATAGAGGCAATGGACTCACCATCTGTAGAAGAAATTACTAAACAGAAAAAGATATGGTGAGAATCAGTATTGCAGGAGCATCATATGTTAATTATGTATACAAATGACAAGCAAGATCCACATATTCCATTAAACCAGAGGAGCGAGACATGGCCCAGTATCTCCTCACAGGGCCCAATATCAGTTTGCCACAGAGGATTTACACTATTATGTACTGCATGTGAGCTCAGAAAATAGAAAATGCAGATACGTGCAAATCAATGTTAAATACTGCACCTGGTGGACAAAAATACTGAAAGTGGGTTTGAGATCATTATAACAGTGAGGCCAGGAACTCAACACAGACATATCACATCCAAGACTGTCAGGGGTGTTTCTGAGAGGCCCCGAAGGGCAGAGAGTGGCTACACATAATCAACGCCATGCCAACAATAAAGATAGGCCTCTGTGTAATCCTTCTGTGACCTATGGTGCTGTGCTATCTGGTATTTTATTGCTTTTTGTATTTTACTACCATGTATTAATTATATATAACAATAAAGAGTTTCGTTTGGACATTTCATGCCTGTGTGTTATATATATCTTGATCACACTCTCATGCCCATCCCATTACCTCTCTTGTTCCTCCTCTTCCTCTTGATCCCTTTCCTCGTCCCCACCAGTCCCTTTCAACGTTCATGTCTCTATTTGTTTGTGACCTGGGCATTACATTAGGGTTTCTTACAGGAACATTTGTAAGAGGTCATTTGTAGGAGCACTGACACCTTAACTGTGGCTATACAACTGAAACTCCTGTCTCTCTCTCTTCCCCAGTAACCATTAACTGCTGTAGTTCTTCAGGGCAGGGAGGACCCTCACAGATCTCAGGCTGGCTTGGAACTCACCATGTATTGAGCCTTTGTCCTAATTATTTTCTATTACTGTGAAGATGCACTATGGGCACAGCAACTTACAGAAGAATGAGTTTACTTGGGTTTACAGTTACAAAGGGTTAGAGTTCATGACCATCCTGGGAAGGAGCATGACAGCAAGCAGGCACGTTATAGATCTGGCAATAGCTGAGAGCTTGCTTCCTTACCATCAAACAGGAGGTAGAGAAAGTTAACTGGGGATGGCATGAGGTTTTGAAACCTCAAAACCCACCCACAGACCTCAACGGCATACCTCCTCCAACAAGGCAGAGCTTTCTAGTCTTTTCTAAGCATTTTCACAAGCTAGAGAGCAAGTATTCAAACATAAGAGCCTCTGAGACTGATTCCTACTCATATCCCCACAGGCTTGAACTTCCCATAAAAGATGAGAATGCAGATGTGCTCTATCATACCCTATAAAGATACATACATACATACATACATACATACATACATACATACATACATACTGTTGGACCCTAGAGTCCACTCGGGTAGGAGGGGGTCGTCGCGAGAGACCACTCGAGGACCACAGTGTTGATGTAAAAGCACAAGGTTTATTGCTGATGCGTGTCAAGGGGCCTCAGCACTCACTCGGGAGGGAGGGAGGCACACCCCGAGTCACTGTTACAGACGTTTTAAAGGCTAAAACCGCAAAGGTTAGGAGGGGCTGCGTGCCCTATGTTAGGATTGGCTCTGGTGGTCACTAGGGGTGCTTGTCTAATTATTATTGGCTATTGCAGGGGTCGTTGGCCTCGGGAGCTGTTCTTGGCAAAGAGAGGTGTTGGGGAGTTTTCAGGGAATTTCCAGATGGTAATTGTTTACCTTAGTTGAAATTGTTTATCACGGTTGGCCACCTTGATCTCAGAAACTGAAGCTGAGCTGGCCTTTAATTTTTTGGGGGTCATTTTTTCAAGCTTGCCTGGGTCACGTTCCCAGGCTGGCTGAGAGAGAGAGCCTTACAATTCATACGTACATACATACATACATACATACATACATACACACACACACACACACACACACACACACACACACACACACACACACACATAGAAATGCAGGTCCCTAGCCTACTAGCTGGAAAACGTATTTGAGACTGGGTCTCTAGCTTGCCCGGAACTCACTATGTAGATGAGGTTGGTTTCAAATTCACAGAGACCATCCTACCTTGCTCCCCCAGGGCTGGAATTAAAGGCATGCTTCCACTGTCATACCCATCCTTAACTGGCAGCTCTTAAAGGAACTGTGATGGTGAGCAATTTAGTTAATTTTATTCGTGTTGATCCTATTCGTCAATCTTGGGCAAGTGTATTCACATTGCTAGGGTAAATTGATTCTCTCCTCACACCTCCCGGTGGAGTTCTCTGATAACCTCATAGCTAACGGTTAGAGATAACTTTGGCGATGGTGAAGATCCCATCCTCTTTCTGTGGTGGCTCAAGCACATAGCTGTATCTGGAAGGATGGGTACCCAACATTTATTAACAGATATGTGTGGTGAATGAACGTTGAGTCCTCTGTGATACACTGATGTCCCTAATTCAATTCCTTGTTTAAATTCCTTTAAAAAAAAAAAACAGATAGTCATAAGCTTGGTGAGGTGACTCAGTGGTAGAGTCCTTGTCACATAAGCATGCGGTCCTAGACTTTCATCACCAGAAGCCATGGAAACAACAGAGCATATCAACCATTCTTCAATATGGAGGGTGTAGACAGAGAATCCCAGTAAGCTTACAGGCCAGCTAGCCTGATGTACACAGGGGTAAAAAGCAAGAGAGCCTGTCTCTGACAAGGTAGAAGGTGAGAACCAACAAGTTTCTCAGGTGAGAACCCCTGAGATTGTCCTCTGACTGCCACATGCATGTATGTCAACTCACATGGAAACATGGATTCACACACACAAACACACACTCACACACAGATTAGGAAAGGGACACACAATATACATACATACATATGAGTGTATGTGAGATATATAGATATAGATACCCCTGTGTATGTATGCCTTTCCTAATCTTTGTGTGTGTGTTTATACTTTTTTCATTTATGTGTGTGCATATACTCTTTTCTGCTTTGAATAGATACTTTCTATTAAAACCTACAAGTTTAGGGAACAAATCTGCTTAGTTAAAGAGAGGAAAATAGACCAAAATGCCTTAGAGTTCAAAATCATTTAAAAGCCACTACTCTGGAGCCCCTGGTGGAAGACAGGGTGCAGTGCTGTCAAGATCAGGTCATCATTTCAACCTTCACACCATGCCTTTAAAATCGCTGCTGTTACTGACACACAAACAGGTGGTGACCCATTTTACAGATAAGAGTACACTGAGCCTCTGAAAATGTCAATACCTTGTGTAAAGTCAGATAACCATTGCATTCATCTCAAATACAACCAAATCAGAAAGAAGCTGTAATAGCCCTTGCTCACAGTTTTGTGGGCTCCAGTGCAAACTATGGTGTCCAGTACTTTTAGGAGTGCCGTGAGCCATCAACTTGTAGCAGGAACATATGATGCTAGAACCACTCCATTCACAAGTCAGGGTCAGAGTGAGGAGAAGGTCAGAATCTACCCCAGGGGAGCAGCTAGAGGCCCAAAGACCTTCTGCTCTGTTCATGTCATTTATTTTTGAGACAGGTCTTATGTGTCCTATGTTGGCCTAGAACTCATGATGTACCTGAGGATGACCCTGAACTCCAGGCCTTCCTGTGTGCCTCCAAAGGCCTAGCATCATAAGCGTGTACCACCAAGGGTAGTAGGAGGAGGTCTTTTTTTATTATTTTATTTTATTAATTTATTCTTATTACATCTCGATGGTTATCCCATCCCTTGCATCCTCCCATTCCTCCCTCCCTTCCATTTTCCCCTTACTCCCTTCCCCTATGACTGTGACTGAGGGGGACCTCCTCCCCCTGTATATGCTCATAGGGTATCAAGTCTCTTATTGGTAACCTGCTGTCCTACCTCTGAGTGCCACCAGGCCTCCCCTTCCAGGGGACGTGGTCAAATATGTAGGTGGAGATCTTAATGGTTTCACCCCTTCCCAGTGGCTCCACTATGCTGACCAAGGCTTTGGAAGTTGTTTAAGACTCATAGTACAAGGACAGCGCCCTGCTTTTCGCACTGCAGATTCACACCTTGGAGAACTTGTTAAAGCCTCAAGTCCTAAAGTCAGATACTCTGCATTAGGATCCCAGTGTCTTCATTATTATCTGGGTAACCTCAGACAAGTTACATATGTTTCTTGTGCTTAGTTCCTACATGTGTAAAATAGCAATAATCATAATGCCTACTTTGTATGTTATTTCTTTAATTAATTCATTCTCTCATATATTATATCTTAACCACAGTTTTCCCTCCTTCTCTCCATCCCCCACCTCCTCTATTCCCCTCTGCCACCCACCTCTTACATCCCCATTCACCCCTCCTCTGTTTCCCTTCAGAAAATGGCAGACTTCCCAGGGATATTGACCAAACATGGCATACCAAGTTGCAATAAGATTAGGTGCCTCCCTTCATATTAAGGCTGGACAAGGCAACCCAGTAAGAGGATAAGGGTCCTAAAAGCATCAGAGAAAGCCCCCACTGACTCTGTTAGGAATCCCACTAAAGCATAAGCATCAAGTTACACAGCTATAACACATATACAGTGGGCCTAGGTTAGACCCATGCAGGCTTTGTATATTGTTATTTTAAACATAACATTTCACTAGCCATTTAAAACAATTTACATAGCAGTACTCAATAAAATCAAGCCAGTGGGTTTTCAAAACACTCTTTAAGATGGACAAAAAAATCTAAACTATATATTTTTAACATCTTTAAAGTAAATAAGGCTCAAATACAAGTTTAATAAGATAATAAAAGCTTATATAAAAAAGATCAACACCTAACTCTATAATCAATACCTTTTATAAACAATATAAAATATTAGCTGTTAAGTCAGTAATAACCAAGCTACAAGCCATAGTGCTACAGAGGTTAGGTACAGAATAAGGGACCAGGAGGTCAGATAGGTCTCATTAGGGAAGGAAAACAGGATAGACAGTTATGGATGAGGGGGCTGGAATAGGAGAATCAAGTAGGGAGGTGGAGGGAAAAGGAACATTAGGGAGGGAATACAGGGAGAGGTGACTAAAATTAAGGGACATCTGATGGGTAGTATGGAAACAATATAGTAGGGGCTTCTCAAAATATATACATTATGAAGGAAATCAAGTAAAATTGCCAAATACTGAGGGAGACAGAGCTTCAGCTGGCCGTCTCTTCTCACCAAATGAAGAGCCCGGTACCAGGATTGGGTTATTGTACCTAATTGAGTTTTAGCCAAAAATTACCATGGGAATCCCAAACAATCCAGGGTGTTGCCAAGACTATGGGTTGCACTTCACAAACTGACAGCAAGATGCCATTGCTGCGGACAACACCTACACAACTAAGTGACCATGGAGATGTCGGTGGAGCTGGCACCCAGAGCCTTCACCCCTACGTTCTAGTGTCCTCAGTAAGGGAAAGTACTTTCTACACCACCAAAAGAGAGCGAAACACCAAGCCAGCCACAAACCCTTGACCAAAACCCTTTGATCATAAGTGGCATCCGCCCCCTGCAAGATATGGTAGGACAATGGTGGCACAAAGCTTGTGGGAGTAACCACCAATATTTGATTTGACTTAAGGCCCACTCCATGAGATGTAACCCTTACTTAATACTGCTTGGGTGACCGAGAGCCAAGGGCTAGTCCTAAGAGTCCAGGGACCTAGTCCTAAGAAAACCAAAAACTACTGTCCGAACAAAAAATTCTAAAGACATTCTGGTATATACTCATAGACCAGTGCTTTGCTCAGCCAACATCAGAGAAGCTTCCTCCCGCAACAAGTAGGAGCAAATACAGAAACCCACAGCCAGAAATTACACAGAGAGTGAGGGATCATGAAGCACTCATCCCTAAAAAGGATGACTCCATCAAACTCTTCCCCTCAGGGCTAAGGATACCCTGTAGAAGAGGAGGCAGAAAGAGTGTAAGGGCTGGAGGGGTTGGGGGTCATTAAGAAAACAAGTCCCGCTAAATTAAAAGAATGGCCAAAAGAATTCACAGAGATGGAGGCAGCATGTACAGGACCTGTACGAGTCTGTTCCAGATGGAGTTTTAGAAAAACAGGAGAAGTAGAGACATGGCCCTTTACCTAAGCCTGACGCAATCTCCAACTGATAGCCACTTGTAAATGAAAACTTAGTTTTCTCCAAGGGAGTCTCACTGGGAAACAAACCTGTCTTAAGGGTAGGCCCCACGTACAGCAGTAGATGGCCAACACTAAGTGAACTGAAAGGCATTCTTGGAGGTTCTGTGTCTCATAATGTTAAGTCAGGGTATGTTTGTTTGTTTGTTTGTTTATTGTATGTTTGTTTCCCACCTTAAAGGTCTGTGTATGTATTATGGCTTCCAGTTTTGAGTTTTTATGGGATTCTGAGTGTATGAACGTATGTGTGTGTGTGTGTGTGTGTGTGTGTGTGTGTGTGTGCGTGTGCGTGTGCGTGTGTGTGTGTGTGTGTGTGTGTGTGTGTGTGTGTGTCTATATGTATTTCTTTTGTTCTTTCTTTGGCTCTTTTTCTTGTTTGGTTGTTTTGTCTCACTCTGATTTGTTTGTTCCTGGTTTATCTTATTTTACTTTATTATTATTTGTTAGATTCCTGTTCATTTAAAACAAAAAGGATGTAGATCCAGAAGGGAGGAAAGGTAGGGAAGAACAGGATGGCATAGCTGGGAAGGAAAGCTGTGACCAGAATGTGTTATGTGAAATGGCGCACACCTTTAATCCCAGCACGAAGGAGGCAGAGGCGGGCAGATCACTGTGAGTCCAAGGCCAGCCTGGTCTACCAACCAAGTCTAGGACAACCAAGGCTACACAGAGAAATCCTGTCTCAAAAAAATAATATTTTCAGTAGAAAGAAAAAAAAAGATCTAAAAAACAAAAAGTACATGCACAAATATCTCTTACAATATAGTGTCTCTGCAGGTAACATAATGATTGTGTTTTCATCTTTAAAGCACATAAATATCTTCAGTCCTTGCTATTCAGTCACCAAGAAAGAGGACTGGGAAGAAAACAAATGATGCTTGACATTATTAGAGAAGGTAAAATAATGTCTTAAATAATCCCAAAGATTTCTTTAATTACAAAAGCAAGACCACACACACACACACACACACACACACACACACACACACACACACACACAGCCAAAAAAACAAACAAAAAACCTTTTTTATCATGAGCTCTCCAAATAATTAAAAGATTGGCACACAGACAGATGAGTCAAAATAGAATAATTAAGACTCATGAGTGTGAAGAGCTAAGAAGGAAGCTTGGTTTCTAGCTAAAAGAACTGTGGGGAGAGGGGCACTAGGGTGGGAGTTCTGAGGCCTGAGTCTCAGATCTGCCCACAAGATGTGGAGTGCAGAGGCCACTCCGCCACCACAAAGCATTCTGCTGCTAAGAGGAAAGGGGTGCTCTGCCACAGTTCTGAAATTTGGGCAGTAATTAAAAATGAATAGCTTCTAGGAAGGTGACTTTGACACATTCCTTGTCTTCTTAAGAAAGAGCGGCCTTCATAGCTTCTAAATCCTCTACCCAAGGCTGTGTTCAGTCTGAAAAACAGATCTGAGCCTTGAAAGCCACATCAATTAGGTGAGCACTCTCTCTTCCTTGTCAGCAAGGAGCAGGAGCAGAATTCCTGCGGTGGGTTGACCAGTAACTCCCCACTTCCTCCAAAGATGAAAATCACAAGGAAAGAAGGACACACCTCGACAGACGACAAGAAGTGATGACTGCAAGCTGTAGGTCTTTTATGACCGGAAGCATAAACAAAAAACAAAAGAAAAAGATCTAAGAAAGTATTTTTACACATTAAAAGAATTCTCTAATTGCCTTCCATGCAAGACTGTCAAAGGCAAAAACCAGGACCATTTACAACGCAATTAGGTGTTATCCTGGGGAAAACATAGCATTAAAAAGAAGATTACAGCCAATCATCCAAGCGTTTTCTTGTGCCCTGTAGGGCCCTTTGCTTAAAATAGGCAATTGGGGATTGACCTATGAGTATCTGATGAGGTTTACTCGGGGAACAGCTGATGGCAGAGCCCTGCTTCATTACAGCACACTTCTGATGCTTATCGAAGACCTGCAGTGCCCCCAGACATAGCTGGATGTTTTACCCCATAAGAATTCTAGCATCACTGTCAGTCACTGAAGAGTGACAAATAAAGGACAAAAATCATTACATAGAGATCACAAGGATGAGCAGGTTAAGTGATAGAGAGATAGTTGTAAATACTAAAACCGGGTCGTTAAGGAGAAGGGAGCCAGGAGATTGGGCCCTGAGAGCATTCACCTGGTAGCCAGCTCCCTTGTTCTCTGGGAGCTTTTTCTTCCTCAGATGAAGAGTCTGGTGTGCGAGTCACTTGCTAAAATACAACAGAGGCCATTGGTTTACAGTATTTACTGCTTGGTTCTTCTGGGACTTTTCACCTGCAATCTCCAGTCACGAGCTGCGCCCTATAATGAGGACACAGCCACTTGTCCTTACAGCCTGGAGAATGTGCGTTCCTTTGTTTTGAATTGCTTTCCCCCATCCCTTGCCTTGTGTTTTGTCATCTATCAGTGTGGTGCGTCACCACTGCCACTGTATCCCATGCTGCACATTTGTCCCGAACATGGAGCCAAAACAGTGTTCTCCCAGTTTCCACCTTTACGAGATTACCAACTCCAGCTTTTAGGATGGGTAGGATGTTGTTGTAAGCTGAGGGTACCACAGTGCACATAGAGACTGAAGCTGTGCAATAGCAGAAAGTATCATGTTGGATCACAATTAGGAAGATCCAAGTGTAAAGGGAAATCTAAGATGTACCATACAGGCATGAATGGCTTCAGCTGTGCTGCAGTCACCCAATAAATAAGAGTTTTGTAGAACAATACTGAATATGAAACGCAGACTGCTTAGATCAAAATGCCAACAACTATTTGAACTTCAACAACTTGCTAGCTTCTTAAAGCTCCAGTGTTCCCATCTCTGGAATGGGCAGGGTAGTTCTACTCACCAATATAATCATGTTAAATAATCTAAACATCTTGGCACTATGCAAACTATGTTGTTAAGAAATCAGACGAGCATAGTGGTTCATGACTGTAATCCAAGCACTTGGGAGGCTGAAGCAGTATCGCCAATAACTGCAGGCCAGCCTGGGCACCTATTTTAGCTTGTACTAGGAAGTAGTAGATAGAATAAGTGAACAGAAAATTAGGCTTCACATTGGTTGAGGGATATCATAAAAGAACCTTGCAAGAGCTCAATACACAGAAGTGTCTAGAATAGAGATTATCCAAGGAGCAAGCTTCTAAGCAGAAAAACAGAGTTCATGCTGTGTTTCATTATTAATTTCAATGGTAAAGAACAGAGACAGGAAGGGGCTCTTTAAGCTGGGCTTCCTTCAGAGAGCTGGCAACCTGAGAACACAGGAATACCACCCCCAAATCTGCCTTCCCTCTCATCTCTAGCAAACATACTCGCTAGGTGTGGTGGTTTGAATAGGTTTGGCCCCCGTAGACTCATGTGTTTGAATGCTTGACCCTTGGGAAATGGCACTATTAGGAGGTGTAGCCTTGTTGAAGTAGGTGTGGCCTTGTCGGAGTAGGTGTGGCCTTGTTGGAGTAGGTGTGACCTTGTGGGTGTAGGTGTGGCCTTGTTGGAGTAGGCTCAGCCTTGTTGGAGTAGGTGTGGCCTTGTTGAAGTAGGTGTGGTCTTGTTGAAGTAGGTGTGGCCTTCTTGGAGGAACCCTATCACTATGGGGGCAAGCTTTAAGGCCTTCCATGGTCAAGCTATGCCTAATGTTTAACTTCAGTCTCCTTCTGGGTACCTGCAGAAGACAGCCTCTTCTGATGTTTTCATATCAAGATGTAGAACTCTTGGCTCCTCCAGCACTATGTCTGCCTGCACGCTGCCATACTTCCCAACATGGTAGTAATGGAGTAAACCTCTGAAACTGTAACTCAGCCCCAATGAAATGTTTGCCTTTATAAGACTTGCATTGGTCATGGTGTCTTTTCACAGCAATACAACCCAAACTAAGACACTAGGGAATGGAAAGGAAGGCAACCAGTATTCCCAAAGCTTAGCAATTTCCTCTCCTCTCATTCCCTTCTCTCAAAAGCTGGGTTTGCATCCTACCAATGCCACTAGGCTTTGCGTTCCTTCCACTCTACCTCTTGGGTGAGGTGTTAGCTCAGAGCTGCCTATTAGCAGTGTACCATGGCTGTTTACAACATATACACAAATGTGCCAACAAACCATAGAGTAAAAGTGACTCTCCCTGAGAGTCTCTTATCAGTTTCACCTAGAAGACAGGAAAAATTCATATTACCCTAGAATCTGATTCAGTAGGTGGGGGTCCAAGAATTTATATTTGGAACAAGTTCACCCTAGTGATGCTGTGAGGTGAAACACCAGCAAAAAATAGGGGGGAGGCTTGATTCATGGCATGACCACCCTGTGCACATGGGACACTAACTAAATAGAGAAGCATTGATCCCGCTCCCTGGACAAGGAAAATATTTGCACTTAAATACATAAGAATTGAGTCAATTCGAGCCAATCATTGATCATCATATGTAATAATCAGATTTTACATCTATCCAAACACTTTGGAGGTGGAACAATGGATTCTGTCCTTCCCTTCAAAATTACTGTGCAAACTGTTTTGTTAGACCTAAGTTAAATAGAAACATAGAGAAGCAAGTGAAGCAGGTCAGGAAATTAAATCCATAATAAAGGCATCAACTTCAACATTCCCTATTCTTAATCTAAATTCAGATTTTAATGTCATTAGTTACCATTAAGTTTCTTTTAGGGACAGATGTTTCTTTCCTTTACATGTAGGTTGGTTCACAGATACTGGGGCTTCAGCACAGTGGGGCTCACAGGCATCTATAATGTGATCTGATGCCCTCTTCTGGCATCGAGATGTACATGCAGATAGTACACTCATACATAAAAATAAATAAATACTAAACAAAAACAAAAACACTGGGTTGAAAAATGCCAGAACAAAAATTTAAGTGCTATAGTTTATTGTAACTCTCCATTTATTATCAGTCTACTCTCAAACACACAAGCTACACAGTAAAATAACAAAATAAACTCTAAGTTTAAATGTATGGGTAAACTTTCCCAGGTGTTAAAGAAACGGCTACTATAAATGGGATGGAGTAATGAGTGCATTCATTAAACCTTTGCTATCCAGGCACTAGGGAAGAATGAAGCCTCATCTATGCCTTTTATTTTAAATATTAATCAGAACACAATCTCTGAAGTAAATCATGTCAGGAAACACTACAGAAAAGCCCAGTAGAGGAGCCAGAAAACCTCTCCTTCCCTAGTGTCTTAGTTTGAGTTGTATTGCTGTGAAGAGACACCATGACCAATGCACATCTTATAAAGGACAACATTTCACTGGGGCCTGGCTTACAGTTTCAGAGGTTAGTCCATTACCATGATCCTGGGAAGCATGGCAGCGTGCAGGCTGATATGGCGCTTGAGGAGCCAAGAGTAAAACCTAGAACATTTGAATTTTGTAGTTCTGAAAATTTGTTGACAAGATTTAGATCTTCCTGAGACACAAAGAAGCATTTTCAAAGGTCTGTGTAAAGACTGATTGGCAGCATTATTAGTGGATTTGCAGGGTTTTCAACTTACCATGACTTTTGATGGGTAGCTTTAAAAAAGATCATAGTTTCTACTAAAACCCTGAAGTCAGCTATTTGATAAACACTTTTCTTTATTTGTTTGTTTATTACTGGGTTTCAAAGAAGGATTTCTCTCTGTAGGCCTGGCTGTTCTAGAGCTCAGTCTGTAGACCTTCAAACTCCTAGCAAATAACTTTAAAATCAGAGCCTCTTACACAATCTTCTGGCCTTATTATGCTTTAAACAAGAAGTGGATTATGTGTTCCTTCTAATAACCCTTAGCACTTCTGTCTACAAGACTGCCTGTGATTCTTCAATCTTTAACTCAAATCTTGGCTCTTTTAGGCAAGAACTTATTCAATGAACTGTAACCTCAGCAGAAAGAAAGAAGAAATGTGTGACTAAAAAGAATGGTGTTCCATTTCTATTTTGTTAATCAAACTCCTTTGATTTTATGAGCTTACTTTTTAGACAGGCAGGTGCTTGGAGAGAACATTTTGTTGGTAGTAGTTCATTTTTCCTTAACTAAACTACATTGTGTTTTCACCTTTAAAAAAAGACAATTCTTCACCCGCCTATCATGTAAGAAATACATATTGGCTACTCTATGTGAAATCCCTTTCTAGCTAGATTGTTCCCCACACATTTTTTAAAGTCAAAACCACTGAAACCTAAGGGGAAAATGGAGCCAGTAAAAGACAAGATTCTAGGCACATCTGCTGATTCCATCTCCCTGCTGTATGGGAGCCAAACTGCTAAGCAGTTTTTCTCCATGCTGTGTCATTACTGATGTTCAGACACAAGTGGGCTGCCCTCAGGAGAAAGAGTCAACTCTAAGACTCTTCTGTTCATATAACACTCACTAATTGAGCTATTAGCCATTTTTCTGAATCACACACACACACACACACACACACACACACACACACACACACGCATGAACACAAAGTCCATCTTTGGTGTGTGACTTCAGGGTCTTACACCCTATCCACACTGTGATGCTTTTATCTTGAACATATCATGCTATTTTCTGGGTTCCGCATGCAACCACTGTCTCTGGACACTTCTCTTCCTTTGTCATGTTACACGGCATATGCTCTTTAGGTATCATTTCTTTAAAAAGCTACTTCTAACACCATATTTAGTGTCCATGTGCTAAGAGATTTTCCATTACCACCATCTATCAAATTAATCATATGTTAATAGATCTCCTACATATGAATGTCTCCTGGCTTTGATTGCTTTCTATCCTTACCCTTAAGAAACCACTGTACAGTGATAAATATTAATAAACAAGGCTGCAATAAAATAGGTACAATTCTAACCTGACTTAGTGGGCTATTAAAAGAGAAAAGAAAACATAAAGTTTAGAGGGAGTAAATGTTGGAGTTAAGCTAGGGGTAGGTGTGATAACAATTTATTGTATACGTGAAAGTTTTTCAAAAATAAAAAAAAGCATAGTAAAGACACAAAAGAAATGAGCATGATTAGTAATGGAGAAAAGCTTTCTTCATAAGGCAGAGTCGAGGAAGGTGACATGTAAAGAAAGATGCTGCCAATAGAAAGTTTCCTCCATGCCCAGGGAACAGCCAGTGCAAGAGACCTATATCCTGGGAAGAGATGCCTCTAGGAAAACTGGGAGGAAGCAAGCAGAGCTGTAATCTAACAAAGAGAGAGCACTTGGAGATGAGGCTGGAGACGAAAGAGGCCATGGGTTCTAGAGGCATTCTATCCAGAAAAGCTAGCCAGAGTAGGAGGGATTTGGGCTGCTGAAGGATTATCTTGGTGATGCTGGTGATGACAACAGCCACAGAGATAAAGGCAATGCAACAGCTAAGAGCTACAAGAAGCTCGTCATCTCTCAGACACTATCCTAAGCACCTTCACGGGTGAGTTCATTGACCACAGTAATAAATCTGTGAAGGGAGACATAGTATGCAAATTCAGTGATGAGACAGTTAAATATGTTTCTCCTTTGCTGTTTTAAGATTCTTATGCTGCAGCTGGGGCTGTAGACGGTGCATTTTTGAAAAGCAGAAATACAACAAGGAAGGCATCCTGAAGAGAAGACCAATAAACTCAGCAGGTTCTGTACTACGATGCAAACTGCCCCAAGCTTCGTGTCCACCCTCACTTTCAGAGCAGGACAAACAAATAGAAATTCTACTTCCTAACTGGACTTTTCTTCTATTCCAGCCTTCAAACATGTTAAGAATTTTAGGCATATATATATGCCTATATATATATATATTAGATATATAATTTATTTATTCAGATTACAACTCAATTGTTATCCCATCACTTGTATTCCCCCTTTCCTCCCTCCCTTCCACTTTCACCCTATTCCCCTCCCCTAGGTCTAAGACAGAGGGGGACCTCCTCTCCCACCATATGGTCACAGTCTATCAAGTCTCATCTTGGTAGCCTGCTTATTCTTTCTCTGAGTGCCACCAGGCCTCCCCACCAAGGGGAAGTGGTCAAATATGGGACACCAGAGTTCATGTCATAGTCAGTCCCTGCTCTCCACATAACCATGGAGAATGTCCTGTCCATTGGCTAGATCAGAGTAGGGGTTCAATGTTTACGGCTTGTATTGTCCTTGATTGGTGCAGTAGTTTGAGCAGACCCCCACTGGGCCCAGATCTGCCCATTATGATGTTCTTCTTGTAGGTTTCTAGGACCCTCTGGATTCTTCTATTTCCCCGTTCTCCTACATTTCTCTCACCTGGAGTCCCAATAGGATTTTTTTAGGCCTTTCAACAACCACCATAGTTTTCTGCTCACTCAGATGGGTACTTTCCTCTTGAATCCAGCAAGAGCTTTTATGAATGCAAGTCATAAGTCTTCTAGTGGATGGCATAGATGGACTGAACATTGAGCCAAAGGCAAAATATAAGGGAAGAAAATAGCACATGGACAGGTTGAGAGGACAGAAGAAACACGGGGCTGGAAGCAGAGAGCCCTGGTCTCTCTTGGCCAATTTCTTCCACTGGGGAAGCTGTTTACCATTTGTGGGTCACAGTTTCCTCATCTGTATGAGAGCACTGGGCTAGATCACCTTAAGATCCTACTTGTTGACTTCTATGATGCCCCAGCAGACTGGAAGTTGAGCAAGCACACCCATGTCAATCCAGGACTAGAAACTAAACCTGCTACAGCTGCAGGGATGCCAGCAGTGATGGGTCCACTGTCCCACTCGTTTATAATTCTTGGCACAGACAAATGGACAGCATATCAATGCAGCAACTTTCATCTCACTTCAGTTAACTAAGAAGTTAGTTACAAATCAGCTGTAGGAAACACTACTTTAATTGTTTTTAAGTAGAATTAGTAAGAGAGATCACTGGTCTGTTGAGAAACCTCAATTCATGGTTGGTCTTTCTAACTGGGTCCGTGAGGCCAGTGTTTTGTGACACCAAGTGTAGACCAGTGGGGCATGTAGTTAGTAGACACCCAGCTTGAATTATGCATTGTTAACTACCTAAAGATAGGCAGGGGCAGCCATGCATAGCTATTCTTAGGGGCTTAAGAATTTGCTTCATTTCTCACTGCTCAGGCATTCTATTGCTCAGTCCCTAATGAAAAGAAATGGCAGCCTAGATTCAGAAGGTCAGCTGCTGCTACTGGCCTGCCACCCATTGCTTGGGTGATTTTCTACAAATCTTTTAACTTTATAGAGTGTCAGTCAAGTTGCTGAGCTTAACCACCATATGAGCAAATACGGCACTCTTCCACGCACCACAGAAACAGGACTGGATGTCTGTCCTTGCCTGCCCAAAAGCAATTCTCCCTATACTGGGAATAAAGTAGGGCTGAATGAATAGAATTGGTGGGAGCTGTGATTGCGCATGTTCTGTTTGACTAGACTTGGAATCACTTAGGAGACACAGCTCCGGGTGTGTGTTTTTAAAGAATTTTTTTTCAGAGATACTTCTCCAAAGACTGAATACACACCATGAATGTTTTCATAATTAAAAATTAATGAGACAGAGTTAGCTAACTGAGGATGGTGACCATGCAATTACAGCAGCCCTGCTGCCCCCTGGGCAGATACAACTTCCATGAATTGAGCTCACATGCTGAATAAAATGGGGGAAAGAGAAAGCAAGCTAATCTCTCTCTCTTTCCTGACTCCTGACACAATGTGACTGGCTACCTTAAGCTTTCACTGCCATGCCTTCCTGTCACGATGAGCTATGTCTATTCTCAAGCCAGGTGCCAAAATAAACCCTCTTTTCTTTTAGTTGCCAGTGTGAAGAGAAGTCACTAACACCATGGCAAATTTACATCCAAGTAAGTGCCCATTGGAATTAGACAGTTGTCTATGGGGAGCTGGCGAAGCTCTGTGTCAGTGTGTGTTGTTGACATGAGCACAGCCATGTCAATGACCCCAATGCCTCAGACACATAGAAAGGGCAAAGCCTTCGCCAGGTCAGGCTCAGAGAGATGGCAAAGCCTTCCCCAGATCAGCATCAGAGAAATGGCAAAGCCTTTCTCTGGCCCAAGTACAGATGTTACTAAGACTTCACCTTTAACTAAAACCAAGTATGCAGAAACTATCGGCCATAACATCAGCAGGACCCAGATGACTGCAAATGGACTCTTCTCCCCTACCAAGATCAACTGTGATTGGCTGACCTGCCTACTTCTTGACCAGCTATATTTAAGAATCCGGCCTCTTCACTCAGGGGTATATAATAAACACACTGCCATTCCAGGCTACTAGCGTGTCTCCATTAGAGTACATAGCCATGTGATCCCAGCTTTTCTGTACCTGTGCCTGTCCTTTTTCTGTCGCCCAAGTCAGGTCAAGCCAAAACCAAGTTGATATCAGCACTTGTCTTTGTCACGGCATTTTTTCACTCTACGCCATATTTCCTTCATCCATCCCTCCATCCACCATCTTCAGTTCTATTCTTTTGAAAGACACAGGAGGAAGATGGCATTCCTAGGCAGTCTATGTCTTACTCTTTCTGTGAACACACATTTGGATTCTCTGAATAGCCACCTTTTACCTCTTATTCATTGATCAGATGCTGAGGGTGAACGATATGAAGAACATTCCAGAAACGCAGATATAAAGACAAGAGTTCCGGTCCTCAGGAACCCAACAGAAGAGAATGATGAGCACTGTAAGAGGGTGGGAGGATGCCAGGGACCCACAGGGGAGCACCATTTTCCATAGAGCAGTAGAGGAGGAGTGAAGGGAGGAGGCACATGGAGGAAGGGAAGCTCTTACCACAGTGCCTTATTTCTCTCCATCATGCACTGGTTTGAAGCTACTTTATTTTTCTGCTGTTTATGTGCTAATTTAGGTACTTGACTGTAATAGTTTTTAGTGTCTCTGTAAGAAATGACTATTAGAAATTAAGAATCTCAGCCGGGGGTGGTGGTGCACGCCTTTAATCCCAGCACTTGGGAGGCAGAGGCAGGTGGATCACTGTGAGTTCGAGGCGAGTCCAGGATGGCCCAGGCTACACAGAGAAACCCTATCTCAAAAAAAAAAAAAAAAAAAGAAAAGAAAAAAGAAAGAAAGAAATTAAGAATCCCAAATGAAAAAAAAAAAAAAAAAAGAATCCCAAAGTAGGTTCAAGGGATAAATGCAGAACACCTGATACTGTCACTCTATAGGCTGAGGAGAGGGGTCCCTGACGTTCTTCAAACACTAGATACCTGTATCATCTGTCCATCATTAGAAGCATGTCCTTCAGTGCTCTCTTCCTTTGACTCAGCCTCCTCTATGGTACCTCTATTTCTCCTTTATGGCCCCATCTGGATACACCAATCCTTGCTTTATGGCTGCCAAACCAGCAATTAAATTCAACATGAAGCCTGAACTTCCTTCTTCTATGCAAGTGAATGTGTTCACAAGTTACTGAGACCAGAGCCTGAGCAGCCCTAGCCAAGCATTGTTTTCCCACATCTCCCTTTGAGGACATTAATTATCGGACAACAGAGGCCTTGCCTTGCTCATTGTTGATTGTTGTTTCTCCAACGGGTATAGCAGCACTTGACATTCCATTGAGGCTCAATATTTATTTGTTGACTAAATGACTAATTAACAGAGGTGACAGAAACACTGATAATAATATTCATCGCTTACCATGGGAATTTCTTTACACTCACTCTCTCTTTCAATATTGCCAAATTTATGTGCATAAACGTGAGTATGATGGATAAAGAACAAGACAGAGAATGACAGACCAGCTACAGGGGAGTGAAAGAAAGCTGAGCACTAAAAGCATCAGTGCTCGGCACTGCATGGGGCTGAGTGGTTGATATAACCTGAAGCAAAGCGCTCTAACATGTTTTGCCCACTCTTTTAGACTTGGTGACTGCAGGGTCCAGAAATTAAATCTAAAAGTATTTACTATATCGTGGTGTTCTTGACAACTGCATGCTTAGATATTTAAGTGTTCTTGGAAAGAAAAAAAGAGAAAGTCAGGATTCCAGAAGCTTCTTTAGCACAGGCTGAGTATAAAGTTGTAGTTGCCATTTATAGAAATAGGTCAGAGGCTTGGTCCTGAGACTGGGGCTGCTAGGAAGTGGTAAAAATGTTAAAAGGCATGGTCTAGTGGGAGGAGGTTAGGTGAGTAGCAGCTTGCCCTGGAAAGAGATACTGAGACCTGCAGTCTCCTTTGTCTTTCTGTTTCCCAGGTACCCTGAGGAACACAAACCTCCTCTGCCTCAAGCTGCTCCCTGGAGCTTCCACCATGATGTACTGTACCATCACAGACAAAACAGCCTCAACTGAACAGTCACACATCTTTGAAAACATGAGCTGGAATGAAGTCATCTTTTTGAAGTTGACTATCTCACATATTTTTTTCATAGTAACAGAAAACAACCACACCATGCCCCTGGCAGTTGCTGGAAAACTCTCACCCCTGGGTCTCTCTATATCTTCTTAAAGAGACAGCAGTTGTTCTCACAGGGACACCCTATGCTCAGCATCATCTATTTTCTGATTACATCTGATTCATTGATTATACCTGCAAAGACCCTAATTCCAAGTAGCGTCACACTGTGAATTTCTGTGTAGACGTGAATTTAGGGAGGGGGCACTCTTCTGGTAACTGCAGCAGGAGTCTGGTTCCTGACTTAAAATCCCCGAACTTCCCAAGGCTCACAGTGGTGAACGGCAAGAGGGCTGCCTCTAGAGTAGTAACATACATTTTCTACTTTAAAGTTAATGGAATGTATGCCACAGTTCTCCCCGAGTCTCCCGAATAACAGCTTTTGAAAAGCTTCTTTGAAAGGAAAGCCGCTGCCAGAACACACCTTATCTTTATCGATAAAACCTCAGGAAAACTAAGCCATAGAAGAAAAATTTTCAAAAATGCACTATGAACTTGAATGCAAGCCACAAAGGCTTCTGACAAGAATAAAGCCCGGGGCTTGTGCCCTCTCCCTTCGCGAAGCCTTTCAGCTTTTCAGAAAAAGATGCCAGGCACAAATGGGCCGTTGGCCTGAATTGGGATCTGAGAGGGTGTAAATAGCAGTGGGCTTATTGCTGTGGAAATCTCAAAAGGGTCCCTCAGGTTGGTTTGAGTTTCACGTGACTGGGCGTTTCTACCGTTGGTGATCAGAGAAAGGCCTTTTGTTTAGCTTAGCACAGTATGCGGAGCCTGTCTCTCATCAAAATGGGGGTAGAAAGGACGAATCTGGGTAATGCAGACCTCAAGATCCCTCTCTAAAAGAAACAAGATGGAATTGCTGTTAGAATAAGTCCATCAAGCCAATTGTGAGCTTAAACATTAGCGAGGTCAGGTCTGCAGCGCTCATAGGAGCAGCCATCCCCAACCTG
Source organism: Acomys minous (assembly GCF_964271855.1). Taxonomy (NCBI): domain Eukaryota; kingdom Metazoa; phylum Chordata; class Mammalia; order Rodentia; family Muridae; genus Acomys; species Acomys minous. The sequence continues at coordinate 67,209,053 of NC_140490.1, forward strand.
CCTTTCTTCCCTTTGTTCCTTGGAGTAAGGACTAGTTCTGTAAAAGAAAGAAGTGGAAAATTACATGCAAGATCTCCTGCTCCCTCTTAGTGACTTGATGGGCCTCTGTAAATGCCACTTCCATAGAATCCTATGAAAAGAAATGCAAGGGAGGAAATACTGAGGTAGAGATTAAGAAAAGCAATGTTTCTATACATGCCTTTACTTTTCTATTTTTTTACAAGACTGCTAACCATATATTTTATTTCTAAAAAGCAGAATATGATTAGATCCATATCAATAAACAGTTATGTGCACATACCAGGTGGAAATGGATGGAAACAAATGAGCGATAGAAAGAGAAACTGAACATTCAAATTTTACCAGTCACATTTTACAACAGAATTGATTTTTAAAAAAATAGGAGCCTGAAGCCTGGAGAGATGGCTCAGTTGATAAGAGCAGTTGGCATACAATCATGAAGATATGAATTCAAATCCCAGTACCTACGTAAAACTGCAGATGTGGCCACTCATCTGTAACAGCAACACTGTAGACTCCAGGTTCACTGAGAGGAAGTTTATCAAAGCAAGTACAATGGAAGGCATCTGTCCTCTTCCTCTGTCCTCTGCATGTATTCATGGGCACATACATGCATGCACATGGAGAGAGAGAGAGAGAGAGAGAGAGAGAGAGAGAGAGAGAGAGAGAGAAAGAAGAAGAAGAAGAAGAAGAAGAACAAGAACAAGAACAAGAACAAGAAGAACAAGAAGAAGAAGAACAAGAACAAGAACAAGAACAAGAAGAACAAGAACAAGAACAAGAACAAGAACAAGAACAAGAACAAGAACAAGAACAAGAACAAGACGTTGAAAAAGAAGTTGTTGTTCTTGTTTTCATTTAATAAACACCTAGACAGTTCTCCCTCACAGGTGTGGCCTTTGGAACGGGAGAGCTTGAATGGTCCAGGGTATGGAAGTTTGTGGATTACAGGCTAGAAAAGAAACAGAAAAAGCCAACACAATTTCCCTTACAAGACACGTGCCCTCAACTCCTGCAGGCATGCTGATTCTCTTAACTTTAAGACATGCCATTCCTGGTTCTGGAGAGATGGCTCAATGGTTAGAGAGCACCGAATGCAGTTCCAGAGGACCTGTGCTCAATTCCCAGCACCCAAGTGGCAGCTTACAACTGCCTGTAACTCCAGGATCCAAGACACCCACATACCGACACACACGCAGGGAAACAACAAATACACATAAAATAAAAGTAGAAAGAAAGAAAGAAAGAAAGAAAGAAAGAAAGAAAGAAAGAAAGAAAGAAAAGATATGCCATTCTCTGGACTCTCAGGAAACCCAAGCCATCCTGAGCAATCAATAGCAATCCTTCTCCTGTTTATCGCATGCAAGCAATCTTTTCTAGGTTGGTTCTGGGTCACTCAAAGCAAGAGTTTGCTGTGCTGTTGAAGTGTAGTCCTATAAAGGGAAAATTTTTATTTATATTTCAAAAATCAAAATTCCCCTCTGGAAAAATAGTTCTAAAATCATGTTCTTCTAATCCTGAATTATAAAACAAAGGTTCAGGCATGACTGACAAAGAGAAGGAACTGGAGAAATAACGAGAACTGTTGCTTTGAAAGCTGGAAGACAAGTGTTCTAGTGTACATCTGCCACTGTTCGTTAATTACTAAGTACTGCAGCTATGACTTTTAAAGACCTGGATAGAACACATACTGGATCTAGAATGGCGGGCTTAGCAGTGAGGAAAGAATAGCTTCAAGGGTTGGGTGTAGCTCAATGGCAGAAGGCCTGCTCAGCAAGCATGAGGCACTGGATTCCACCTCCAGAACCCAGGGGGTCATGAAAATAATAGTAATAATAATAATAACAACTCCAACCAGCTGTGTGATTCCGTATATATACGAAAACCTTCTGTTCATTTTTATGACCCTTTTCCAGAATATTGCCAAAGTTTTGCAGCAAGCCATGGTGTAAAGACATTTTCACTCTTGTAGGCATTGCTGCGATGTCCTGGGTAGGGCTTATTTCCCTCCTCTGTGTCACTCATGCTGACAGTTACCGTCTTTTCAAATTCTCCTCCTTCACTCACCTTTGTAAGCTGCCGTTCTTACAGGGCTGAGAACAAAATCCCATCCTTTCCTTGTGCGAATCTGGATGGTTAATGAGGTCGGCACTTTCTGTAGCCCTGTTGCTCCCTCAAATTCCTCTTCTGTAGGTTCTAATTTATGTAGTTTCCCTGTTTTCTATCAAGCTGTTGTTTTTATTTAAGGTCTTAAAATCTAGGTATATTTCTAGAACTGGACATTATTGGCCTGTGGCAAAGCTCTGTGCTTTTAACTCTGTGGTGTGTTTTCTGAGCAAAACCTTTTTAACATTACAAAACATATCACATTTTGACTCTTTCTAATACCATGAAAATTTTTATTTGAGAAATCTTTTCTACCTTGTGATAATAAGTATGTTCATTATATTTTATTCTGTTTTTCTGTGTTTATGACATACGTATTTAGAAATTTAGAAATTTTAAACCACTTATCAATTTTACTTCTTCCTTTATAACTTCTTTTCTAATATTTTATTTATTCATTTATTTATTTTTATGTGTAACAATTGCTGCCTGCGTGAGACAGTATGCATCAGGTACATGCAGTTGTGCACAGAGGGCAGAGAATGTCGGAGTACCTGAAATGGAAGTCACAAGGGATGGTGCAGTTGATGGACATGGGTGATGTGGCATCTTTGTAAGTTCCCATATCAGTGCTGGGAACAGAACTCTGCCTCCCTGGAAGACTAGCTCTTAACTGCTGGATGGTCTCCTCAGTCCTTCTTTATAACTTCTCATAATTTAGCAAACCCTTTCTTAGCCAAGTGGTTGGCACACGCTTACGGTTCCCAGTGCTTGGACTGCTGAAGCAGGGTCATAAGTTCAAGGACAGCCTTGCTATGCAATAAATTCCATTCCAGTTTTAGTTAGCATGATCTTAGGAAAAAAAACTCTTTCCTACCTATGGTCATACATATAATTATTATATTGAATTCAGCCCTTTGAATGTTTGGTATTTAAATGTGTACTAATATATTTTATATATATTTGGGATGTTAATGAATATTTCTAATTCAATCTTATATATTAAATTGATATTAAATAATGTTGCATAGTGATGTAATTTATGTATTAACATATTTTAGATGTTCATCATTTCATGCATAGTAAGATAATTTATATATGTTTATGACACAGAAGGTTTATAATTCTGTCATTATAAATTCTATGGTCTTAATATTTTACTATGTTTTGTCCCAATAATTTCCGTGTTGTTTTGTTTCTCATCGCAGAAGTCAAATAGCGTAAAGAATTGCCTCAGGGCAGGTGGCGTTTTTGCTCTAGCTGAGATGTCTATCTGTCCTTATTGGTCCTGAGACTGCAGAATTCACTGCCTCTGACTACAGGGCTCGTGCTCCTGGCTTTGGCAGAAGTGCTTCTACTGGAGCTTTCCTGTTAACTGCCAGGGCATGCTTCTCTGAACATTCTCTTTTAGCCCTAACACACATAATTATAGAAGTGATCACTGCACTTCATTAATGGCAGGTTTTTTACAGTCATAGGAAGCAAATGGATTTTCCCCTTTAACCTGTAAATGTAGTAGATTATAGTAATAATTTTTGCTATTGTGAAAAGCTTCTAGTCCAAGAATAAATCCTATTTTACTTTTTATTGATTCATTTCTTTCATATTTATACATAATATTGCTATTACTGTATAATTTTTTAATCTCTACTTGTAAATAAGATTGGACTATAATTGTATTACCATTCATTCTCCTTATTACATCTTATTTATATTAAATGAATAAGATAAGCCAGTTACCTATGTATCTTTGCTCCCAATTTCCAAACTAAGAAATATTTATTTTTTTAAAAAGTCCTTCACAAAGCCTTCTACACTAAGATTCCTTTCCATTGGAAGGATGTTAAACTAGAAAATTAATACCAAAGTGTTGCATTCAGATTTCTCTATTTCTTCTTGAGGTGGTGTTGGTAACACAGAGTCTTTCTCATATGCACACTCGCAAAGCCTCACATCTCAGTTTTCTCAGACTTGGTGACATTCCGTTTCTATGCTAAGCATCCTACCTAGCTGAGAGAAAAATTCAGGAAGCTTTAAAAAAGGTTGGCATTTCCATACAGTCATCAATTACTAATTAATTCTTCAAATGTGTACAGATATAAAAAGATACTCAGAAGATAATTAATACATTCTCCCTCAGTCAAAGAATAAAAACTTGAGTCCATTTTGATAGATTGTATTATTTTAATGAAAATATTTGTTGTTTATGTCTTATTGCCATTGTTTTTATATCATAACCTGTCTTGCCCATTTACATAATGTTTTAATATAGGCTTTATATGAAAACATAATAAAGTCACTTCTACAGGAGAAAGCTGGGTGGAATGGTAATACATTTCTTTCTCTCCAACCACAAGCATCAGGCCTGAAGTGTTAGCCAGGATGACACCCCGGAGCAGAGGAAAAGGTAACTTTAAAATTGCATATTTAAATATACACCTGCTATGCAATGGGGGTAAACATCACCAAAATGTTTTCAGTGTTCAGCAAAGGTGCTATGGTACTGCAAAAGTAAGCAAAGTGTCCCAAAATTGTTGACTTGGCTTTTGCTTTAAAGCAGTGTGCCCAAATTTGGAGACTCACAGGTGCAGTCTTGCAGAAATTAAGTACAATGAGCAAAAGACAAAATATTTATGCTAGCCAATACAGAAAAAACTTCACACAGTGCCCTGCCCTTAGAGATTTAAAGTGTAAATTAATATAAAAATGTCTTCAGTATTTTTACAGTGAAGAGATCTGCTCAGTTTTGTTACCGTGATGCTTCCGTATTATTTAATTGTAGACTGCTTTTTTCCCCATTCTGAGACTCCTTGAGGTCATGAATGTGCTTTGAGAAAATCTATGTAAGGAGTTTTGGGTTACATTTCCTCTGGAGTTCCAAAGTTGCGTCCCTCTGGGGGCGGGGGAGGGGGGGTAGAATCTCAGAGCAGTGTACATCATCCTGTGAAAGCAGAGGGCGAGTCCTGCCAGTCTTCTAGCACAGCCATTGGTGCTTCTTCATCAGGGCTCCACCCTGGTGGCCCTAACCAATCCTAACCATCGCTCAAAGCCCCGCCCCTTCCGGTCTTCAAATCCCTTCGGAAAGGCATGGAGACCAGTGAGGTGAGCAGGAGCATGCATGGGAATGTGGCTGTGAAATGAAGCTGGCCTACACAATCAGCGTGTGCTAGGAGGTGCACGCTTACTACCTCACAGAGGGGTAAACATCAACACAAAAATCAGTGGAAGATGTCCTCAAAATCACACCAAAACAGAGCAGATAGGGGGAGCCAAACTCGTAAGAGTCCCTGAAAAAAAAATTTTTTTTTGTTGATTTGCGCAAGATTTCACTTTCTGAAGGGCAATGTAGCTCATCAAAGAAAAATAAGAGCGCCTGCCTGCCCCATCTACTGCTCCCCTGTCTCTCTTCCCTCTTTTTCCCCTCACCCTCCCCCAAGGAACAAAAAACGTTGGGGTAGGATGATAAACATGTGTATTATATCACAAAAGGCAAAAGCACTAAGCTCCGCCCCCCTCAACAAGGCCACAGTTTTAGATATCCATTAAGATAACGAAATTTCTGTGCTGAAAATGTGACTGTCTTTTTTTTTTTTTTTTTTTTTTTGCTTCAGGCGGCTAACTAGTGAGAGCAGTCTAACTAAATAGACTTATTTATCTAAGAAGTGTGAAGATATGAAGGAAAAAAGAAAGAAAACACAATTTTGTCAGGATCTAGGGATTTCTGACCTGTCTAAATGCCTCTTTCCCTTCTCCGGATCGTCTGTCTTTGCACTCAGGAGGGCCAGGCGTAAATGAATACACATTATCTTGTTCTTGGCCTTCGCCAATCTGAATCATTCATATCTGAGACCATTTCCCTTTAGAGTCTGAGATTTGAAAGTAAATTGTCAAATGCTCTGCTCTGATCTTGGTTCACTCCTGCCATTTGCTGCTCTGTGAAGCAAGTCCAGGGCGTGATATGAAACTCGCAACTACATAACATGGGGAAAATGTCTTAAGCCCAAATAGAAGCATCTTACACAGTTCTCAGCAGCAGATCTTAAAGACTGAATCATCTCGGTCTACAGTGAGTCTTCAAGAGACTGTCAGAAACATGAAAGACATGCCAAGCTCACATACGCCTGTGAGAATCTCAGGAGACAGTGGATGTGAGATCACACAATGCTGTACCATGCGCAGGACTTCACAGCCATTTTGGATCATAGACCCTTAATTTAACCAAGTTAAGTAGGTTCTATTGCAGGAAATATCATAGTATCTGCCAGTGATTTTCTGCCATGCGTATCCTGATTTTCATTCTTCCCCATTTTGGTGCTTTATCCCCAACCTTAATTAGCCCGACTTATGGCAGAAAGGCCTCCTCTATGGTGTTGCGATGGATCAAAAAATGCACTCTCAAAACTAAGGATTTGTCCTTTGTAGTGTTGGAAGGGAATAAGACATGTTAGACTCCACACCTTGAAAGAGCATGCCAGCACATAAGTTGTGTGCCAATGCAGTCCTAGAAGTGGCAACTTAGAGTCACCTGGGAAACTTCAGTCTGGAACTATTAGATGAGAGTGCCCAAGGGATATATCTGCAGGATGTATTGTCTTCGTTGCTTCGATGTAGGAAGACCCAACCCATCTTGTGGGTGACATCATTCCTTAACTCAGAGTCCTAGGCTGTGTAAGAGTAGGGAGTGCTAGCTGAGAACTGAGTAAGCAGGTCCCATCAGTGTACTTGCTTTCTCTCTGCTCTTCCCTATGAATGTGATGTGACTAGTTGCTTCCATTCCTGCCTTGAGTTGCCTGGAATTAAGACCGCAAATAAACTCTTCACGCCCTAAGTTGTTTTCGGTCAAAGTATTTTCATCACAGCAGCAGAAACAAAGCTAGGAACATGAATGTTTTTGCATTATCAAACCAGGAATAATTTTGAACTTAGTGAATAAATATAGGGAAATTATTTAACACAACTTAAGGAAGCAAATATGGAAGACACTGGACAACTAAATAAAAACAATAAAAATCGTCCACATACTAATTTGCTATGACAAAGCCACTGCTAAAAAGCAACTTGGGGAGGAAGGGGTTTATTACATCTCACAAGAGCTCATCATAGAGAGAAGCCAGGGCAGGAGAGCCAGCAGGAGCCCAGAAGCAGGAAGCAGGAACAACAGACACAGAAGCCATGGAAGACACTGCTTACAGGCTTCTTTCGTCTGTCTTGCCCAGCATATTTTTTCATATAAGCCAGAAGCTAGGCTGAACTTTCCCACATCAATCAGTAATCAAGAGAATGCACCCCTCAGACATGCTCAGCAGCCAATCTGATTGAAGCAATTCCTCAAGAGAGGTTCCCTTTTTTTTATATGAGTCTAGTTTGTGTCAAATTGACAAAAAAAAACAACCAGCACAAGCGATAATTCAACCTTAGTCTTTGTTTTGTTAAGTGTCCCATCTTCTAACTTTTGTACTTGTGTATTTTCCAAGATTGTAAACTTGTATACACTTTTTAAACTTCTATTCATGTATACAATGTATCTTGGTATCTTGGTCATATTCCCTCACTTCAGCTCCCCTTGATCCTGCAACACTCCTCTCAACAACACATCTTTTGTATTGAGATTATTTTGTTCAAGAATATATCCTGAATTCCGATGATTAAAAATGCAAGCCTATCCTATTGTCAAATTTAACAAGTCATAAATCAATGAGAACGTGTGATTAATTTGGCAATAGACTATCACATAATTGCCAAACTTAGGATGTTACTAAAATTTGTTAACTGATGCCCTGTTCGGCTGTGGGGAACCTTATTTTACAAGATCCACAAGAGGCAAAATCTAACAAGCTCCAAAGGGATCCTTTGTTTTGGTCCATAAGATCAAAAAATGTGTCTTTTCAATAGTGTGTGGATATTGGCTTGCCATGGAAGACCATCTAGAAAAATAACAAAAATGAACCTGTATCACATTTGGCCTCCTCTGTTCAGTTAAGCCCAGTTCAGTTGTTAAAGGGTAATTTTCCTGTTAATTCATTCTTATGGTACTGGAATAAAACCATAATGAGCAAGCATTAACATTTTTAATGGAAAAAAATACAGTGTTTTAAAATAGAATATAATATTGTAATATTTCATTTAAAATTCATCCAAGAACTTTTTATTATGTTATAGTGCTTAAGTAATTTCCAAGAGAAGAATATCAGGAATAAAGCTTAAACTCAATAAACATAGAAAGTAAAATTAATTATCACACTTAATGAGGTAACCATAATTAAATAAGTAAATTTTTTATGGTAGAAGGTGTGGAAAATAAGAAAAGGTCAAATAAAAACACTAAAAGCCAGCCATGATACTATCACAGGATTTCTCTGGGTAAATGTTCCTCTAGTTCTGAGAAATCTGGGGTCTGTATTCATATCAATAACACAGAGTGATGTTACAGGCTTGGATCTTGAGATTTATCCATGTTATCACACAGGATGAAATCCATCTTTCCCTTCTTGTTTGGTGTAATGTCTTTTAAATTTCAGATCACAACCCATTAATAGACCACAAAATCAATTTGGTATAATACAAGTGCATTCCAACACTTGAAATAAGAGAATCCAGAATATTAGAGCCCACCACATGATGTGGCAGGTTAAGAATGACTTCTGGAGATCTGGCCCCGCCCCTTGCTTGGGCAGCACAGTAGAGCTGACCCTGATGGCATGAGCATGGGAGAGGTGGCCTTACCCTTCATCTGCAGTAGAGTAGCATGGGTGAGGGAGAGACGCCCTTCCCCTGCTTGCCCCTCACTACTTGTGGCAGATGGGTGAGGTGATCCCAAAGGTCATGAGAGCAGGAGAGCTGTCCCAGCCCCTCAATAGCTGCAGCACTAAAGAAAGCAGGTCCTGCACCTCCGCAGGGCAGCACAGTGGAGTTGGCCCTGGTCGCAAAGGTGAGGGTGACCTCATGACCCCGAGGGCGTGAGAGCAGGAGAGCTGACCCTGCCCCTTGTTATGGTACTGGGTGATCTAGCCATGGCAGTGCTGGAGAGCTCGCCCTGATGGTGCTGGTGCAGGAGAGCTGTCAGGCTGGCCAACTCAGCTACCCGCCCCCCAGGCCCAGATCCAGGGCTTTGAGCTGGCCCACCCCAACATCTACCCCGTCTATGATCTACTGGAACATGTGAAAGGACCTGTCCTGCAGGATTTCCATGATACATCGCAACAACATGAGGATCCAGTGTTGATAATGAAGCAGAAGCCAGAGGCCTTGAAACAGACCAGTGACTCATTGCAATGAACAAAAGGGTAGACTGTGCGACACACTACAGCTGCCACAAGATGTTTTTGGGGTTTGTTTTGTTTTGTTTTTATTATATATATATATTGTATATGTTTATTATATATTGGTTAGAGGAGGTTGCAAGGGCAGAAGGAGGATATGAAGGAATGGGGAGATGAGTGGAATTAGATTACATGATGTGAAATTCACAAAAAACAGGAAGAGAGTTTAAAAAAAAGAACTTCTCAATTGTTTTCTTTGTGTGTGTGTGTGTGTGTGTGTGTGTGTGTATGGACAGGAAGGTCCTGAGTCGGTTTGTGCATTAATATTTTAAACATATGAAATCTTTGTTTTTGAGTAGGGTTTTCCCTGTGCCGTGCAAAAAGCTGGAATTGAATGCTGGTAAATGAGAATAAGGAGTCCCCAGCCAGGCCTCCAATCAGGGGAAGCTCAGCATAGTCTGGTTCAGTGATAGCGAGTCCTGTCTGTGAGTCCTCAGAAGGCATGACGCATGAAGAGGGGCCAGATGGCACTATCACAGCCACCCTCAGAGGGAGCATGAGTGTGTGCCAACGCTGCAGTGTTCTGACTGGGATGGCCTCAGTCCATTTGAGCTAATAGAACAAAATACTTATGAATGGATAATATATCAAGAAAATCAATTTATGTCTCATTTTTCTAGGGACTGGAAAGCCCAAATTCAAAGGCTGGCGTCTGCCGAGTACCTTTTTTGACACCAAGACAACACCTTGCCTTTCCATCCTCTGGAGAGGAGGAGTGCTGTTCCTGGCCATGGCAGGAGGAAAGGAAGGGAAAGAAAGGCCTATCTTCCCTGTGAAGACCTTCCATGGGTTTACTCTTCCCAACTATCCCCACCAGTAAACCACATTAATCAATGCTATTCCACTGGCAAATATATTTCAACGTGAATCCTGAAAGGGAGACCACAACTCAAACTACATTACAAGCCACAGTGACAATATGAGCATGCATGCACTTCTGCAACTAAGCCAAGATTATGTTGTCACCACTGAATGCTGAGGCCTTTGTCTCCCTCCAGCTTCCAGAGAACCAGAAAATCTAATGCATGCTAAGGTAAGTAGGAAATATGAACATGTGTCCCTGCAGGTCTCACGGGATCCCAGATCCCTGTGATTCCACGGGCTCTACAGAAATTCTTGTTTTTTCATATATTAAACATATCAATCTTTCTGCAATAGAAGTGACACCATAGTGACACCAAATCCAGTCCTATACATTCTGCAGATTATCCGTGATCCTAATTTTTACAACTCTGACATAAACATCCTATTATAAGTTCAAAACCCATTCACATGATCACAAGAAACTCCATAATTGCATGGATCCATGAAACAGGCAGTGTTGGGATTGCTTTACATATAATGTAGAACTTTACACACTATGTATTTTGAGTGGTTGTGAACATACGTTTCGAGTTTATGTCCTCTAACTCATGCAAAAAATTCTCATGCCTGATAATTTAGGAAATCAAAATTATCATTACTTATAAATATTAATTATGATAGGCGGATTTGGGCCCAGGGGTCCTGCTCAAACTAAGGCACCAGCCAAGGACAATACAGGCGGTAAACCTTAAACCCCTACCCAGATCTAGCCAATGGACAGGACAGTCTCCACAGTTGAGTGGAGAGTGGGATATGACTTTTTCACGTACTCCGGTGCCTCACATTTGACCATGTCCCCTGGAGGGGGAGACCTGGTGGCAATCAGAGGAAGGACAGCAGGTTACCAAGAAGAGACTTGATACCCTATGAGCATATACAGGGGGGAGGTAACCCCCCTCAGGAACAGTCATAGGGGAGGGGAATAAGGGGAAAATGGGAGGGAAGGTAGAATGGGAGGATACAAGGGATGGGATAACCACTGAGATGTAACAAGAATAAGTTGATTAAAAAAAATAATTAATTAATTAAAAAAATATTAACCAGAAGCTTTACTGACTTTTTATACATAAAATGTGATATGAAATGCTAGTCACAGAAATAAGCTCAAAGTTGTTGTGGTTAACTTCGAAGGATGACCTAATAAATGTTTATAATAGGCTAATTATCATTACAGCAGTATTTTCTAACCCACTAACAATCAATGAAAACCCAGACAGCTGTTATATTTTAAAATAGCCTTAGTTAATCTGGGCAGGACAGATATTAATCCCCTAAACTCTTTCCCATATTGGGGCAGGTATCCCATACCCTGCCCCAATCCCATGCCATCTGCTTCTAATAATTTTTATCAAGCTACCTCTCATCCATAATCCCAAATATTTGCTAATGTTCATCATCTGAGCTTAATCCTCCATGCAAGCTGGCCATGTACTTCTTCTCCACCTAACCCATGGCCATAGCCTTCTTACTCCCCTTCTTCGGCTGTCTCTGATTCTCTTCCTCTTTTCCCAAGAACCTCTCTGTCTGACCAGCCTAGGAACCACAGCCATGCCTATCCTGTTTTCCTTGTCTCGGTGTGTTGGATTTTTATTGGACAAACAGGAATAAGTTCTTAGGTAAGGTTACAAACATTTTGAGGTACATGAGTCTGCTCATTTGGGTAGCAAGCATACCAAATCCTGACACAAAGTTACCATTAAAAATTTACTGAAATGATATGAAATTCAAATTTTGGAAATTTCATACAAATGTAATTAATGGTCCTTTTATTGTGTGCCATGACAATATATAATATCAACATGATGTTTAATGGGTGTCTTAGTCACTGTCCTATTGCTGTAAAGAGATATCATGACCAAGGAACGTCTTATAAAAGAATGAATTTAATTGGGAGCTTCCAGACAGTTTCAGAGGGTTAGTCTGTTATCATTATGGTGAGAATATGAAGGGAGCATCGTGCCTCTCATGGCACTTGAGCAATAGCTGAGAGCTACATCCTGATCAGAAGGCAGAGAGAGGTGCTCAGCCAGTTGTGGGCTTTTGAAACCTCAAAGCCCATTTCCAGTGACACATTTCTTAAAACAAGGCTATACCTACACCACCAAGGCCATATGTCCTAATTCTTCTATTCATTCTCAAACTGTGCAACTTCCTGATGACTAAACGTTCAAAAGCATGTGCCTATAGGGACCAGTTTCATTAAAATTACTGCAATGAGTTTAATTCAAACCCATTCTCTCTCTCTCTCTCTCTCTCTCTCTCTCTCTCTCTCTCTCTCTCTCTCTCTCTCTCTCTCTCTCTCTGTGTGTGTGTGTGTGTGTGTGTGTGTGTGTGTGTGTGTGTCTCTGTCTCTCTCTTTCTCTCTCTGTCTCTCTGTCTGTCTCTCTCTGTCCCCTCTCTCTCTGTCTCTCTCTGTGTCTCTGTCTCTCTGTCTCTGTCTCTCTCTTTCTCTCTCTGTCTCTCTGTCTGTCTCTCTCTGTCCCCCTCTATCTGTCTCTCTCTGTGTTTGTCTCTGTCTGCCTGCCTGTCTGTCTGTCTCTCTCTCTCTCTCTCTCTCTCTCTCTCTCTCTCTCTCTCTCTCTCTCTCTCACACACACACACACACACACACACACACACACACACACACACTCACACACACATGGCGTTTTAGGTGTGGGCACTGGAATCTCAAGCCTTTTTATAGTTAGACTGAGCATATTCACTACTCAAGTACTGATCCAACACATTTTCCATTATTCTCTCTCCAGGATATCTTATGCTATTGTGTGAGCCACGTCCATTGGATACACCTTGTCATCAGCTGACTTAGACCCTCCTAAAGTTACAGTCTATCCATTTGCTACTGAAGTAGTCTGGAGCTTGCTTTATCAAAGTAGAGAGAAGCTACAGAGTATGGCTCATAAGCTCAGGTCATTCCTTGTATGAGAACTGCATTATGGGTAAGAAGATGCCAATGGTTTGGAAGACAGAGGATGGGAAGATTACAACAATCTTGTCTACTGAGGTATCAAAATGTCTAGCTTTCATTACAGGATGTTCCAAGCCATTCTAAAAAAAAACTATGTTGTGTTCAGCTTAGGAAGGAGATTTTGTCATAAATGAGCAAGCTCCTTAAAGGGGATGTGAAAGGATTCTGGTAACATCTGTTGGAGAATATCACACTGTGAGCTCAAAGAGTAGTATAAATCAACAAAATTACTGCAGTTTTATCTGTAATAAAGACATGGATCTCCACTGTGACTGCACTCCTCTTCCACAACAAACCAGGATGGACAGACATGTGTACCTTTCTCCCTCAAGGTATTTTTTTTTTCGTAGAATACATGCTCATTTTACTGACCAGCTAGGCATGGCTGCCCTCTTGTTTTACACTCATGTTCTTCCTCATGAATAATGCCCCACATATTCAGACCATAGCTTCCTTGAGCAACTCCTGTCCACTTCAACAGACAGCCCCAATAGGCAGGCACACACTAAACATGCATTGATCAACGATTAAAGGTAAGCATACTTCATCTAAATGTAGTGAAAAGAATAACCCTTGCCTGCAACCCAGCCTATAACTTCTCCCCATGACTATACATTGGCAGAAACAGAAGTCTGAAAATCCCTTTGTAATACCAGGAAGAATTGTCTTTTGCTACCTTCAGAGAGGGTCCCAATCAACCTGGCCCCAGTGGCTAGCTGGTAGATATAAGAAGCATTATATCAGCCAAAACCTAGTGTTGCAAGTGATGGGGAGAGAAGACACAGTTGTATCCTTTGTTTTACCAGATTACAAACTGAGTTCCTGGTCTGTTCTCTCCCATACACAGGAGCTCTTGGTGAACAACTATTTGCCATATTAACCAAACTCCAGTATAATCTGGAAAGCTGTGGCTTCAGGGTTTCTGGCCTTGGAGAATCACACCAGAAGCTTCCTACGGATGGTGAACATATCATCTTTTTCATTCTTCCCTTGGCCTGTTGGCACTTAACACAATATAAAAAAAATAATATTCAAATATAGAACCTAGATCAGTGGTTATCAACCTTCCTGATGCTGTGACTCTTGAATACAATTAATCATATTGTGGTGACCCCCCAACCACAAAGTTATTTTCATTGCTAACTTCATAACTGTAAATTTGTTAGTCTTATGAACCATAACATAAATATTTGCTCTTAGTGACCCTTGCAAAAGGTTTGTTTGATCCCACCAAAGGAGTTGTGCCCCACAGGTTGAGAACTGCTGATCTAGAGTGTACTGTGCACTCATTAGTTCACTAAATACTATGCCCTAAATTCAATATTCACCACCCCATCTCCAACTAAAAAATGGATTCAAACTATAAGTTATTTTAAAGGGATGTCTTATTTTTTTATTTATATGTATGTGTGTATCTGTTTCTGGCTTTATGCATATATAGAAGTCATCAGATTCCCCCTAGAACTTAAGTATAAGCAGGTGAGTACCAAACAACATGGATGCTGGGATCTGAACTCCAGTCATGGGCAAGAGCAGTATGAGCTCTTGGCCACTGAGCCATCTCTGCAGTCCAGGCTGTGGATTTTTTGTTGTTTTGCTTCGTTTTGTTTTGTTTTGTTTTCAAGTAAGTACACGAACCCCTGCCAGCTCAACCCTCAGTAGGTTACTGATGTCATCCTTGTGCTTACAATAAAATGGGAGCACAGGAATTTACAGGAAGCAAGCTACCTGGAGGTGCTTCAAAGCAAACTCCAAAACTACCTTTCAATGGATACCTGATGACAGGCAAATTGCCCCCCCGCCCGCCTGTGCTGTATACCTTTTTACCGTATTTGGGAAACAGCATGGGAGGATGCTGCCAGCCAAAAATTCATTTGCAGCATCACTGAGTGTCTGCTGGCTGCCTTGCTCCCAGCAGGCTGATCAGCAACGACATGACTGCAGGTTCAGCCTTGTGAGCGCCGCGCTCCTAATAACCACCAGCCAGCCATAGCTGAATACACCTCGGGGTCGAAGGGGATCATGGGACTAAATCGTCTCTCATTCCAGACTGCTCATTCTGAGCCATCACATTTTACAGTGTGGTTAGCATAGCCCTGCCACTTAAGGATGATTGCTCACAGCACTCGGGGTGATGTTGTCTTAGTGAGCATCTACAGTGAGGCTGTTGACACAAATTGCATCGTATGCTGCTTGAGATTTAGTGGCCGGTGTCGCCAGGAGAATATTTTAACAGTAGTTATCGATGTATAACAGAATAGAGCATTCACCAAAATCAAGTCCTCCACAACCAGTAGTGCTTGGTCCAGGGTTCTAATTAGCTCACTCTTCTTAAATAAAGCCTATTAACCCAGGAAACAATTAGCACAGCCAGCACTGTTAATTAATATCTAAAGCTTTCAAAATAATACTGCTCTAAAAAGAAACACTTTCCACTGGATATGTCCTATGGTTTTGAAACAAATTGTCATATCAAAGAAATTATACAAAAAAAAAAAAGCTACTCATTCTTTTTTTCAAACCCTTTTTAATACTACTAAGTGTGTTCATTGTAGAGCTCAAAAAAATGACAGTGCTTAATTTATTCCACGAATCTAATTGAAGGAAATGAATAAGAGAGGAACACCACTGGATATATGAGGCATGTCGAAGGTTTCTTATATGGTGATCTCTGGGTAACACTTCACTCTCATTTCCTGGAAGCGTACTGCAGTGGAAGTCATACATTTTAAACTACCCAATTAGATTTTATACCAAGCAATACCACTTAGCCTCCGTGGATCCATGAACTCTTTGGCCTGCCATGAATTAAATGGCCCTGCAAATCCCCACACGCAAGACACCGTGCGCGGGTGCTCATTTTCCTATTAATTACTTTTCCCATGCTAATGCAATTAAGAAGTGGACCTTCTGTTTTGACGACAGCACTACATCTTATAACAATATTAAAGAAAGCCCTTTTTTAGCTTTGCTGACTGCATGATGGGTGCTTCCTGCTCTGCTCAATTTCCATTTTAACTGGTCTGCTCATCACAGCTTTCACTCTGAAATCGGCTACACTCTGGTGAGCGGTGGTTGGAAAGGCTTGCTTCTCATCTAGACTCCCCTAGTCACTTTTTGTTTACTCAGATGCCTGGAAACCACATGAATAAAATCAGGTCCAAGGAACTATTACACCTCTTCACATGAGACGGCTGCTTCGGCAGGCTGGCTGTCCATTTCTGAAGATTATTTAATTGCTCTGTTGCATGTCATATAAAAATCTTCCAAAATTGAAAAGTAGACTGGGAATCCAATAAGCTTAAAACTAAATCTCTGACCCCGGTCTGAAGTGAGCACCCTGGAGAAGAGGGTACCATCAGCCATGCTGTGGGTGAAAGGTAAATGGCTCAAAAGGCATTCTCAAACCCAAAAGTACCACTTTCACTTCTCTTTCCTTCTACTTTTTCAGAGATGAGCCTCCAAGTCTTCTATGAGTCCAGGCTTTATACAGCCCAAAGCTCCTTTTCTGTTTGAATAAACTCCCCATATTATAAACACTTGAAAGTCACCTAAACCAATGCAACTTTTGAGATAACCTAAGCTTATAGTCTCGTCCCTGAGAAGTTAAGTGCTCATGATTAAAACATCAGGCTACCTATGGTAGGGTAGTGTACTCCTGTAATCCCAGCACAGAGGTGGCTGAGAAAAAAGGATTGTCATGAGTAGTTCAAAGACATCCTGGATAACAACGTGAGACCCTGCATCAAAGGCCAAGCAAACAAAAATAGGTAAATAAAACTCTGACCTCTGAATGAATATATAGAAAAGAAAGAGAAGCAAAGGAAATAAATACACAGGAAGTTTTCAAATTGCTAGCTTTGTACTGAATGCTTAAGGATACATTGTACTGATATTTTATACATATTCACATTTCACAGGATAAGGTATGTTTTCCAATATTAAATAGGCTTTGGCTAAGGAAGCAGGTGGGGTAAATACAGATTGTCATCTTTCTCCCCTCTTCTCCAAATCCAATCCCCCAGTTCTGTAGCAGGACATCTGCAGCAGCCTCCCTCTTGACCCTCACATTGGACCACACAGATGAGACTTAACCACAGTTTATAGTTACTGTCCCAAGAAGTGTTCATTATTAAAACATCCCCTCTAACTTTCCTTTCCCCAACTCATTGCATCATCATTGTCCCTACTCCAGCAGGAAGCCTTGAGAAGATGCAGGCCACCCCCACCAGGGAAATAGGGACCCTAACTTTGGATCTTCATCCCTCTCTCCTTTCCTCTAAAGGCAATCCCCCAATCTGATCCCAGCTCTGTAGCAGACCACCTGCTGTGTTCTCCCCCTTCCTTTCTGCCCCATCTTCAGAAGATCCCCAGATCTTCTCCTCCAACATTCCTTCCCACACATCCTGTCATCCTAGCCACCAGCAAAGCAGGTAGACGAGCTTCAGATCTTCACTCTCCCTCCTCTCCTCCAAATTACATCCACTAATCTCATTCCCAGATCTGGAGCAGACTGTATGGCTGTCCTCACTTTCTCCCCCCATTCCCAATGAGGAACACCCTGCTTCCCTCTTACTTGAGGGCCCCAACAGATGCCCCCAGCCCATCTTCCTTCCTAAGTGTCAGCTCCCAATACCTAGAAACACATATTACCTGGAACCCTCAGTAGCCACATCTAGAAGGGTCCCAGAAGAATTCCCCACCAGGCAACACACACATCATACACGCCTAACAAGAGAAGACAACAAAAACAAAGGAACAAATTACCCACCCAATAAAGACAAGACCGGATATCAGCATCTACAATTACAAGTTTTCTAAACCCAGATGGTTAGAAGCCAGAATAAAAACACAATCAATAACAGACAAAATAACATGTCTCTTCTAGACCCCAAAAACCCTGTCACAGTAGGACCTGAGAATTTCAACATACTTGAAGCACAAGGCAAAGACCTTAAAATAGTTTTATGAATATGACAGAGATTCTTAAAGAGGGAATGAATAAATACCTTAAATAAATCTATGAAAATACAAACAGTAGAAGGAAATGAATAAAACCACTCAAGACCTCAAAGTGGAAACAGACCCAATAAAGAAAACACCAAATGAGGGAAAAATCTCAAAATTAAATATTTAGGAACTCAAACAGAAACCTCAGAGGCAAGCCTCACCAAAATAATACAAGTGATGGAAGAGAGAATCTCAGGCATTGAAAACACCATGGAAAAAATAGACACCTCAGTGTAAGAAAATATTAAATCTAAAAAAAATTAAAATAACACCTGATTTCTCAGTGGAGAATCTACAGGCCAGAAGATCCTGGAGGGATGTTCAACAAACTCTGAAGAGACCACACATGCCTTTATAGACTACTATACCCAGCAAAACTTTCAATCACAATAAATGGAGAAAACAAAACATTACATAATAACACCAAAATTTAAACAGTATCAATCTCCAAATTCAGCACTAGAAGATGTTAGAAGAAGGAAAATTCCAATATAAAAAGGTTAACTACACCCAAGAAAATGCAAGGAATAAATAATCTCAGATGAGGAAATCAAAGAGAGAAACACACACACACACACACACACACACACACACACACATACACACACATACACACCACCACCACCACCACTACAACCACCACCACAAAGTCACTACCACCACAACAACATAAAACAAATCAACACTGCTCTTTAATGTCTTTCAACATCAATGTCTCAATTCTCTAATAAAAAGGCCAAGACTAACAGAACTGATTAAAAAAAAAACAGGGTCCATCTTTCTGCTGTATGCAAGAAACACTAGTTAACATCCTTAATAGCCAGAAATTAGAAAAAGGTTCAATGTCCATCAATAGATGAATGGATAAAGAAAATGTGGTACATTTACACAATGGATTATTTCTTAGCTGTTTTTAAAAACAGGAAATCAACAGGCAAATAAGTTGAGCTATAAAAAATAATCCTGACAAAGTAATTGAGACCCAAAAAGACATTATGATAGGTATTTGCTTATATGTGGATATTAGCTTTTACATCTTTGATAAGCAAGCTACAATCTATACAACCACAGAGGTTAGGTATACAAAATGGGACTGGGGGGCTTAGATCTTCCTAGGAAAGGGAAGAAGAATAGATAGTAATAGATTGTTGGGAGACAAATGGGAAATAAAATGAGGAGGGAGAGTCAAGAGGGGAGTGAGGGTGGGAATACAAAGAGAGACAGCTAAAAAACAGAAGGCTACTTGAGGAGTTGAATGGGAGCAATACAGTAGAAGACACATGAATGTGATCTAACTGAAATAGCAAAATACTGGAGAAGACAGAGCACTGGACGTCTCTTGTCTCCAAATGAAGCTTTTAGCTTTTAGTACAAGGAGTGGCCTACATCTCATTGAGTTTTGGCCAAGAGGGGATCCCATGGAAATCCTCAACAAGCCAGGCTGTTGCCAAGACTATACAGGTGTTTCCATAAACTGACAGCAAGACTCCACTGCTCATGACAACACTTACACAGCTCATTAACAAGAGGTCAAGTTGCTGCCTACATGGAGCTTTGCCCCTATGTTCTATCATCTTGGGTACAGGAAGGTACTCTGCACTCTACCAAAGGAGAAACATAAACTCCAAGCCAGCTACAAACCCCTCGATTGACAATGGTGTCCTATCTGCAGGATATGCTAGAGAAATGGTGACACAAAGCTTGGGAGAGGAACCAGGCAGTATCTGATTTTACTCAAAGCCTACTTCATGACACAAAAACTCACACCTGATACTGCAAATCTTTTTGTGACCAAGAACCTGAGACTAGATATCTCAGAGACCTAGAATAAAACTAAATACTATTTGTCTTAATTGGAAATACCATTCCTGTGAAGAGACACCATGACATACACAGGACTTACCTCCATTCTGCTTGCTGGTTTCCATCTAAATATTAAACCACACATTTTGTATTTTTACTTGCTCAACTTGCTCCTTTCATCAAAACTTTCTTCACAAGAGTGAATAGTAGAGTTAGTCCCTGCTCTCCACATAACTGTGGAGAATGTCCTGTCCATTGGCTAGATCAGACATAAACTCTGGTGCCCCATATTTGATGACCTCCCCTTGGTGGGAGGCTTGGTGTCACTCAAAGAAAGAATAGGCAGGCTACCAAGATGAGACTTGATAGCCTGTGACCATAAAGTGGAGGAGGAGATCCCCCTCGGTCATGGACCTAGGGGAGGGGAATAGGGTGGAGGTGGGAGGGAGGGAGGAACAGGAGGATACAAGTGAGGGGAGAACAATTTAGTTGTAATCAGAATAAATTAATTAACTTTAAAAAAGTTTTTTTTTAAAAGAATGAATAGTAGTAACCAGAAGACAAAGTCTCTACTAGGCTGTTTTGAGATTTTTTTTTCTTTGCCAATGCAATTAATCCAAAACTCTTCACTTTAGTCTCAGGCAATTTTTTTGCACAAAAGCCAAAAGCAAGCACATTCTTCAACAAAATATCACGAGAAGGATCTCTAGGCAACAATACTAAAATTATTATCCTCTGAAGCATCATTAGGCAGCCCTATCCCAGTTCAAATCACCCTCAGCAACATTGTCTTACATGCTCTTACTAGCATGGCCTATTAAACATCTCTTAAAACATTTCACTGCTCTCCTAACACAAAGTCCCAAAGTCCAAATTTCTCTAAACAAAAATATGGCCAGGCTTATTACAACAATACCGCACTCCCCAGTAGCAACTTCTGTCTGACTTAGAGTTTCATTACTGTGAAGAGACACCATGACCAAGGCAACTCTAATAAATTAAAAACATTTAATTGGGTCTGGCCTTCAGTTTCAAGGTTTACTCTGTCTTATCATGGTGGGAAACATGATGGTATGCAGGCACACATGGTGATAGAGGAGTTGAGACCGCTACATCTTGGTCTGCAGGCAGCAGAAGGAGACTGCACGCAACACTGGGTGTATCTTGAGCCTAGGAGATCTTTAAGCCAGCCCCATAGGGGCACACACTTCCTCCAACAAGGCCACACTTCCTAATAGTGCCACTCCCTATGTCTAAGCATTGAGATACATAAGTCTATGGGAGTCATATCTATTTAAACCACCATACTACTGTTAAAAAAAAATAAAACAAAACAAAGCAAAACCAAAAAAAAAGTAGCAATAAAATGATTCCTAAAGACATTCCATTATACTCACAGATCACTACCTTCCTTAGTCATCATCAGAGAAACTTTCTCCTGCAGTGGATTAGAATAAAGCCAGATATTATGGAGACACATACACAAAGAAAGAGAGGGAGGGAGGGGGAGAGGGAGCTCTGAATCCTCAGTCCTAAATGGGATGTGTTCATCAAATCCCTCCCAGCTGGGCTCAGGGAACCCACTAAAGAGAAGGTGGAAAGAGTATAAAGCAGAGGGGATAAAGTACACCAAGAAAACAAGGTCCTCTAAATCAACAGGACTGAAGCACATATGAATCCACAGAGGCTGAGGCAGCTGGCACACACAAGGGCTGCACAGGGCTAGACCAGATGGGATTGTAGACCTGAAAGAAGTAGACACACATCTCCATCCCTAACCCAGAAGCTCCCTGCAGTTGGTAACCACTTGCAAATACAACTGTACTTTTCTCCAAAGGAAATCTCACGAGAGAAACAAACTGCTCTAGAGGATGGACTGCATGTCTAGCAGTAGACGGCCAACAGAAATGAACTCAAAGGCATCTCTGGAGGGTCCTTGTCTCATAATGTCATGCCAGAGATTTTCCATTCTTTTCTTTTCTTTCTTTTTTTATTATATTATATATCTTATATTATATCTTATATTATATATTATATTTTTATTATATTATGTTATATTATATATTATGTTTTATTATTCCTAAGAGGGTTGTTTGTTTCATAATGAGAGACAGAAATGGGAAGGGTATGGGTAGTACAGGAGGTGGGGAGGAACTAGGAGGAGAAAGGGCAAACTATAATCAGGATATATTATATGATAAAAATTCCTTTTTAAATAAAAAAATATATTAAATAGCTTAAGGAAACCTGAAGGATAAAATAAACAGGATTATTTCAGTTAGGTTACAACTTAATGAATGATAATAAAAGCTCAACATAAACATTAAATGTCATCCAGTAGTGATTACCACAACAGAGGTGGCCTTTGGAAACAGTGTGCACTGTCAAAAAAAAGCCAGAGCCACAAAAGAACATGTATTTTCTTTAGTCCACTTTATGAACTGTCCGGAAGTAAACACATAGAGAGAAGGCAGTTTTTGTTGCTTTGGGAGCACTGAGAAAGAAGAAAGAAATGGGTGGAGATGCTGAGAAACAGAAGTATTTTGGGGGAATACTCAGTTTTTCAGAATTTGATGTAGCAAAGTCACCCAACCCCACACATACAAAACACACTAAAAGCTAGTGAGTAGTGTACATTAATGAAATGGTACGTGAGTGATATGTCAGTAAGGCAACGATGTAAAAGTTCAGAGTGCTTAATTCTCGAAGAAATAAGGAAAGACTTCTGTATGGTAGCATATAGTCATAGTCAGTGTATTTCCTTTCAAAACTCTTAGACTTGCTGGGGTTCAGTATTTCTGTGACTCGCAATTTCTCTTTTAAAGGCGAAGTGAACATCTTGTGTATTTTGTGGTTCTTACTCGGGAAGGGGGAAGCTGAAAGCAGAAGCAATTATCTAAGCCATCAGAGCAAATTCTTCCTTGCTTTTTTGAGAAGAACACGGATCTGATCACAAAGTAATAGAGCTCCCATCCTCTGCTTTAAACACAAGTTATCTGAGCAGTTTAAATTAATCGAAATCAACAGAGGACTGCTCACCTCTCTGGTTGCTTCCACAGGCTCCTAAATATGAGTTTGTTTCTGGGTCCTCAGGCTCAGAGAAATACAACAACAACACATTGTAGTATGTGCTGTGTGGACTTGCTTGCTTCCTCTCTGGGTTTATGACAAGGGTTTGCAACTCAACACACAGCTAAAGAACACCTAAGCGCTTCCAGTGTCTGGTGTCTTTAATGTCTAGAAAATACCGAGCGTGGAGCTAAAGAGATGACTTAGATGGTAAAGTGTTTGCCATACAAGCATGAAAAGCTAAGTTCGAACTCCAGCACCCCATGTGAAAAATAAAGTTAGGCAAAGCAATGCCTATCTATAATGCCAGAAATAAGCAAATCCCTTGAAGTCATTGGTCAGGCAGAGTAGTCTGTTTGATGAACTCCAACTCACTTGAGCAAGGACATCAGTGGTGGCTCCCAGACTCCATTCTCACAGGTGCACATGCAGCCCATAGAGGGACATGGACACACACACACACACACACACACACACACACACACACACACACACAATACTAAACACAGAGAAAGTACCCATGAGGAAAATAAGGAGCTGTGTTCATTCACCCAATCATTCTACCTAATCTGCAGATTCCTCTGCCTTGATAAATTGTACAGCCATCACCAGTTTCATTAATGAGTTCAGGAAACCAGGTCACAGAAACTGTGAATTTATAGTTCTGTAAAACTGAAAATGAAGGCCTTTGCTTCCACGCAGTTTAATGAGCAGACAATTTTTACAATGGACTCAGCTTACCTCCATGCACATTTTTATTGAGTGAGTAAAGCCCAGCAGTAGATTTGAAAAATGGGTAAATACATATATTAGAAATAAGAATAAATAAACAAATACATTCAATCTTAAAGAAATCACTTTATGAGTAGAATATAAAATTCATTGAAAGTTCTACATCTAAATTTAGGCCTTTGCAACCACTGGCTCTCAGGGAGAAGGTATGTGTCTGGGTCAAAGACAGTATATGCCAAGTGGACTGGTCTCATACTTCCTTTCTTACTTAGCAAGAATGGATGTCCACTATGAGCCTAGAGTAAGTCACCTCTCAGGTGATGTTGGCAGCAAATGTCAGAAAAGAGTGACCTTCACTTTATGTGTCACTGACATTTGACCACAGTGTTTTTCTTCATTCACCAGAGGAAGAGAAAGTCAGCTTACTGTGGACGGGGACTGTCAGAGGGATGACAGGGAAAACATGCATCTTGAAAATGATAGATTGCTCCCATTGGCTCTGCAAATTCTCAATTCAGAGCACTGGAGACGGCATCTTATTGTCCAAGTATGGTTGAGACAGGGCTCAATCTGGCCACTAACAGGGAAACAGAATGCACTTCTGTGACATCCCATCTGGAGGAGACAGATCTGGTAGTGCACACAGAAGGCTGTGCTGCCCAGTGGAAGACTATCCCTTTATCATCACATCCTGAAATCTGTGAAAAAGAAGGCTCTAGGCAGAAAGGGAATGGACGCTTTGATTGTCATTATGTAGAGTTAATTTTTTCAGCATTCTCTACGGTCTTGAGTGGGGTGGGAAACAGTGATTTCTCCCCCATTGCAGTGCAGTATTGGTGAATATAGGAAAGTGGATGAAATAGGAACTGTCCCCAACTCAAGGACTCGAATTCATAAAGGGACAAGAGCAACATGCATGCATTTGGGAGAAACCACACTTAAAATGTCCTCTTGGCAGGCTGTGCATTACGATTTTCTCTGGTCCTTCTGGGCAGCAACAGAGAGCCACAAACTCCAGTTGGCTACATGCTCAAAGAGGGAAAAGGGCTCGAGAGTGACAGGCATCACTAAGCAAGGGTGCTAAGCAAGTTACGTGTAGTGAATGCACATTTATTTTTGATAGCTTAACCTTACAAAGGGTTTATGTCTACTTGGGTGTTCCAGATAGGCTTAACTGAAGATGGAAGGTGGACTGTAAATGTCGTGGTACCCTCCCATTGGCTGAGGTCTCAGGCAGAAAGAGGAGAAGAAAACAAGCCGAAGATCAGCATTCATATCTCTTCTCTTCCTGACTGTGGGTGTTGGGACCAGCTGCCTCACACTGCACCTGCCTTGATTTCCCCACCATGATGCTGTAAACCCAAATAAACCCCTCAATTTACTTTGGTCACATATCTTAATCCAATGATATTTTCTTTTCTTTTTTTTTTTTCTTTTTCTTTTCCAATGATATCACACCACACACACACACACACACACACACACACACAGTTATGCTATTCTAGGTAAGTCAGCATTTTATTTCTAAATTTCTATTGTTCCTCAAAGTTTGTTAACTAGATGTATACATTAGTTGTTGAAGATTGGATAAGGGAAACAAAATATAATATTCCACATCCGAGACTACTAATACTTGGATACTTGACTTTTCAGTTTTATTGCCATTATTTTTCCAAGTTAAAGATAGATTGCATTAGTCAATTTTCTGTTGATGTGATGGAATACCCTGACAAAAGCAATTTAGAGGAGAAAAGGATTTATTTTGGCTTACAGTTTCTTTTTGATGTTTATATTTTTTAATATTTTATTAACTTATTCATATTACATCTCAATTGTATCTCATTCCTTGTATCCTCCCATTCCTCTCTCCCTTCTGATTTCACCCTATTCCCCTCCCCTATGTCTGTGACTCAGGGGGACCTCCTCCCCATGTATATGATCTTAGGGTATCAAGTCTCTTCTTGGTAGCCTGCTATCCTTCCTCTGAGTGCCACCGGGCCTTCCCCAAAAGGGGACATGGTCAAATATGGGGCACCAGAGTTCATGTGAAAGTCAGTCCCCACTCTTTACTTATCTGTAGAGAATGTCTTGTCCATTGGCTAGATATGGTAGGGATTAGACGCAAGTATTATCTTTGGTTGGTGCCATAGTTTGAGCAGAACCCCTGGGCCCAGATCCACCCATCATAATGTTCTTCTTACAGGTTTCTAGGACCCTCTGGATCCTTCTATTTCTCCATTCTCCAATACTTCTCTCATCTAGAGCCCTAATAGGATGTC
Organism: Acomys minous; assembly: GCF_964271855.1. NCBI lineage: Eukaryota > Metazoa > Chordata > Mammalia > Rodentia > Muridae > Acomys > Acomys minous. The sequence continues at coordinate 67,235,227 of NC_140490.1, forward strand.
TTCACATCTATCCCACTTTCCTGGTAAGTGAAGACTTTCGTGGGACATGGCCCTTGGGCTAGTGTCCAATTATAAGTGAATATATACCATTTGAGTCTTTCTGCTTCTGGGTTAACTCACTCATTATGATCCTTTCTAGTTCTGACCATTTGTCCACAAATTTCAGGATTTCCTTGTTTTTAATAGCTGAGTAGTATTCTATAGTGTAAATGTGCCACAGTTTCTTTATCCATTCTTCTACTGAGGAACACTTAGGCTGTTTCCAGATCCTGGCTATTATGAATAAGGCCTCTATGGTCGAGTATATGTCCTTGTTGTGTGGTGGAGCATTTTCTGGGTATATTCCAAGGAGTGGAATAGCTGGGTCTTGAGGAAACCCTATTCCCAATTTTCTGAGATAGCACCAGATAGATTTCCAAAGTGGTTGTACTAGTTTGCATTCCCACCAACAATGAAGGAGTGTTCCTCTTTCTCTACATCCTTGCCAGCATGTGGTGTCACTTGAATTTTTGATCTTAGCCATTCTGATGGGTGTAAGATGGAATCTCAGAGTTGTTTTGATTTGCATTTCCCTGATGACTAAGGAGGTTGAGCATTTCTTTAAGTGTTTCTCAGCCATTTGATATTCCTCTGTTGAGAATTCTCTGTTTAGTTCCAAGCCCCATTTCTCAATTGGGTTATTTGGTTTGGTGGTGTTTAATTTCTTGAGTTCTTTATATATTTTGGATATTAGACCTTTGTCAGATGTAGGGTTGGTGAAGATTTTTTTCCCAGTCTGTAGGCTGTCGCTTTGTTCTGTTGGCAATGTTGGCAGTGTCTCCTGCCTTACAGAAGCTTCTCAGCCTCATGAGGTCCCATTTATTAATTGTTGCCCTTAAGGCCTGGGCTGTTGGTGTTCTGTTCAGGAAGTTATCTCCTGTGCCAATGTGTTCCAGGCTCTTCCCCACTTTTAGTGTCTCTGGTTTTATATTGAAGTCTCTAATCCACTTGGGCTTGAGTTTTGTGCATGGTGACAAATGTGGGCCTAATTGCATGTTTTTTACACATAGAGATCCAGTTAGACCAGCACCATTTGTTGAAGATGTTATCCTTTTCACATTGAATAGATTTGGCTTCTTTGTCAAAAATCAAATGACCACATGTGTGCAGAGTCATTTCTGGGTCTTCTATTCAATTCCATTGATCAACCAGCCTATTGTTGTGCCAGTACCATGCTGTTTTAATTATTGTTGCTCTATAGTATAGAGATCAGGTATGGAGATTCCTCTGGAAGATCTTTTATTGTAGAGGATTGTTTCAGCTAGTCTGGGTTTTTCATTTTTCCATATGAAGTTGAGAATTAATCTTTCAATGTCTTTAAAATTTGTGTAGGTATTTTGATAGGGATTTCCTATTTGCAGATGATATAGTGTACATAAGTGACCCCCAAAATTCCACCAGAGAACTCCTACAACTGATAAACACCTTCAGAAAAATGGCTGGATACAAAATGAACTGAAAAAAGTCAGTAGCCTTCATATATACAAAGGACATCCTTGCAGAGGAAAAAATTAGGAAAACTACACCCTTCACAATCGCCTCAAGCAATAGAAAATATATAGGAGTAACTCTAACTAAGCAGGTGAAAGACTTGTTTGAAAAAATTTCAAATCTCTGAAAAAAGAGATTGAAAATGACATCAGAAAATGTAAAGATCTCCCTTGTTCATGGATTGGGAGAATTAACATAGTAAAAATGGCCATCTTACCAAAAGCAATTTACAGATTCAATGCAATCCCTTTCAAAATACCTACACAATTTTTAAGTAAGTTCTTAACACTTTGTGCTATTTCTTACTCCCAGCAAACCACCAGGCAATACCTGCAGTTTTGTAGCTTTCCTAGGCTACAACTGCTTCCTCCTCTTCCTCAAGCCCCACTCCTTTGGCTTCTCCCCCTGACTCCTCCTCCCCTGGCTAGCAGGAAGTCCATCACTCTCTCCCCTGCTCACTAACTGGCTGTAAGCTGTTTTATTGACATAATAAGGCGACAACTGAGGAGCAGAGTTTACTCAACATTTAGACAGGAAATCAGAATTCAGACTGCACAATAATCCTTTGCCTACATTGCATTCCTAAGCTGATCTTAGTTCCCAGTCAAGAACCTCTAATTTGCCTGGCGTCGTGGCACACACCTTTAGTCCCAGCATTTGGGAGGCAGAGGCAAGTGGATCTTTGGGAGTTCGAGGCCATCCTAGTCTACACAGGACAGCTAAGGCTACACAGAGAAACCCTGTCTCAAAAAATAAGAAAAGAAAAAGAAGAAGAGGAGAAGGAGGAGGAAGAGGAGTGGAGGAGGAGGAGGAGGAGTGGGGGGGAGGGGGAGGAGGAGGAGGAAGAACCTCTAATTTTCTCATCTCAAGACAAGAACATTATGTTTGTTTGCTTGAGACAGAGCTTCTCTGTGTAGACTTTGCTGTCTTGTAGATCAGGCTGGCCTCTAACTCACAGAGATCCACCTGCCTCTCCCTCCTTGAGTGCTGGGATTGCAGGCATGTGCCAAGTCCAGCTACAAGAACATTCTTATGACTTGTTTTTTTTTAGAACTTATGAGAGTCATACCCTGAGCAATACTTTTATAAAATGGAGATTACGTGGATCTTCCTCCACGTTTCATGAACACATACAAGGCAGGGTGAGGTAGGGTTCTTCCTAGTCACTAAGACATCACAAAATGAGAAGGAGTGGAGAAGATGCTCTTAAATGGCAGGTTGAAGGTTTTTGTTGGTTTTTGTTGTTGTTGTTGTTGTTGTTGTTGTTGTTGTTGTTGTTTTCTTTTCCATAGGAAACATCTCTATAAAGAAAGAAGAAACGTGAAACTAGTTTTAAGAAGCTTTAAGAAGAAATCAAGTGTTTCTCTGCTGAACTATATTATTTGGGGATAAAGGCGCTGTTATATCTCAAATGAGTTTCTATATTCCTGCATAACTACCTTTCTATGTCTCTGCATTAAATAATATTCAGTGGATCAATTTAGCAAAAATCAGTCCTGCAGACTTTAAGTGGGGCCCACTCTCTCTTTTAGCTTCGGTATCAAAAAGTGTGATTTAGTTGCAAAACTGACCATGTTCTTAAATTAAAAGTTTGCTTTCATCAGATCCCTCTTTTTATTATCGGACCTCCTATCCTGATTCATCGGAGCCCCACGAGCCAGAATTCTCCCCAACTAGACGGGCTGAAATGTAAAAATCACCCAGTGAAACTCAAAAGCCTAAAATAAGTTGAGATGATTCATTCTGGAGCCCCTTGATATTTCAGGCTGCTCAGCAGGCTTGTTGGCACTCAGAAGCAATAAATGACTCTGGCATGACACCTTGATTTGTGAGCTCAGAGACCTCCAGTCAGCCTCATGCTAGATTCATGTGAGGCGTAATATTGCAAAGGTGATAAGGAGGTGGAACGTGGCCATGTCACCATGAAAATTCAATGAACATTAGTTCATTCTTTGTGGGGTTTTTTGTTTGTTTGTTTGTTTGTTTGTTTTGAGATAACCAGTGTGACAGTACACTTAGAGAACTCCCAAAGCAGACTACTGAGAAAAACAGAACCAGTAATTCATTGTTCCAGGGATAACATTTAAGAAAATAAGTACAGAGAAAGCCATGCATTTCTTGAGAAGTGAAGTCTAAGTAATGGATCAAGGAATGTCTGACCATATAGGCTGAGCTGTAAGGTCCATGTAAAAAAATAAACATCTGGCCACCGCCTAAAGGAGAAGCATTCTGAGTCACCCTAGCAGTGCCAACAAAATTCAGCTGATCTTATCCGTGTTATGAGTAGTAAGTATCATTACCTGGCCAAGCATGCACTGTTGCAAGACGGTAAAGAAGAGACTAGAATAAGATATTGAGAGCTCACCAGCCTTAGCCCTGACCAGGAAATGCATGCTATGTGCATGGGTGCATGCATGCATTACCACAGGTACAATTGCAAGCCCACAAACACTCAAATTTCACAGCACAATTTAAATGATAATAAGTAGTATGATTCAGAGGTGGAGCAGTCTTCTGGAGATGACAATGCTAAGAGATCAAAAATCATCTTTTGTGTTTGCGAAGTACACCCACGTTATATCAGGAGACGGGGCGTGAGTTTAAACTAGCCAACATTTGCAACAGGATGGCTAACATCTCTGCTGTTTTTACAATACCAGGAGTGAGTGCAAAAAGCTGTGGGGTGCCATTATTTAGGTCATCTAAGTTGAACCAACTCCATCCGTCTTACTTCAGCCAGATGCTGGGTTAATGGTCAGGAGTCCTGCCTTTAGAGGCAGTTAAAAAGCCTCATCCTTGTAACGACCTTAGCTCTCTTCCAGCATGGCCTTCACTTTCTTGATAGTGTCTGGAAGGTGAAAGGAATGTGCCCGTTTGAGGCTAACTTCCCTTTCTAGAGACACCCCTAGTAACTGAGACCTTAGGCTCTGCCTACACACGGCATAACCTGTTTCCTTACCCATGCAGGCATCCTCTCTGGGAGATGATAATCATTGGATGAATGTGTTTAAATGGATGTGAATGAATATTAATTATCTTATTGATCTATTAGCACAAATTGAAGTGCATGAATTTTTGGTTGTAAAAGTGATGTTTATATTTTGGACTTGCTAATTTCACATTAGTTTTTGGAAGAATGAAGCTGTCTGTCAAATTCTAGTTATATAAAGTAGTATATAAATCATACTACAAAAAATGTATTCTGTGGATAGGTTTGTGATAGTAGCATTTTGTTTGAGGATTTTATATTCTTAGAAACACTGATCCTTTGACTGTTAAATACCTTAAGGAGCTTCTTCCAATAATATTGTATATTTTTTTTTAAAATATGAGGGCTAGAGAGATCAATTGGAAGTTACATGTACTTTCAGAGAACTGGAGTTCAGGATCCAGCAGCCATGTCCAGATGTTCACAATTGCCTGTGACTCTAGTTCCAGGGGACATCTTGGCCTCTGTGGGAACCTACACAAACATGTGCATACACATACAAAGATATGCATACATCAATGCATATACACAAATAAAAAGTAAACATGGCTAGCATTTTAGTTGGCCAGCGGAAGGCTTAAGCAATGCTTGAGTAACCTTGTGTCTACTGGCCTCCTGTGATAGGCACAGTTGACCATCACCCGTTTCTTTAAACCAGGGTCCTCCTGGTTGTTTTACAACAATTCCATCATGTTTATAGACTATGCCTGCCCAGCACAGAGCCAACTCAGTACCACACTGCAAGCATAAGATGAAGTGATGAGTCTGTTTGCTGAGTACAGAGCCAGCTAACGAGCAGCAATTGTGAGCAGGAGCTTTTCTATGAAGACATACAACATTGTTTAGTGGAGGGGCCTGTGCGCCATATAGTGAGAGTAGTGGTCACTTATCAATGCAGAGACTTCAGGTAAACCTAATAGTTGGCTTAGACATCATTTACAATATGCTCAAGGGCCAGAATCACTATTTGGTCTCTGTGAAAGGAAACAACTGTCGAGTGCTGGGGAGTATAACAGCATCAGCTGTATTTGAATATGAAAATGGTATCATTTTACCTTTTTGGAGGCTGTGTGAGGCAGAATTCTCTAAAGGATCACAACAAAAGAATTATCCAGTCTATTATAACAGATAACATTATATTGTTCTATTATGAGTAATAAAACAATGGGATTCATTAGACTGGCCTGTGTGATGGGGATGGGTGCTCTAGCAAAGTCTATCTGCATGTTGGAGAGGAGATCTGGCAGATGCTCAGTCTAGGAAGCTGGGTACCAGTAGTGCCAAGCTGGTGCTAACAGCCAGGCTGACCCCAGGGAAGTCTTTGGTATTTGATTTGCATTAGAAGGTAAACGAGCTGGAATCTGACACTGGCAGAAACAAATACACACAGAAACGCCAGCGAAGACTAGCACATGCGTTGTTTTCCCTAGCGTCTCTTAACATCTGTATTGCCCTTAGGAAGAAGCAGCCCATAATAAGATCTGGCCTTCCACCTCAGTTCACCCTCTCTATAAAAGCACGAAGAGACAGCCAGAGGTGTGTCTGGGCCCAGTGAAGTTGGCAATTAAGACCAAGCAGCATGCAGAACTTAAATAGTTTAGGTGCAGTCTAGGCTATCCCTTGTCTAGCACAGCCCTTTTCTTGAAGGAATGGGAGACAGTCAGAGCACAAGGTAGCATTACCCCAACTAGATGTGACTTTTTTCACGACCAAATATTTGGCACCATCTGTGACATTTTCACTTTTCAAAATACGGAATAGGTGGGAAGAGCATTGCTGGTAAATACACTTCAATACCTCAGGAAACCACCATGGATCCACCTCAACTGACAAAGTACCAAGGTGGAAGAGCCTTGTTTGAGTGGAACAAAGGCATTCACAGAAACACCCCCTGAATACCGGCAACATAGAAACTTAAACCATTTCCTCCACCCCTGGTTGTTACTACCTACAACACCCAGGGAGAAACCTAGACTGTGTGTAGACTCGGGCAGAGCACAAAAATTGAACCTGTGGGTGGTGTAGAATATGGTAGAATTCTATGCTGCTATATAACACATCTCCCGGTGAGAATCAAAATGCATTTCAACAGTATCCTTCCCAGGAGACAAGGAGCTGGGAGAGAGATGGGTACAACCCCTCCAATTCCACAAGTAAAAAAAAGAAAAAAACAAAAAAAACAAAAAAAAACATCATTGCCTAAAGGTTATTCTGTGAATCAAATTCTGAAGTCAAGAAACCAAGGGACAAGAAGTTGGGGAGGATTCTAGAAGATTTCAAAATCATGAAGAAGGTTCACAGCTGTGTGCCATTTGAAAGATTTTTTTTTCCATTATCTGAGTCCGTGGTGTCAACATAATGGATCTTATATACTGTACAGAGTCCGCAAGATCCCCTACCCTCTCTCCTTACAAGCCAAGGAGCCCATACCTGACAAACCCAACTCCTAAGATGACTCTGCTGATGTTTGGACTCTAGGGGGGACTTGATATGCTACAGTCACAAGCTGGTGTGTCCTCTACCATAGTCGCTGCGGGGAAAAAGAAGGCTGCAGTCTGCCCTTCTCCACTGTCAGTCTGCCATCTGTATGGAGCGCCATCTGATCAGTCACCTCAGTATTCATTATGTAAAAGCCAGAGATGAAATGTCAGCCTCTGCATCTAATTGTTTTCATTCACCTTACGGGAAATCGACTAGTGGCCCCTGCTGCTCCCCTCACAGGCAGCACTAATTAGTGTTTTTGTCATTTCATCATAGAAATCTTGATGGGGATCGTTTCGATGACCCAGACCCACTCTCAGAGGAAGTGTGATTCGGGCTGAGTCCTGGTGGATCACAGAGGGTCTGTAGCAACTCTCCGGACCTGTGCTATGTAAGCAGGGCTTTCTGTTGGCCCTCCGTCGCTTGTATTTACTCACAAGGTGAGGGCATGCTGCAGAAAGCACGAGATGTACATTTCTGTGCTTTGGTCCCAGAAAATAAAAAGGAAAGCCTAGCAGAAAGAGGAGAGACATATCCTCAGTCAGTGTCACATAAAGCAAAGGGATTGCTGTCTGCAGGCAATTCCTGGGCCACTCTGGGCAACATGCAATTGTCTTTCTTCAGGGACAGGATGATGGAATACTAATGTAATAACGGACTTTGTCATTAAATTTAGCATCCCATTGGGCTATGAATAGTCTTTAAGATTTATCCCAGAGCAAAATACCCATTTCTGTGAGGAATTTCACTTAAGGGCCAGGACAACTTTGCAGTCCCTGAGATGCCCCTGTCATTCACCAAGGCAGTGTTTTCAAGAATTCCCTACATCTCTTAAAGGGATTGTGTTCACACTTCTTCAAAGGAAAATCACCCTAAAACTGCCCTCAAGTCCCTGCAGGAGTAATAGGTCTTCTCATTTTCTTCTTGGAGGACAAGGATCTTTTTTTAAAAATATAGTACAAGGAGAAAAGAATGTCTCTACTTGTAAGTTATATTCTGCCCTGTTCTGCACACAAGGGAAAGCTATGATGGAGCGATTCTATGGTCCCTCTTGCAGAGCCCCTGAGTTAGGTTAGCAGCACCTCCATCACTACGGCCTGCAACGCTCAAGTCTGTGGTCTCCTCAAGCACGTGCACATACCCACATACACTAGCACACACATAATCAGAGTTAAAAACAATGTTTTAAAGCTATGTGTGGTGATAGAGAGATGGAGCAACAGTTAGAAGCACTTCTGTTCTTGCAGAGAACCTAAATTCCGTCCCCCAGCACCCACACTATGGCTAACAACCATCTAGAACTCGTGTTCGGGGGATCCCATGTCTCTTATGACTTCCAGGGCCTCTTACATACATGTGGTGCATGTACACACCCATAGAATAAATAAAACAAATATTCCAATGCTTTGAATGAAATTACAAGTGCAAAACTAGCTGTCAATATAAAGTGCAAGTCATAACATGCTACACTTTCTGTCTGTTTTGTGTTTTTTTCTTTCTTTCTTTGCTTTGTGTAGCTTTTGGTTTTGTTTTTAATACAAAATTTTGGTGGGCTCAAATTGTTGGCTCTGCCTCAACTCTCCTCCTAAATATCAGGGTGACAAGTACACATAACCAGACCTGGTTAAAAAATATCGTGCTTCTAATTGGTTTAAAATCTTTGTAATATTATTGGTAATAAATAATGACCAATAACTACATAAATTAAGTGAGATGAAAGGCAAATTAAGTACCCATTGACATCTGAAATCCAAGTTTATTTTCAGTTGAAAATAGTAGTGCCTACCTTTGAACCCTTCAGGAAACTGAGGCAAAAGAATTCCTGCAAGTTCAAGGTCAACCTATGCTACATGGTGAGTTCAATCCCAGGCTAGGTAAAGTTAAACCCCATATCAAACAACAACAACAACAAAACAAGAAATAAAAAATTAGCAAAAAAAATACTGCTGGGGATTCTCCCATGGTCCCCTTAAACAAAGCTCCTGATATGGAAAATCTTCTATGTCTCAAACCAGTGTTTATGGATGGATACTAGGCTCCCACACTGCCTTGGGTTTTCCCTCCTCATTTATTTGAAAAAAAAAAAACCCACAAGTAATCCATTCAGGTTAAAAAGACAGCTTTGAGGAATGCAGCTGTGATGGTTATACAGCAGCGTGGTCTGGCCCTCTGCTTAATCTAGGGCTGTGTTTAAAGGAGCCTTTCAGTTTTAATTAAAATATAATGGGCCCTGGAAAACAACACATCTCACCCAGCAAAGATCGTATGGACGTGTTCTCTGTAACTTCCCCCATCGTGCTGCGGGTTGTTGCTTTTTCCACAGTTCTTAAATGGTGTCTAAATTGACCAGTTCTGTTGCCAAGGCAACGGACAGGACAATGCTAATAGAAGTACTTAGGACACACTGTGAAAAGCTTGGAAATAAAATTGTTTGACATAAAAGGCACCGTGTCAGCAGCCAGGCGACTCTGTTAAAGGCTAGACTGAGCAGGGGATGGTTCCATGCCCTCCCCGACTCTCTCCTCTTAAAAATCTCTTCTAGGAAATAGATTTTGCCCTAAGAGTCTTGACAGCTTCTCCTATCAGAATCACTTGGGGTTTTAGCTCAAAGTAGAAAAAAAAATTCTTTATGTTGTGGTTTTCAAGCATCCGGAATAGAATAGACTTCAAGCAAATGAGTCTCTCTCTCTCTCTCTCTCTCTCTCTCAAGTCCTTTCTTCTCCTGAATAAATTGCAAATGTTCTTGTGAATTTTCTAAGATTGTTAATTAAAATCCACTTGATTTAAGTGGCTTCTCCTATTTTTGCTCGCACGAACCATAAATTATGGAGGAGGTCAAAGAATGAATGGCAATTTGACATGGAGGGGATGATTTATTGCTTCAAACGGAGTTTTATACCAGATGTGGCAGGAGCCATAAATTAAATGCTAAATGTTATGTAGTATTATGCTTTCAGGAATATAAATTGTCTAAAATACTATGCAGGTGGAATGATAAAATATGAATCTACTCGCCCGGCAATTTTAAAAGGCCCTTTAAGGCTGTCAGAAAGAAAATAAGCAGGGAAACAATTGAGAGAGGCCTCCCTGATGCCTCTGACAGCACATATAGAAAGCCCTGACTTATAGATAACCCCTTCCTGCAATATTCGCTGCTGGTGTGCGGTGGCTTGGGTGGAAAGAACAGATGAAGAATTCTTTCATCTGGAAAACATAGGAAATACGAAGGGGAGAAAAACATCCCAGAGCTTCGCTCCAGTGACCCCGAGACAGGCATTCAACTCGTCACTTCTCATCCACTCCTCCACGGATGACCCTGAGTTAATTTATCAACTCTCATTTGAAAGCCGATCTGCACGGGAGAACTTGCCTAATGATACCTAGGAGCTGCTGTGGCTGTAGTTACTGCGTTAAAAAACAAAAACAAAAACAAAAAAACAGGACACTTTTCAGGTAGATGGAAATCCAGGGCATGAAAAGACAGTGGTGCAAATCCTCACTAGGGGGCAGAAGCTGTAAATGGAAGAGCTCCACAGTTACCACAAGGCCGCTGGCTCCTTTAGGGGAATGGCGGTGCAAAGGTAGTGGCTGACACCTGAAGCCTGCGTTTACCGTTCTGCAGAGGGCCCTGAAAGGAGAGCTGGAGAGACTCCTCCCTGCCTTTTCCTAGTCCTCCTCACCCCTGTCCCTTCCCCTAGTGCTCTTCTCCTGTGGTGGCGAATATGGATTCTGCACCTCCCATGATCTAGAACCACCTAGGAAACTAATCCCTGTGAAGGAGATTTTAGAGTTCAGATTGGGTTGACTGAGAAGGAGAGATCAAGTCTAAGCGTAGGTTGCACCATTTTATCGACTGAACGAGCACAGTACCAGCACCCATCTCTCTTCTCTTCCTGACTCTGGGAGGGAGGTGATAAGCCATACCATTATCTTGCCACCGTGACAGCACGTTTTGATGAGCTGTACCCTCAGTCAACCAAAACAAACCCCCTTCCATCCTTCCTTAAGTGGCTCTCATGAGGTACATCTGTCACGGGAACAAAAAGAGTAACTCACCCTTCCCGCTCTGCAAAATCCAGATACCATCTCAGTCATCCCATCTCTAACAAAGACTTTTACTATTTAGCTTGTGTCTACCAAGTTGTAAAATCACCTGCCTGCCCTCATGCACCCAAGCAGCCATGTGGAAGGTCACTAGACAAGCACCCTGGCATCCGTGTGGAAGATGAGCTCCATTAGCAGAAGGTCCATGTGGCTCCCATGTGCATGTTCTCACACTGCCTCGTGAGGCATCTGTGCAAGCAAAGAAACAAAACACATCTGTTTTCATCTGGTCCTTAGAATGTTCTTCATCACAGGCCTCACTGGACATGTTTGTTGCATGTACATTGCTGGGTGCTGGCGCTTGAGAGACATGAGTCAGGTGTGAGTCCCCTGGATTGAGTGTGTGTTTGCCAAAGAGTTCTAATGAACATGTTGGACTCTGAAAAAGCTTACCAGATTTGTCAAATTAAGAGAACCTAGCTGAATTTACATCCCAGATAAACAACAGATAGTTTCTTCATACAGCTTTGCCCAAATACCATCCCAGGGATGCACTTACATTAAGCAAGAAGATTCTGTTTTGTTTTATAAAGCACTCACTTTTTAAAAATGAATTATTCATTGCTTATCCAAACACACATTCAACCAGGGTATTCTGTATTTCTCCTGCCAATTCTAGATTCTAGGCAGTAATGGTTAATATAAGGCGATCACTCATTGAAATTAGCAATGGTTGTCAGCTTCTCAACAAAGAAAACTTCCATCCAGAGCCACTATAGAACCATCATCCTAGTGGGGGCTTCAGGTCTACAGAGGACAGCAATTCTACCAAGCCACCACCTCCGCCCACCAAGAATACAGGATTTCAGCTTAGCTAAAGCCTGGGGAAACCATCATGAAATTAGCATGGCCTTCAAATACTCCAGAGGCAAAAAGGTGAAACTAATTAAAGCGTAAGATTTTTCTTCAGGGTCATAGAGCCTTCCTTCCCCGGAAATATGTGACGATAAATAAATAAACACATAAGACAAGACTGGCCAGGAGCAGAGATAGGCAGCCTTCCCTGTTCTGTGCTCTGGTGCTCTCAGCATACTGTGCCCAAACACACGAGAAAAGTGGAGGGGTGGAAGAGAGTGCTCAAGAAGCAGAGAGCAGGACCTGAAGAGGTGAACATTCTCCTTTGCTTCCTGCTGCTGAGGCAAGTACCAGACCAAAATCACCTTTGAGGAGGAAAGGGTTTATTTGGCTTACAGTTTTATAGTTCATCAAACTCAAGGTAAGAACTTGGAGGTAAGACCCAAAGCAGAGACCACAGAGGAGTGCTGCTTAACAGCTTGCTCCCAGTGGTTTGCTCAGCCTGCTTTCTGATACTACCCAGGACCACCTGCCCAGAGGTGGTAGCACCCACAGTGGGCTAAGGCTGCCCATTGAAATCATTAATCAAGTAGATGCCCCCCACACACACAGATTTGCCCATCAGACAAGCTGCTGTTGAGATTCCTTCTTCCTTAACTAGGTTTGTATCAAATTGACAAAAAAAAAAAAATTAACCAGCACAGCTAGGGACAGTTTACACTGACAGACCCATTTCTGGCAACCTACTTCCTACAGCTAGACCTCACCCTCTAAAGTTTCTAGAACCTCTGAAACAGTCCCACCATCTGTAGGCCAAGGGTTCAAGCACATGAGCCTACAGTAGGCATCATGGCAGGCTATGCTTAGCTGGTGGCCTTTTGAATTCTGAAAATGAAAAAAAATGGAACTGTCCTACTCTGTATACACATACTATCTCACCAGTAGCCAAGAAAAAGTCCCACAAAGGCTGAGGAATGGCTGCCAAACAACTTGACAAAATATTTTTTGTATACATTAAGAAGAAGGGGAGAAAGGCTAATTTCCCCTTGCAGATAGGTAGCTTCATTCCTCAAATAGTTAACATAGACTCTCCAAGAGACCCAGATATTCTATTCCAACATACATATTTTAAAAATTAAAGCATAGCGGGGCATGGTGGTGATGCCTGTGATTTTAGCATTTACAGGCAGGAGGATTGTCAATAGTCTGGGGCCAACCAGGACTATAGAGCAAGTCTCTATCTAAAACAGATAAATATTTTTTTAAAGTAAGGAATAAAATGATAGACAAGGGATGGGATAACCATTGAGATGTAACAAGAACAAATTAATAAAATAATATATATCTTGGAAAAAATGATAGAAACCAGGTGAATTTATTTGTTCTGCACTTTTATGTACTATTAGAGCTCAAATCCAGGGTCTCATCCATACTAGGCAAGTATTCTACTACCAAGCCACATTCCTAGCTCTGGCTGTAAATATTTTATGCCACCACTCAAATGATAGAAACAACCTTGTTGACAAATAAAATTAAATGTGGAACATCCATACAACACAATGCTATTTAGTCACAGAAAGGAACAAAGGATATGTGCCACAACATGGATATGCCTTGAAAATGCTAAGCCAAGCAAAAATAGCCAGACATGATAAGATGCATACTGCAAGGCCCCTCTTACAGGAGGATGCTGACATGGGAAAGCTTGTAGATAGAGTATCCAGGGCCTGGGCCAATGCGGATGCAGGGAGCTCCCTGCCTATTGGTATCTTGTGTCTCATCTGGATGATGGCAAGGCTCTAAAAGCAGAGAATGAGGATAGTTAAAACAGATACAATAGCAACCATACTTGATATTTTCCTAGGAAATAAATTTGCTTTGCTTCCCTAACATCTAAAACCCCTCCTGTTTGCCAGATGTCACACCCACATCTGACCGCCACCACAGTGACATAACCTCCTTATTGGCAAACACAGAAAGAGAGAAGGTGTTGGGCGCAAGTAGAAGAGACACCACAGACCCCACAGCCTCCCAGTCTCCACCCCCTAAGGAATCTGAAGGACAGGCCCCCAAGGCTGCGCTGGCTTTTGTTCTGGGAGCTTCAGAATGCCGGGGGAGTAGAGTGTGTGGGTGCTATTGTCTGCGACTCCTGGAACCCTTGACCGTGACAGCATCTCAAGCTCTTAATTACAGGTGCTAAGCTCCATTCTCCATGGTGATGCATCAGGCTAATGTCACTTTCTGACAAACTCTGTTCCAAGTCTGCTTTTTCTCAAAGTATAGAAGAATGGTAGGTTCTCCTTCCTTTCTTGCACATCTGCTGTTTCTGCATAGCTTCTGGCCTCTCAATTACCTCTCCTAAGCAGACATACTAAATCCTCCTGGGCAGAATTAGTGCTCATGATCCATCTTTTCTAAGAAAGTGATCATTATTTGAGAATCACTAACAAATTCAATTACATGAAGCTGACAAGATACTAGAAATTTTTTTTCATTTCTTTTTCCAGATTTCTGTTTTTCTAGGATGTGTTTAACTGTTAGGTTAGGCACAAGAAACATTTTCCCGGTTTTCTATTTATCTCGAACCTGTTTCTTATCTTTCTATCCTGCCTCATGCTTCCCTTCTGTGATTTGATCCTTAAATCTTATGGTGGCTAAATGGAAGGTCTGGTTTCTAATACCATCTTCCATGCTAAATGAGGTATTGACTTTACCTACCCAGAGATCAAAGATCATAGCCTAAGTTAAGCAGGCAAGCTTGAGCTTGGCAACCAGAGGTCCATAGTTTGAAAGGAACCTGAAAAAGAGACATGGTTCCACATACATCATAAAGCATACGGTAGAGCATCATGGGTAAGATTGGCACCAAAAGTAGCAGGGTGTGCCTGCTAACCATGCCTTCAGGGAATCATTAGAGCTGAAGGAATAATTTCCCCTAACTGTTTATGAGTCTGTAAATCTTTACAGGCCACAAACACATGGGCCCAGTTATTGTCTCCACGCAGCACTGACATTGGTTCTGCTTGTGTTCCTGTTGGGCCAGGAAGAGCCATCCTGTCTTGCAAGATAGCCGTCATCATCTTAAACTTTGTACTTAGGGCTGAGCAGAGAGAACATGTCAACAGCCACATTACAATAAGCATGAAGGAATCCAAGGGGGGGCCTGTGTATCACCTTACTAGTGTCAAGAAATAGAGTAGGCTTGTTACAACTCTTGATTAGATCAATGGGACTTTTGTTTGGAAAGGACTTTAAGTTGGCCCATGGTTTGCAGATACAAGTAGCCTTGTTGTTAGGATGCATTTATAAGTTTATCCTTTACTAAGTTCTTTTAGTGAGGTTGGGGTAGGCTCTTATCAACCCTGAAGATACAGTGTGAGATATCAGCACACAACAGAAAATACCCATGCCTCTGACAGTGCTTGAGTAAATTGCCATCTTGCTCTCACAATTTGCCTGTCCTCTGCACTAGGTTAAGAAAAGACTTGGGTTTAGTTTCACGGCCTAGGTTGTCATGGGGAAAGAACATGAGTCATGAAGTCCCTTAATACACTTTCTGTTTCAGAGACGAGTGTCTTATGGACCATGTTAGTCACATCCTCGCTGAGTGGCTCATTTCTTTTCTGTTTCTGTATAAGATGAGCTTACACTCAATTTTGGAAAAGAGGCTTCAGAGCCGTGTCTGTAGCCTCAAAACATCACTGCCAGCCACTGCAGTCTGTAAGCACCCTGACTATCTTAGCTAGACTCTTTTCTTAATCAGAACTTTTCAAGACTCAGACCAACAGCACACAATACCTTTTTATTGGGGGAGGGGATTGGGGGATTCCCATTAATACTCAATTCTACATAAGTTTGCTTATTAGGAAGAGGTTGTAGAGTATCAACTAAGATAGAGGAAAAGCCCCCATATTGCAAAGTTTTCTCTTTCTTCCCTGCCACAGTCAAGACTCACCAGAGGTGCCTGATGGTCACTTGAGTGGGGCTTTGCTGGGAGCTCTCTAGCACCTCCATATCTCAAGGGCAGTCATCTCTGGGGTCAGAGAAGGTTCATCTGCCTTCAAAGGATAAGATGTTATTGCTTCCAATGTTTGCCATCTTTGCAGTGGAGCAAAGCTCTAGCCTTTTTAAGGCCTGTTGCACACAGCTCTTTCCCTGGTGCCCTGGCCTTCCCAGATAGTAATATATACTTGCCCTGTAAAATCTCTCTTCAACCTGGGCTCTCTACAGAGGCAACAGATTGTTATCTGCCTGGGGAAATGTATCTTTCTTTTATAAGTCCTCCAAAATGTCAGCAGTGAAGTGACAGAGACACTGCTCTCACTGTCACTCTCCCTAGCCTGAGTCTTGACTCAGCTAACCCAGGATCCATGGCTTGGACACTAGCCTTGTGTTCATAGGCCATGGTCACTTGTATCTTGCTTCAGAACAAACTGCTCAGTATCCACTTAGAGGTGAGAATTGTATTGCTGTGTTGGCATCTGAACCTGAATAAAGTATCCAGTCAGGTTGATTGTAAAACCACAAGGGGGAATAGGCAATGGCTATATGTACTTGGGCCAGATAGCTTCAACACAACTTCCTATTAATTCTTGTCCATGAGGAAAATCTAGTAATATCGAGGCAGGATAGAAAGAAGGATAATACCTGATAAATTTTATAAGAAAGAGAAGCCCCTCACCTAGGCACACTCACCAGCAGCCGAGGAAGCATGTCAGCACAGTCAGCATCTAGTCAGTGTCCTTCTCTTCCCAGCCATAAACCTGTCATTTCTGAGAAAGTTCACCAGAAATCCCATTTAGGGGAAACGGCATGCACTACACCCCTTGTGCGGCCATGTAGCTTCTGCTTTTACCTTATCAGATGGTAATTCTATCCAAGGCTTCCAGACCCACCTGGTGTATCTCTTTCATCAGCCAAGAAAGAAAAGCTAAAAATGTTATTTTAGTAACCTCATGAGATGTAACTTCCAAGTCACTGAGAAATGGCTAATGCTAAACCAGGTAATCACTTGCTCCCTGACAAGGACTCCATACTTGTACTTGGGTGTGTCTTGCTTTCCCCAGCTTTTCCTTGGAAGCACAGAACTCCATTTGGGTGTGTCTTACCTTCTAAGTAGCTCTCATTTTCTTAGCCTTAATGCTAAAATATCTTGTAATGAAATCACTAATTCCACTTTGCTATAAGCAGGCTAGTGCTGCGATGCTTTTCAGTGTCAAAGCAGCAGGAAAATGACTAATCTAATTGATGAAAACATCAGGTAGGTGGGGTTCAGAAAAGTGGAGAAATCTTAGATTTAGGCCTCAGAGGCTATCTGTCCTCATACTTAGCATTTCAGTTGGTGGGAAGTGGTTCTCTGTATATTCCAAAGGGTTCACCTAGTAGTCACAAGGATGTCATGTCACACACAGAGGTGGACAATAAATAGCTACCAAGGAAACTAAAGATGACCCAAGATAATAGCTCTGGACTAGTGACATTCCAAACTCTTCACAGATGATGGAGTCCTAATCAACCTGTGGCCAAGCAGTTTTCCTTTCCAGGAGTTGTTATCCACACAAGTGTGGGAGCACACAATATGTATCATGTCATCACTATCACGGGTCATTTGTGTCTTAAAGTTTCATTCAAAAGAATAAATAATTAGTACAGATTTGATAAACATTATAAGATATTCCATAAGAAAGGACAAAAAGCACAGGGAATTCTGTCTTAAAGCAGGTCCATCGGCAGGCATAGCTAGTTTCTTTTCATTCAGTATTATGGACATAAAAGTTCCTCAACACAGGAAGAAATGCTAAGACAAGCTTCCTCGCATTCCGTCCTCTTACCCCGTGTACCTATATCACAAGTCAAGTACAATGACCTGTCTTCACAGTTCTTCCCCACACCTAGTGAATTTTAATAAACAACTCCTGAAGATCTGAGAGTGTGAGAACAAGCTGTGCAGCCATAAGTTCATAGGTAACTCTCATGTTGTGGTTGTTGCTGCCACTGTTACCTTAAATTCTGATAGTTTTCAGACCACTTGAAGATTTGGGAAAATATGAACATGGGGTAGGGAGTGGAATAAGGGAGGAGAAGGGAGGAGAGGGAGCAAGAAAAAGAGTGAGAAATCCCTTAGATTTTTATGGACATTGACTCTGGCCAACCCAGGTTCTAGACACACACACACACACACACACACACACACACACACTTTAAATGTTATTTATAGTTATAACAGCCTGTGTTTTTGTAATGTAAATATGTGTCTTAAGAATTCTAGTTGAGGGCTGGAGAGATGGCTCAGCAGTTAAGAGCACTGTCTGCTCTTCCAGAAGTGGTGAGTTCAAGTCCCAGTACCCACAGGGTGGCTCACAACCATCTATACCCTCTCATGCCCTCTTCTGGCATGCAGGTGTGCATGCCGATACAGCACTTGTATACATAAAATAAATAAATAAATAAAATCTTTTAAGATCTTATTTTAGAAAGAAGAATTCTAGTTAAAGAAGGCGAACATGCCCTTAACTCCACTCCCAGCCATGTTATACCCAAGCAATAATAAAAAAGAATAAACAAGAAAGAAATAGGAAGAAAAGTTTAAGCATAAATTGGAATGGTAAAACTTTTCTCATTCACTTGATCTAAGAAAATCTGATTTGGAGTTTCTGAGTCACTGTGGATATCACAGACCTCCCAGGGTCATTTACACAAGATGCTGATCATAAAAGTTCATCCATCAGGTGGTACCCAGTCTATCTATATAACCTCATGTTGTACTCTAAAGGCCAATTGTAAGCTAGTAGGAAGACTAGATGAGAGCTAACCAGATCACAGATTCAGATTTTTAAAACAAAATGGAATCACCGCCACCAGACGACTCTAGAGAGACAAGAATGGGGCTGCAAGAGGACAGCTGAGGATCAGTTTAATGGCCCTGCTTCTTGCCCTCTCCTCTACCAAAAATTAGGAGACAGGTTCTCTGGGAAGATGGAAAGGAGGTCCTCTAAACTCACAGCTAAGAATGGGGAGAAACAGAAGAATGGTGTGAACAAATTTAATGTGGGAACCCATCATGTTTCCCACAGTATCTCTCTGAACACTGGTACCCAAGCCTGTGAAGTTGTATTAGTTTTCAGTTACTATAATAATAATAATAAACTTGATGAATTTGGCTTATAGAAAAAAGGTTTATTTGGTTTATGGTTTAAGAGGGCTAGAAGTCCATCATGGTGGGGAAGTCTGGCAGCCCGAGCTGAGGCTCCAGAGCTCACAGCCTCACCTGTGAGCATAAAGCAGAGAGGCTAAATCAGAAGTAGGTGAGTGAAGCCTGCCCTCAGGGACACACTTCCTCCAGCAAGGCTGTACCTCCTAATTTTCCCCAAACAGCTGCACAACTGGGGACTGAGCGTTCAAATGCCTGATACTGTGGAGGATTTTTCTTATTCAAATCACCACAAACATGTGCATAGGTTGGAAGGATATCCTTTCAAAACTCTCAGTATCCAAAAAGGACACTTTTCTAATCTAGTAGCAGAAGGGATCTAACGCACTGACCAGATAAATAATTCTACTACAAACAAGGTGACCCACAAGCCCCACCATGTGCAAAAGATACTGTTGTCTTCTGTTTTCCCTCTAAGTACAATCAATGATGATCGCCGGATGTTTGAGGAGAGCCTCTAGGAGGAAAATCAAAGAAGGCCAACCCCTCCCCCAAAGAAAAATGGAAAGTGATTTGGACACGGAAAGAGATTTTGCTCTGGGAGACAATTAAGAGCCTGAAGTGTTCATGCTGTAGAAGTTTCTTTGTTGGGCTGGATGGGGGGGGGGGAACCTCAGGGGATTACAACCCTGATTTGTAGTGGAGACCTTGGGTGAGTGAACATCAAGTGAGTAAGACAGTAAGACAGGATGGTGTCTGGGTTTCCAAACATTTCGGCAAAACACAGGGAAAACAGCAAGGCTTAGGGTGAGACAAGGGAAGCAAGAAAACTGCTTCACAGTCATTGAACCTGATCATTCTGTTCTTGAGTATGGGGAATTTCCATGAAGGTTTTGGGGGTTTTTTTTTCCTGTTTTTTTTTTCACACACAATTTTATGATAAACTGTTTGAACAAGTTCAAAAACAAAATTATTTCTGGTATTTCTAGCCTGTCCATTTCTTATTAGATACAAAACTTTTAAAATGTTTAGAAAGGTAAAATATCAAACCACTTACATGTCACATCTTTTTATACTTTCCCCAGGGCTCTACCAGAGGACAATCGTAACGAGAGGAAAGACCTATGGAGGGATGAACTTAGGATCGAGAAACACACTGAAGAAGCAGAGGTGAAGAGAACTCTCAGAATGAGGAAAATATGAGATTTAACTGAGATGAGAGCATGCTAGCATGGGCTAAAGAATAACTCTTCAGAAGAGAAAAAGTGACCACCTACTTACTACTCATGAAAGAAATATATATAGGGTTTCTCTGTGTAGCCTTGGCTCTCCTGGACTCTCTTTGTAGACCAGGCTGGCCTCAAACCCTCTACGATCCACCTGCCTCTGCCTCCCAAGTTCTGGGATTAAAGGCATGCGCCACTGCACCCAGCTAAGCAAATATATATTTTTAAGTAATCAAAAACTACATAAAAAAGCAAATGCTGTGCAAAAGAGCCAAGATAACCAAGGTGCAGTAGATGGCCCAGCTTTAAATAGTTCCAACACAGTCATATTAACACATAGAATTTTGATGTGTCCAGAATCACGGGAAAACTGCATGAGGTGGTGTGGAGAGATGGCTCAGCAGTTAAGAGTGCAGGCTGCTCCTGCAGAGGACCTAAGCTCCTGTTGCAGGATCCACATCAATTGGCTCACAGCTGCCTGTAACTCTAATCCCAGGGACTCTGGTGCCCTCTTTTGGCCTCCTCCGGCACCTGCCCTCATGTGTACATAATAACACACAAATGCAAACACATAATTTAAAATAAAATGTTACATAGTTTTAAAATAACTCCATGGAAGACAAAAGGTAGGAAGGATGTCCTATGCATAATAGCCCTCATACTGCCATGTGTGTGAGAGAAAATTAAATACTCATTTTCTAAAGCATTAAGATTAAATATAATGTTTAAAATCAAAGCATGAAAAAATACAATGATTGTCAAATACAATAATACAAACAAACGTGAAATACTACTTCATCTAGTGAGACAAAAAAAAAAGGTACAGGGACATTATTATGCTTCTTGTACTATAGAAATATATGTCTCTTCTAACCAAGTACATGTAACTTTGATTTTTAAAAATATCAGAAGCTTAGAGAAATTACTTGGAAGTAATATAAAAGCGTTACTCAGAGGTTGAGATGAGTACCAAAAGTGTCAACACACACTACTGGAGTGATATTCTGAGAGAAATACAAAATATTCAAGTTGGCTTTGATTTTTATTTTTTTTTTTTATTTTTTTTTTTTTTTTTTTTTTTTTTTTGGATATTAGTAAGACATTTAATATGCAAATCAACAAATCCCAACTCAGGCCTGTGGTGAACAATGAATAGAAGTTTGGGGCTGTCCTAAAAACAAAATACTGTTGGTAGTTAATTGATAGAACGTTAAAGTTTCTTCAATGAAATTAAATGTCAATCTGGCTAAGAGTGAAACAAATTCTTTTTTAATCCCTGCCAATTATCTTTTGTTGTAAACTTACTGTTATTAAAAAATACAGTGAGATAGTTTTCAGTTGAAGTTTGAAGCATGTTTTAAATTTTGGATTCTAGAAATAAAATATTTTTTATTTTTATTTTTTTTTTTTAATACATTTTTATTAAATTATACATATTACATCTCAGTTGTTAGCCCATCCCATGTATCCTCCCATCCCTCCCTTCCTCCCACTTCCCCCCCCTACTCCCCTCCCCTATGTCTGTGTCTGAGGGGGATCTCCTCCCCCTGAATATGCTCATACGGTATCAAGTCTCTCCTTGGTGACCTATTATCTTTCCTCTGAGT
This sequence comes from Acomys minous, assembly GCF_964271855.1. Lineage (NCBI taxonomy): Eukaryota > Metazoa > Chordata > Mammalia > Rodentia > Muridae > Acomys > Acomys minous. Next base: position 67,257,109 of record NC_140490.1, read on the forward strand.
GCCACCAGGCATCTCCATCCAAGGGACATGATCAAATATGGGGCACCAGAGTTTGTGTGAGAGTTAGATCTTCTTCTCCACTCAACAGTGGAGAATGTCCATCGGCTAGTCCGGGTAGGGGTTCAAGGTTTTTACTGCCTATTTTTTCCTTGGCTGTTGCCACAGTTTGCGGAGGACCCCAGGGCCCAGACTCGCCTGTAGTTTTCCAGGACCCACTGGATCCTTCCATTTCCTCTTTCTCCCAGGCTTCTCACACCTAAAGATTCAATAGGATGTCCTCCCCTCTTACCCATTATTCTGGTAGGTACAGTTTTTCATGGGGACGTACACCTTGGGCTAGTGTCTCGATATAAGTGAGTATATACCATTTAGCTCTTTTTGCTTCTGTGTGAACTCACTCATTATGACAATTTCTAGATCAATCCATTTGTCCACAAATTTTGGAAATTCCTTGTTTTTAATAGCTGAGTAGTATTCCATAGTGTAAATGTACCACAGTTTCTTTATCCATTCTTCTGTTGAGGGACACGTAGGTTGTTTCCAAGTTCTGGCTATTATGAATAAGGCAGCTATGAACATGGTTGAGCATATGTCCCTGTTGTGTGGTAGTACATCCTCTGGGTATATTCCAAGGAGTGGAATAGCTGGGTCTTGAGGGAACCCTATTCCCATTTTTCTGAGAAAGCACCAGATAGCTTTCCAAAGTGGTTGTACTAGTTTGCATTCCCACCAGCAATGCAGGAGTGTTCCTCTTTCTCCACACCCTCGCCAGCATGAGGTGTCAGTTGAGTTATTGATCTTAGCCATTCTGATGAGTGTAAGATGGAATCTCAGTGTCGTTTTGATTTGCATTTCTCTGATGACTAAGGAGGTCGAGCATTTCTTTAAGTGTTTCTCAGCCATTTGAAATTCCTCTGTTGAGAATTCTCTGTTTAGCTCTGCGCTCCATTTCTCTATTGGGTTATTTGGTTTGGTGGTGTTTAATTTCTTAAGTTCTTTATATATTTTGGATATTAGACCTTTGTCAGATGAAGAGTCGGTGATGATCTTTTCCCAGTCTGTAGGCTGTCGCTTTGTTCTCTTGACAGTGTCACCAGCCTTACAGAAGCTTCTCAGCCTCATGAGGTCCCATTTATTAATTGTTGATGTTAAGGCCTGGGCTGTTGGTGTTCTGTTCAGGAAGTTGTCTCCTGTGCCTATGAGTTCCAGACTCTTCCCCACTTTTTCCTCTAACTGGGTTAATGTCTGTGGTTTTAAGTTGAGGTCTTTAATCCACTTGGACTTGAGTTTTGTGCATGGTGACAAATAGGGGTCTAATTGCATTTTTCTACATGTAGACATCCAGTTAGACCAGCACCATTTGTTGAAGATGCTGTCGTTTTTCCATTGAATGGATTTGGCTTCTTTGTCGAAAATCAGGTGAGCAAATGTGTGTGGATTCATCTCTGGGTCTTCAGTTCGATTCCATTGATCCACTAGCCTATTGCTGTGCCAGTACCATGCTGTTTTAATTACTGTTGCTCTATAGTACAGCTTGAGATCAGGTATGGAGATTCCTCCAGCGGATCTTTTATTGTAAAGGATTGTTTTTGCTATTCTGGGCTTTTTGTTTCTCCATATGAAGTTGAGAATTGTTCTTTCAATATCTACAAAATATTTAGTAGGTATTCTGATAGGGATTGCATTGAATCTGTAAATTGCTTTTGGTAAGATGGCCATTTTTACTATGTTGATTCTTCCAATCCACGAACATGGTAGATCCCGCCATCTTCTGATGTCATTTTCAATCTCTTTCTTCAGAGGTTTAAAGTTTTTTTCAAATAAATCCTTCACTTGCTTGGTTAGGGTTATTCCTAGATATTTTATATTGCTTGTGGCTATCGTGAAGGGAGTAATTTTTCTAATTTCTTCCTCTGCCTGTTTGTCATTTGTATATAGGAAAGCTACTGACTTTTTTGAGTTTATTTTGTATCCTGCCAATTTGCTGAAGGTGTTTATCAGCTGTAGGAGTTCTCTGGTGGAATTTTGGGGGTCACTTATATACACTATCATATCATCTGCAAATAGGGATAATTTTACTTCTTCCTTTCCCATTTGGATCCCCTTGATCTCCTTTTGATGTCTTATTGCTCTGGCTAGAACTTCAAGAACTATATTAAAGAGGTATGGGGAAAGTGGGCAGCCTTGTCTGGTCCCTGATTTTAGAGGGATTTCCTTGAGTATCTCTCCATTTAATTTAATGTTGGCTATTGGTTTGCTATATATAGCCTTTATTGTGTTTAGGAAAGTGCCTTGTATTCCCGATCTCTCCAGAACTTTAAACATAAATGGGTGTTGGATTTTGTCAAATGCTTTTTCTGCATCTAAAGAGATGATCATATGGTTTTTCTCTTTCAGTTTGTTTATATGGTGGATTACATTGATGGATTTCCGTATGTTAAACCATCCCTGCATTCCTGGAATGAAGCCTACCTGGTCATGGTGAATGATGTCTTTGATATGCTGTTGTATTCGCTTTGCGAGTATTTTGTTGAGTATTTTTGCATCAATGTTCATAAGAGAAATTGGTCTGAAATTCTCTTTTTTTGTTGGGTCTTTGTGGGGTTTAGGTATCAATGTGACTGTGGCCTCATAAAAGGAGTTTGGTAATATTCCATCCATTTCTATCTTTCGGAATAGCTTGAATAGTATCGGTATTAGCTCCTCTTTGAAGGACTGGTAGAATTCTGCGCTGAAACCATCTGGCCCTGGGCTTTTTTTGGTTGGAAGACTATCAATGGTTGCTTCTATTTCTATAGGCGAAATAGGGCTATTTAATTTGTTTATCTGGTCTTGGTTCAATTTTGGTAAATGGAATCGGTCGAGAAATTTGTCCATTTCCCTTAAATTTTCAAATTTTGTGGCATAAATGTCTTTGAAGTAGGTCCTTACGATTCTTTGTATTTCTTCGGTGTCTGTTGTTATGTCTCCCTTTTCATTTCTGATTTTGTTAATTTGGATAGCTTTTCTTTGTCTTTTAGTTAGATTGGCTAACGGTTTGTCTATCTTGTTAATTTTCTCAAAGAACCAGCTCTTGGTTTTGTTGATTCTTTGGATTGTTGTCTTTGTTTCTAATTTATTGATTTCAGCTCTGAGTTTGATTATTTCCAGGCGTCTACTCCTCTTGGGTGTTTCTGCTTCTTTTTTTTCTAGGGCTTCCAGATGTGTTGTTAGGTTGTTTATGTGGGATGACTCCATTTTCTTTTTAAAGGCACTTAGTGCTATGAATTTTCCTCTTAGCACTGCTTTCAATGTGTCCCACAAATTTGGGTATGTTGTTCCATCATTTTCATTGAATTTCAGGAAGTCTTTTATTTCTTCCCTTATTTCTTCCGTGACCCATGTGTCATTAAGTAGAAAGTTGTTTAGTTTCCACGTGTTGGTATGCTTTTTGTTATTTCTATTGTTGTTGAAGTCCAGCCTTAGACCATGGTGATCTGATAAGATACAAGGTATTATTTCAATCTTCTTGTATCTGTTGAGGTTTGCTTCGTGACCAACTATGTGATCAATTTTAGAGAACGTTCCATGGGGTGCTGAGAAAAAGGTATACTCCTTTGCGTTTGGGTGGAAAGTTCTGTAGATATCTGTTAGATCCATTTGATTCATGACATTGGTTAATGAAGTTATTTCCCGGCTTAGTTTTGAAATCAAAGTCCTATCCTTGAGTGAAAGTGGGGTGTTGAAGTCTCCCACTATTAATGTGTGGGTATCGATGAATGGGGCAAGCTTTGTTAATAACTCTTTTACAAATGTCGGAGCCCTTGTATTCGGAGCATAGATGTTCAAAATCGTGATGTTTTCCTGGTTGACTTTACCTTTGACAAGTATGAAGTGACCATCCTTGTCCCTTTTGACTAATTTTGGTTGAAAGTCTATTTTATTAGATATTAGAATAGCTACCCCAGCTTGTTTCTTGTGACCATTTGCTTGGAATATTTTTCCCCAACCTTTCACTCTGAGGCAATGTCTGTCCTTGTGGTTGAGATGTGTTTCTTGAATGCAGAAGAATGTTGGGTCGTGTTTATGCATCCACTCTGTTAGTCTGTGTCTTTTTATTGGAGAGTTGAGACCATTAATGTTGAGAGATATTAATGACCAGTGATTGGTAAGTCCCTTCATTTTTGGTATTTATAACAATCGAGTTTTTGTGAAGTTGTGATTTTGCAATGGTGTAGTTATTTATTTCTTATGTATTTTTGGTTGTAGTTTGACCGGTTGGGGTGGAGTTTTCCTTCTAGTAACTTCTGTAAAGCCGGATTTGTTGCTAGGTATTGTGTGAATTTGTTTTTGTCATGGAATATCTTGTCTTCACCTCCAATGGTTATTGATAATTTTGCTGGATATAGTAGTCTTGCCTGGTATCTGTGTTCTCTTAGCGTTTGCAGAACCTCTGTCCAGGCCCTTCTGGCTTTCATGGTCTCTGCTGAGAAGTCAGGAGTGATTCTGATAGGTTTGCCTTCATATGTTACTCGTCCTTTTTCTCTTGCCGCTTTTAATATTTTTTCCTTGTTCTGTATATTTTGTGTTGTTATTATTATGTGGCGGGAAGATTTTCTTTTTGGGTCTATTCTATTTGGTGTTCTGTAGGCCTCTTGTATGTTCGTATGCATCTCCTTCTTCAAATTGGGGAAATTTTCTTCTATTATTCGGTTAAAGATATTTTCTGGGCTGTGGAGTCGGTTACCTTCTCTTTCCTCTATCCCTATTATTCTCAAGTTTCGTCTTTTCATGTTGTCTTTTATTTCATGAACGCTTTGTGTCAGGAACTTTTCAGATTTAGCATTATCCTGGATGATTGTTTCCAATTGTGCGATTGTATCTTCAAGTCCTGATATTCGTTCTTCCATTTCTTGCAATCTGTTAGATAAGGCCACCTCTGAGATGTTTGCTTTCTTTTCTGATGCTTCTCGATCGCGTTTTTCTTCCGTGCGTTCTTTTATGATTTCTTCCATTTTTATCTTCAGGTCTTGAACTGTTTTAATAATTTCCTTCATCTGGTTATTTGTGTTTTTCTGAAATTCTTCAAATGCCTCTTTATATGACTCTTTTAAGTCATCAGCCCTCTTGTTTGCTTCCTCCTGCATTTGTTTACAAAATTTATTTGATTCTTCCAATATCATCTTACTTACTAAGGATTTGAGGTGGTTTTCATTTATATCCATTGTTGTTGGGTTCTCCAGGTTGTTTTCATTAGGATTGCTGGGATCTGGAGATGCCATCCTGTTTTGGTTTTTGTTAGCATTCTTTCGTTGTCCCCTTGTCATTTTGGTGACTCTAATGTTGGGAGGTGGTTTGTAGTGACCTTCCCTGTTTGGGAGTGGATAGTTGATGTCTGCTTATAGGTAGGGTGCCCTTATCTGTGGGGAACAGGGAGTACTTCCCTGGACCAGGCTGGTGATTCAGATTCTACTCCTGTAGATTTTTCTCAACACCTTAGGCTCGAGGCTGAGTCCCGCGAAGTAGGTTTCTGTTTGGGCCTTTTCCCCTTACTGCTGTATCTCAAGTCAGCAGTATTGGGATCTAGAGTAAGGTCAGCACACAAGCTCTCTGGTTGTGTAGGTTGATCCCAGCTGTCTGTCTTTCCTGTTGCTTTGTAGCCAAGACCCCAGGTGGATCAGATCTTCTGGGTTGTAGCTGTCTTAGGAGCGTTCAGCCTTTCCCATGAATTTGGGAGTTCTTGCTGGGTCTGCAGGAGCTGACACAGCTAGGATCTGCCTGTTGGAGATTACAGGATCTGTGCCTGTAACCATACGGTTTCAGGCCACTGGCAGTATCTGAGGAGGTAGCAGTTTCCACGCCCCTGTATGCCAGGCCACTCCCAGCTTGCTATAAATTAGCGGTTATACCCTGCACATATGAGCCTCAGCTCCCTATATTGTGGGATACAGCTAGGGAGAGCCCAGTCAGAGCCAGCAGTTCGTCCCCGTGGCTGGGGACAAAAGCAGGTTAGATCGCTCCCAGACGCTTTAAGGCAGCAGTTATTCCCTGCCAGCAAGGCCCACAGCTCCGGATAAAGTGGGCGGTCCTAACGAGGGCGCGCAAGAATGACCCCTGCTAGGTCTATTGATCAGGTAGAGCCCAGTCAGAGCCAGCAGCTCGTCCCCGTGGCTGGGGACAAAAGCAGGTTAGCCCGCTCCCAGACGCTTTAAGGCAGCAGTTATTCCCTGCCAGCAAGGCCCACAGCTCCGGATAAAGTGGGCGGTCCTAACGAGGGCGCGCAAGAATGACCCCTGCTAGGTCTATTGATCAGGTAGAGCCCAGTCAGAGCCAGCAGCTCGTCCCCGTGGCTGGGGACAAAAGCAGGTTAGACCGCTCCCAGACGCTTTAAGGCAGCAGTTATTCCCTGCCAGCAAGGCCCACAGCTCCGGATAAAGTGGGCGGTCCTAACGAGGGCGCGCAAGAATGACCCCTGCTAGGTCTATTGATCAGGTAGAGCCCAGTCAGAGCCAGCAGCTCGTCCCCGTGGCTGGGGACAAAAGCAGGTTAGACCGCTCCCAGACGCTTTAAGGCAGCAGTTATTCCCTGCCAGCAGGGCCCACAGCTCCGGATAAAGTGGGCGGTCCTAACGAGGGTGCGCAAGAATGACCCCTGCTAGGTCTATTGATCAGGTAGAGCCCAGTCAGAGCCAGCAGCCCCTCCCCTCGGCTGGCGACAAATCTCCTGTATTTTCCCTTTCTGCTAGAGAAAGGCAGCGTGCGTCGCCTTAGGGCAGCAGTTATTCCCTGCCAGTAAGACCCACAGCTCCCGATAACCTGGGTGGATCTGTCGCGGGCCCACAAAGATGGGCCCAGTTAGTTCAGTTGTTTGGGGATTGCTGGCAGTCGGGCCACGCAGCTGGCGCCAAAGGCAGTTCAGACCGCTGGCGTGAATCTCCTGGCGGAGTACTGCCAGTTCCCTTTAGGGCAGTAGTTAGTCCCTGCAAGCGTGACCCTCGGCTCCCTATAACGTGGGCGGACCCACTGGGCTGTGGGAGCAGACCACGCCGGTTGCTAACTGCCCCAGTTTGCAGGGTCAAACCTTTGTGTCTGGCTTCAGCTTGAGCGCAGGACGCGGACGCGGTCCCCAGATCTAGTTGGTTTTGGTGAGACTCGCCACCTGTGTTTCCACCCGGGTTAGGCAGGTGCCGTCCGCAGTTCGGCGCGGTGTGGATGTACAGGATCAATGGTAGTTTCACCCTATTCGCTGAGACTCCTCAGGCTTGGGGCTCCGGAAAATCTCCTCCCCAAATGGCGAATTTGGGTTTTTTGTGCTGGCTACAGCTTGATTGTGGATTCCTTTTCAGAGTTTGGGGAGTGCGTTTAGCCCTCGGGGCTGTCGCTTGTCCCGGGGTTGGACCCCCTGGTGGTCTGCGGAGTTTGGGGTCCCACTCACCTACAGTTCTCAAAATCCAGCAGTCTGTGGTTCCATTCAAGTCCCTGGTCTCCTCAGAGAAGATCAGCTATGGTGCCTACTGGTCGGCGCCATCTTGGAATCCCTCTGGCTTTGATTTTTAAAGTTAAAAATTAAGTAATAAAAGTTCTAATGAGTCCCTCTGGGGACATCCTGACCTGGCCACATAAAATTGGATCTGGTGAGGAGACAAGGGTTTTGCCTTATTTCAACGAAACAATGCAGGCTAATTATTGCAACAACCACAGGCACTTTTCTTCCCTTTAGGGAGTGCCTCATTATTTCAATTAGGCATATATTCACTAACAGGCCCATAAATATTTCTAATTAGCCTGTTTGCTTCCATTTTATGAAGCTGCCTTCAAATTAGCACCCACATTCTATAGAATTGGAAATAGAAGCCCCAGAGCTGGCAATTTCCCTCTCAAGAAAGAAAAAAAGGCCAGTGGATGGCTTGTCCACAAAGAGTATTCATTAGGTTCATACCATTTATAGTCCATGTTATTTGGGGCGATGTACTGTCAACGTTGGATAAAAGGCGAAACGCGAGGAGCAGTTTCAACCAATTATTTTCAGGTCCAAATGTAAGCAGGATGGAGGGCTGTAGGCAACACGCCGGGTGAGAAATAACACAGTACCCACCACCAGGCTTCCTCAGCTGTGATCGCGCCCTGCCTTCCTTATTGAAAGGAAACTATGGGGGTTGCAGCAGGGAGGCTGCCCTGATCCAAAAACGGACCCATAAATCAAGAATTTGAAACCGTCTCAGAACTCCGAGTCCAAAGTTAGCTTTAGCTACATTAGCCCACACAGGAAATGTGCCTCATCAGGGAAAGGGCTCCATAAGGAGTGAACATCGTCACCACCATTGTCACCACCACTGCTACCGCCACCATCATAATGATCACCAACCCAACTGTGCTGCACAACTGAGGGATGTGGCTTGTAAGACAGGGAAATGGAACGCTGACACCTTGTACAGGCTGGAAGTAATCAACTGTGGCATGTGTCAATGGAAAGACATAGTGTGGATGTGTTGTGGATTTGCTCAAAATATAACAGCTGCATTTCGCCAAGAACTATGTCTATGTCAGCTCCTATGCTCAACAGTTTCTGCACTTTATCCCAGCAGTGTTGGCAAGGTAACTGATCAGGCCAATGAGATTCTGCAGTGCAGAAAGAGGAGATGGTGTCTTCAAGACCCCATGAATAGTTAGCTAACACTGTAGTGTGACTTCTCTGGATCTCAAGCTCTTCCTGCCTTTCAATTCTGCCTCTTTTCCATTGGATAGCAGACTACAGGTGGCTCTTCCCAACAACCCTTGCAAACCTAACCGTGTTGTATTCAAACAGCCCTATAAAGAGGAAGAACCTGTGACGCTCAATTTTAACTGAGAGAAACGTCAACCAGAAGAGGCTGAGCAATGAGTCTAAGCTTCTCCAGCTAAGGATGCCTAGCTAAGGGTGCATGGCTGAAAATGCCCATCCAAGGAGGTCCTGCTAAAGATGAACAGCTAAGGATACCTAGCAAGGGGTGTCCAGATAAGGCTAAGGCTGCCCGGATAAGCTTGCACAGCTAAGAACGCACAGCTGATCCGAGCAGAACTAGGGGCCTCATTCACACAAGCATTCTGATTCTGTCTCCACACTACTGAGCCCGTCATACCATCTATGAAAGATCAGAACCAAGGAGACCATCCATGTCCCAAAGTTCCAAAATAACTTCTCTTTTAAACTTTAAATGGGTTGGACATACGTAACATTTAAACACATGTAAAGAAGTGCTAGGATCTATAAAGCTGAATACCTGACCTGAGACAGTCTGTCCCAGGCAAAGTAGGCACTTACAATTAATCTATTAGGAGAAAAATGACAACAGACATTGTGCTTGTAAAGTTGTCCTTGACACGGGGGGTTGGGGGGGGGGAGGGTAGTTATATCTTCCTTGATTACTCATTGGTTTCATACCTCATGAGGAAGAGATTTTACATGTGTATATACACATATACACATATACATACATACCCATGCCTCATTAACTATTTCACTACTTTCTAGAATAGAGGCTAGCAAACAATTGTCTGGAGAATATACATTGATCATTTGAGGCCTATTGTAAACAAAAAATGTACTGAAACACAGTTGCACCTCTTTGCTTATGTGTGCCAGTGGCTTGTTTTGAGTAATTGCAGCAGAAACCATACAGGCCAGAAAATCAAAATGACTCACTAATTGTTCATTTCAAGAACTCTGCCTGCCCCAGCTTGAGAAGACAAGTGCTCCTTCCTCCCCAGCACCTTGAACACACTAACTGCTCTTTGCACAGCCTTCTCCCTTTGCTTGAAATACCAGATTCTCGGGCCTCCTTCTGATCAGCAACTTCAAGGTTGCAGATCTTGTGGGGACTGAGTCCTCCACAGAGTATCTGACACCTGGGGAGCTTTCTGCTCATGCTAAATACCACTCCCATGGGCAGCAGAATTTTCAGCTAACCAGATAAAAAAAATTCTCATGAAACAGCAAAAACTAACATTGTGTCACATGGAAGCATTGTACATAGAGAGGTTTGGGCAAATTCTGAGGTACTGTACCCACATGAGGTTTTAACATTTCAAAGTTTAGCTTTGTAAGACCCCCTACACACACACACACACACACACACACACACACACACACACACACACACACATTATTTATTCCACCATCCCAAACACTGCAGGAATGAAGACAGAACAAGGTGTTGAATCTAAAGTCTGGAGACCTCTGAGGGGGGGGTCTTGGTCTAAATCCAGCAGAGCTACGCCCAACACCAGCCTTAAAGATGTCCCTTGAAGTATCAGTGATGCCCTTCATAAGTCGCATAGCGTCTCTGTCACACAGTCCTTGAATTCATGAATGGCTCTTTTGCCCTCTTGGTTTACACTAATCCCAACTTTTCTTTCTTTATTTGCAGCACTGAATAGAACATTAGTCATGGAGTTTACTGATAGCAGGGAAGAACACATGTTTAAAAATACATACACCACGCACACCAAGCGGATCAGTAATTTCAGGCTGCCATTGCTTTCATTGAGCACATCTCGGGGTTCCTGCTCTGTGAATAATAACAGAGTATCAGACTTGCTTGTTTTCTTTCAGATGTATGACCTGGAGCTGGAGGCATTCATCAGAATGAAAAGATTCTCCCAAAAGGGAGAATGCATAGAGAAAACATCTGTGAACATCTGGGTTAGAAAACTATTACCAAGTTGAGCTGGTTTTGTGTAGCACACACCCAATGCTTAACTCTGTGATTGATCACTTGGAGGCCTGCTAACATGCAGAGATGCACCCAAAGCCACATAAAACAGGCTCAACTGTCACACTGCAGATCAATCCTGGTCAATACAGGTTTTAGAGTTGATATGAAAAGAAATGCCTTCTAACTTCCAGAATTATAGGATACTTATAAGGAAAATGTGTTGTTATAATGTGTTTTCAAATCAAAATGAGGAACATAAAATCCTCCAAAGCCAGAAATGATGAAGGGGATGCCAAATTGAAGTGTGAAGGAAAGTTAGTGGCCTTGGTACACCCAATGAGTACGCGACCCAACAACCTGTGCTGGAGACGCAACACCCCATGAGAAGAGCTGGCCTTTCATCTAGGCTACAAATTCTGCAAACAGAGAGGCTTACAACAGCCACAAGGCCTGAAAGAAGGTCAAGAAAAAGTCCTGGCACTAACATCAGAGAAGGAAGCTTTCTGCCCTCCCCATTTCACAAATGAAGAAAGCAAAAATTATCCTTTGAGCATTCACTATGTGACAGTGAAACAAAAACCGAGGCAGAATAAACCTTTCTGTGAGAAGCAAGTGAAACACGTATGAAGACATACAAGAAACCTGTGCAGTAGACCCAGCTAGGATTGCTTTAAAAAAAATAAGGGACTAAAGAGAAGCTAAGTTAGATACGGAAGCATCACGCAAGCAAAGCCAGCTCTCGAGCGCAAAGCCCAGCTTTCTTCCCATGGGTACACCCTCATGCGTCAGAGTCTGTCACTCCCAGCATCAGATGGACAGGTAACAAGGTGGTTTTGAGCTTTTAACCGAACTGGTTTCATCTTCTGTTTCTTTTCCAGCTATATCATTTTATATATAAATATCTTTCAAGAATGAGAGTCATGAAATTTACACAAACTCTAACAACGGGTATGGTATATGGGGTCATCTTACTGTAGGTAGTTGTGAGCCCCTTGCCCTCCTCACTCCGCAAAAGCCACAGCTTAACGCATTATAAAAATGCCCCTGAGTGACATACTCTAGAAAAAAACATTAGATTAGTGATTCAAGAGTGTGGTCTTTCTTTCTCTTCGGTATCTGTTAGTTCTATGCGGTCATCTTATTTTCCTTTTCCCCCTGCGTTTGGGGGAGATAAGGAAAAGGAAAGAGGGAGAAAGAAGATACAGCCACGCCATGATTGTTCTGAGTAAATTGAACAAAAGTAATGTCACAAACCGGGCTACATCCCATAAAAGAGCCTGTGCGGAGCAGTCACAGCCCTTGAAGGCACTTAAAAGCTCCTCTGAGAGCGGGTACAGAGTCTAATGGGATTCTCTCTCAGGAGTGGAACGATGGCTACGAACATCCTCCGCAAGTGGCAGCTCTTGAGATCAGGAAAACAGAAGGTCATCTTCAGTTTCGGAGTGGAAAGCTTGTAAGTTAAGATTCCCTCCTCCCTCCACTCACTGCTCTCCCCTCCCCCCTCCACCCCCCCCATGACCTGCCTTTTGTTCTTTCACACACAAATAGGATCTTGTAATACCAAGCCACAAAGCTGCCTGATTCAAATGGGTGTGTCCTAATATGTGAAACTGCATTTTAAAAAACTGTTAGCAGCATTGTGTTTGCCATTACTTAAAAATAACAGAGAAAGTATGGAAGGCAACAACACAATTTCGAAATGGTTTCTACCTCCAGGATTGTATTATCAAAGGTTGAAGACTTTTCTAATATGTGAGTAGTTGTTTAGCATGCACAAGACCCCCTGTTTTGTCCCCAGCTCTGCAAAGAAAACACACACACACACACACACACACACACACACACACACACACACACGGAACTTATGGTTGTTGTGTGACCTCTCCTGGGAAGATATGAACAAAGGACTACTTACCAGAGATAAGGAACAAACAGGGAACCAAAACGTGATTCCACTTAAGTCCAGCTTAGTAAGCCAGTGAATTTATTGAGGATCCTTTCTGGAGCCTGATGCAAAGGCAGTGACATCACTGAAACACCCACACCATCATGTGTGATGGTCCATGAACGATGCATGTACAGAGCTCCCTGAGCAACTTGAAGGTGGCTTTGCTGGTTAGAAAGGCACTTGTCACTGGCAATGTCACTACCTGTATAACCTTGGAAAAGGCCTCCTTGAATTTTGTAAGATTCAGAAACTTCCTGAAACCTGAAGGTTGTTTATAGATCCTGAGCACTGTGAGCTTCATATACTTTCTGAAACCTAAGGAGCCTAAGGAGAAATTATTGTACAATAATAACTGTGCTCACTATCTTATAATAGTGAACAATACAAGGAATTGATCCCAAACACTGCCAGGCTAGATCATATCTCTCTGCCTCAGAATAGAGAGACCACACAGTAATGGCCAGTTAATAAGAGGCATGGGTGTCTCATAATCAATAACTAAATATGGGACCATTAAAAAGTCCTCCACAGTTATGTATATTAGCTTGTATCCTGGAAACTGGGCAATTCCACTACCAATTTCTCTGCAATTTACTCACACTTACTCTGAGATTCATGCTCTGGTCTTAATTCTGTATCCACCAACCATGTCCAAAACTCCTTCACAGAGGACTCTAGAGGGTCTGTAGTGACTGGCAGCTTGGACTAGTTCATTTGACAAATGTGTTTTGGCCTTCATTCATCCCAAGGCTCTAAGATGTACTACTAACTCAGAGACCAGTGAGCCTTCCCTGTTCTTGATGCAAGGCGCCAACTACAGAAAATTCCACATGGTACAAAACAAAACTTATTATTTTCCTTTGAGGAGATTCGGATTTTCAGGAGCCAGAACCAAAGGGTAACATTTGTCACGTCCGTCTAGGCATCAGGCTGCTCACGGAGGGCCACGCACCACGTTATAGACAGCAGGTTGAGCTACCATGCTTTCACCTAGAACAGGAGCATCATGGGTCTCAATAGCCATAGCTCCCTGGACATGCTGGCTGTACTGTCATGCTGTCATGCAGCATTAGATGACAACTGGCCTGGTGAGACTCTAGCACAGCAGGTGACACAATACAAATTGCAAATCAGGTCTAGAGAAGCAAAGTGAGCAGATGTGCACTTGACATCAGAGTCATGGAGAGTTCTCCGCGGGGACCTGCTGACACTTCAACCTGAAGCCTACCCTGGGAAAGGAAGTAGAGACTCAAAAGTAAAGCCAGCAATCCAAGGACATTTGTTTAGTGCTGCTATGGAAATCTGTTCTGACTACACTAGTACATTGTCCTAGGTAACATAAACTGTCAATTTAACACAGTCTAGAGTCACTTTGAGTGACTTGAAAAAGCCTTGTTTGAGGAACTGCCCAGATGAGGTTAGATTGTATCTGTGTCTGGAGGAGTTTGTCTTGGTTATTCATTCATGTAGGTGCCCTCGCACCCCCCTACTACGGACAGCACTATAACAAGGTGTGTGGCCCTGAGCTATAGAAAAATGACAGCTAAGTGTGAGCTAATAACCAAGACAGAGAGAGAAAGGCAGCCAACAGTGTTCCGTGGGCTGCCTCCAGGTCCTGCCTTGAATTCCTGCTCTGAGTTCACAAAGGAAGTAATGGAGCATAATCAGGAAGTGTAAGGGGAAAAAAACCTTTTCTTCTCCAAGATGCTTTTAGTTAGGGTGCTTTATTAAAGCAACAGAAAGTAACTAGAACAGACTTGAAAGCATTATTGAATAAGAAAACTATTTCACATCAGATAGGTGTGATGAAAAGTCATATGTCTACTATGTCCATCTTTCTAGACATCTAAGGTCTCTTTTAGGTGGATATTAGTTAGAGGTCACTATCATTAGTGTTGCACGTATAACCTGCTTCAACATCAGGTGTACAGCTAACATCCAAACAACCGAAGTGTCATGAAGATTCTAAGACCCTTAGTAATGCTTGGGTAATGGTTTCCTTGTGTTTTCCGAATGTCATCGCTTTCTGAGCCTGATATTTTATTTAATTATTTCAGATGCAGTTTCCATGAACTTGCAGACTTCAAGCCTCTAGAATTTCTGAGGTAGCAGACACGTGCGCGTATATACCAAAGGAGACTGGAAGGCTTAGGCATCATTTTGACATACTGGTACAGTGGCCACTGTCAACGTTCTTGTGTATTTTAATTCGTATAGTGCCTTCAAGCTATGCCAATTTTGTTCCTTGGATCTATAATTTCTAAGCATACTTTACAGTTTGTTCCTCACTTAGAGATACCTGCAACTTACATCTGCCTCCTCATGCAGGGACTTTTGGATCTTAGAGTTGCCACCTCACAGAGAGCCATTTGGCCCAGGATTCTCCTTCAGTTTGCTTCTTTGTTTACTTATCTTTTATCAACTTTTGGAAAACAGTCTTAATGTTAGGTAAGAGCACAAAGTTCTACAAATGGTTCATGTTCCTAACCACTTATGGGTACCTCACTGAAGTGCATCCTTTCTCATCTCCTGGTTACTGTGTCTTTCCTACAAGCATTCTACATAACTAAAGTATGGACATACTCAAGAAGTTAGCCCAACACCTGTCATTTAACCCTCAGATTCATCCCAAGCTTGGCTACTTGCTTATAATGTCCTTTCTAAAAGAAGAGGTCTTTCTGGATCACAGATTGTCCTGGAATGTGGTATTCTTAGACTCCTACTATGAGTCTGGGCTTTTATCAGTCTGTCTTTGACCTGGATGCTTGACCATTTTGAGGTAGAAGCACTAAAGTTGGCATTCTTTGATGAATCATTACCATTAGACTCAGAACATAGCATATTTTTCGGACCATAAGATGCACCTGACCATAAGACGTGCCCAGTTTTTAGAACAGTAAAACAAGAAAAACCTTAGAAACAGGAACCAGACCATAAGGCGCACTCTAATTCCCCCCACGCTTTGATGGGGGAAGTGCATCTTATGGCCTGAAAAATATGGAATGCTTTTGTTGAATATGTCACA
Organism: Acomys minous; assembly: GCF_964271855.1. NCBI lineage: Eukaryota > Metazoa > Chordata > Mammalia > Rodentia > Muridae > Acomys > Acomys minous. The sequence continues at coordinate 67,272,754 of NC_140490.1, forward strand.
AAGTGATTCTGTGATTTTTTTTTAAATTATTGTACACGGTTCCATCACTCTTGATGCTCACATAGACCACTGGAGGTCTTACTTATCCCTGTGGGTGTTCTTATAACTGTTGAGTCTACGTGCAGTGGGTACTTGAGACTGTTGACTTCTCTGAACATCCTAATTCTACTTTTCGCTTCTTCGTTTAATTGTATTATGTGGCTTTATGGTTGACTGTATTACGTGAGTTGCAACTTGGTAAGTTCCACTTTCTTTTTATAGATGTTCTGCTCTGACTGCTTCAGACTTACATAAAGTTTTGTGCATGCTTTTTCCCAAATGTTAGCATCTTACTACATATGCCTCATCCTGTCTCCCTCATCTCGCCCTCTCTTTCTATAGAAATACAAATATAGCATCTTTAAATTTTTCATCTGTATTATTTTTGAAGTGAAAATATGGTTCTTTATTCATAATTATTTTTATTTTATAAAAGTGAGGAAATATCTTACATCACCATAGTATAATGATCAAAGTTAAAATTTTACATTTTCAATGTTTTTAAAAGACTGAGAAAGGTTCCTTTTTTGTAACCTTTTTTTGGGAACATTCTTTTTCAATATTTTATTAATTTATTCATGTTACATTTCAATTGTTATCCCATCCCTTGTATCTTCCCATTCCTCCCTCCTCCCTGCCCCCCCCCGCTTTCCCCCTACTCCCCTCCCCTATGACTGTGACTGAGGGGGACCTCCTTCCCCTGTACATGCTCAAGTCTCTTCTTGGTAGCCTGCTATCCTTCCTCTGTGTGCCACCAGGCCTCCCCATCCAGGGGACGTGGTCAAATATGGGGCACCAGAGTTCATGTGAAAGTCAATCCCCACTCTCCACTCAACTGTGGAGAATGTTCTGTCCATTGGCTAGATCTGGGTAGGGGTTCGAAGTTTACTGCACATATTATCCTTGGCTGATGTCATAGTTTGAGCAAAACCCCTGGGCCCAGATCCACTCATCATAATGATCTTCTTGTAGGTTTCTGGGACCCTCTGGATCCTTCTATTTCCCCAATCTCCCATGCTTCTCTCACCTAGAGTCCCAATAGGATGTCCTCCCCTCTGTCCCACTTTCCTAGTAAGTAAAGACTTTCATGGGACATGCCCCTTCATCTAGTGTCCAGATATAAGTGAATGTACACCATTTGACTCTTTCTGCTTCTGGGTGAACTCAATCATTATGATCATTTCTAGTTCAATCCATTTGTCCACAAATTTTGGGAATTCTTTGGTTTTTAACAGCTGGGTAGTATTCCATAGTGTAAATGGAACACTCTTAACATCTATTTAAAATGAAACAAGGAATATTCACATGAGTTAAATAAATAAAACCATCCCAAACAGTGATGACTTTTATCTCCTTGATATAATCTGGTGTCTTCTATTTCAAATGAAATACCAAGTTTTAGTAAGTAGATATAAAAGAAGCCTTATAGTGCATTGTTGTCAGCTTGATTCAAAGCTAGGCATACCTTGGAAGAGAGAATCTCTCCTGAAGCCTGTGAGCCTATCCATGGGGTATTTTCTTGATTCTGAAAGATATGAGAGGGCCCAGCTTCATGCTGTCTATTTAACACACTTTTAACTCTTTTACTTTGACAGGGATGGTAACATTGGACTAGAAGTTTAGGAACCACTCACTCCTCCAAATCAGTCAGCCCAAGTGTATTAATATATGTAATTTTCTTCTAGACAAGGCTATCACATTATAACAGGAAAACAAGAGCTTCAGCTGGAATTTTTCCTCCAAATAATAAAATGAATAATCATGAAGCCAAATAAAAGCTGTAAACTAAGTGAGCCTCTGGCTACAGAAAAGAGTCATGAGTTCAGAAAAGCCAAAATACTAAATGATAGGTAAGACAAGAAAAAAAAAAAAGAAAAGTATTTCTCAGGAAAAATACAGGAAGGTAATTTCATAGCTTAAAGTAAGTCCCATTATAAGAAGTATTCATAATATTAATGAGTAGCATTAAAGAAAGCAACAAAGAGAATTAAAATATTAGACAAAAGTGAGAGAGGAATTGGTTGGAGTGAGAAATTGACTATCTATCAGCATAGGGTTAATGGCACCACAGAGAAGACAATGCAATAATAGAGCTCATGTTTCAACTGCAACTCAAGCAAACTTGCCAACTATTTGCATATGCACAAGCATTACATGCTAATTAAAACCAAAAGGGAAAGTGTCTACAAGTAAAAGGAAACATGAATCTACATTAATATGCACATGCATAGAGTCAAGAAAAAGGACTTGATAAAAGCTAGTCTGGAAGGAAACAAATTTTAAATTTACACTAGTTAAAACTATTGAAATTTCATCATGGATTGTAGAATGGACTACTCTTCCTTGAGGACTTGTTGACAGGTAATGGTTACTGGCAAAGGGTAGGCAGTCATCTCTTCAGTAGTGTAGCCATGCACCGGTAAATGAGCCCCCACTACTCATGCAAACAAGCCTAATTAAGTCTCTCTCTCTCTCTCTCTCTCTCTCTCTCTCTCTCTCTCTCTCTCTCTCTCTCTCTCTCTCTCTCTCTCTCTCTCACACACACACACACACACACACACACACACACACACACACACTACATATACACAAAGAACTTGTTAAGAAGAACAATTCCAGCAGGAGAAGGGGGCATGAGAGAGGGTAAAATTGGGGTTAAAAATTATCAACATTTATTATATATGGATATGAAATTGTCAAAGAATGTTTAAAACTAGAAATTTACTATAAAAGAAACCCCACAGTCCCTCTAGAATTAGTAATTTCAAGAGCAAGAGAATTTCAATACCATGTTACTCAGAATCAACAAAGCAAGGCAAGAATTCAGGGCCATTTATCATAAAGTAGAGAAAAGAAGGCATGAGTTAATGATTTTATATTCAGCTCTGTCATCTTGCAAGCATAAAGCCTATGGAGCTGACACTTGAATATCCTATAACTCGAGTGTACTCTGTCCACAGTCCTTTTCATAGATGAGTACAGCCAACTAAAGAAGACCACACACAAGTCCAGCCCACATACTGTCAGCTCCTAACTAATAAGCATGGTGAGTACACAGCAGCCCATGCCAACCCCAAATATGTGGATTCTACATGGTTGACTTGAGATAACCATGGATCATAAATATTCATCTCAAGTTCCAAGTAATTCCCAAAAGGTAATAATTGAATTTGCCACACACTGAGCCATGGTCCATGGTCTGAACCCATTGTGTGTGTGTGTGTGTGTGTGTGTGTGTGTGTGTGTGTGTGTGTGTGTGTAGGGGTGTGGGGTGGTGGGTAGAAGGGGACGAAGCACTCAGTGGATCATGAAAGCGGTTGAGGTCCAAGGCTCATGGACAGAGGGAAAAGTGAGGGAGGAGATGACACCCCGTTTCCCTATCTCTGCCTGAAGTTTTTCCTCTCTCTATTTAAGTTTCTCTTTCGTCACTACTACAACCCAAAATTGGGGGAGCAGAGGTGTACCCTGACTGGTAATAGACCCTAAATAACCAGCAGCTTGTAGATAGAAAGACAAAACCCAATCCCTATATCAGAGGGACACATATATACCTTAGGACTAAAGGCAAAAAGAAAGGAAATCACCCCGGGGCAGAGGTGAGAGGTGTAACTCAAACCCAACGAACACTCAGGCCTCCTGTGAGTCAGCTGCGCTGTGTCTCCTTCTCTGCAGGGCTTGCTAATCAACTCCACCTTTATGGCATGATTAAGTCTTGTCATTATCAATGCCGTGGTCAAAGCATGTGCCTGATAGACCCAAGTTACATTTTCAAGGGAACCACACATGTTGGGCATGCCACAGAGAGCATGTCAGGTGGAAAAGGACCCCAAGAAAGGGCAGACTGACCATCATTTAGGAAAAGACCATAGTGAAGACCTTGGGGATTTTCTTTATTTTGGAGGATTTTATACATATATGCAATGAAATATGATCCTATCTACCCAATTACCCTCCTCTACCTTTACTCCTAGCTCCCTAATGTGCCCCTTCTCAGCTTCATATCTTCTTCTTGTTGTCGCTATCATTGTTGTTATTATTGTTGTTGTTGTTGTTGCTGCTGCTGCTGCTGCTGCTGCTGCTGCTGCTGTTGTCAGATAACTCACTGATTCCAGCTGGTGCTATATGGCTGCACATAGATGTGGAGCTATCCACTGAAGCACGGGAAACAAACCCATGGTCAAAACTTTAAAAAGGAGACTTCTCTACCTCCCCGCAAAACTGTAATCTGCCAATAGCTCCTTAGTAAAGGGTGGGACATGGAAGTCATCTACCTTACATGTGCAGAAATTTGGACTGGTTTGATCTTATGCATGTAACTATAGCCCCTATGACTCCCAACTGTATCAATGCACATCACATCCAGAACACAGCATTTCACAGCACTCCTCCCTATCCTCTTGCTCTTACATTCCTTCTGCCTTTTCTGTGATATGCCCTGGGCCTCCGTAATGGTGGGGATAATATAAATATCTGAATTATAGCTGAGTCTCTTCTCAGCACTTCACCAGCCATACGTCTCTCCACCACAAGAAGCTTCTCTTACCAAGGCTGAGAGCAGCCCAGGTATATTGCTGTAAGGATAAATATTAAGAAGGCAATTTGACAGATGACCATTTAGCAAAATAAAAATAGCAGGTTATACCATCAGGGTCTACGACTTCCCAGCTATAGGCTTCTGACTAAGATTACAGTACCAGGCATGAAATTCCCTCCTAAGGAGCAGATGTCAAATGCAATCAGAAAGCTATTGGTTACACCCACAGCAGCTGTGGCATTGTTGCACCAGTAGGCACCTCTTACTTATCAGGTCAGTACTGTAGCATGCAGCATCCAGCACCGGGTAAGACCACTAGACAGCATCGTCTAGCACTACGAAAACTGCCAACAGAAAATTTCCCAATCTGTTGAGATTGGTTTCCCTACATCATCCAGCCAAAGTTGTAACGTCTTCAGCCACAGAATCTTACCATGTAGTTATGTTAGGTTACCAAAGCCACTGGCAATACCCTGTGATGTTTTGGAGCCCTCTATGACTTCTCCGCAAAATAACTTTCATAGAGATGCTCTCAGCCTGGTACCGCAATTTTTATTTAGTAATCCATTTCTTCTGTGGCCATAGTCAGGACTTTCAATCCAATTTCTGCTCTTGAATGCCAGAGTCAGTAGAGTCATGTTTTCTGGTGTGATTGTTCTAAATATCCTACAGACTGGGAGCATGGATACACTTAATGTCCAACGGTAGAGTTCAGTGAAAAGTCAACGGAAGCCAATGAGTTCTAGAGAGCCATCCAACCCAAGAATGCAGAGATGCTCTGAGTGCTTCTGAGCACAGACTGCTTCCTTCTAACACCTTTTATCAAGACCCATAAGAAAACAGTGGTGTGAACATTTGTTGTCTTCACTGCTCTCCTTCTTGTCCCTCGACCTCTCCCTCTGACCACTTCTCCCTCTCTCTTACTGTTTGCAATGCTCTGTTCAGTAGTTTTGTTCAAAATACTAAACATTATAACTAACACATAGTGGCTCACATCTACAATCCCAGCATGGAGGAGATAGGGGTTGGATGTGTCCTCAGTCTGAGGCTAACCTGACCTTCACAGTGAGATCCAGGCCAGCCAGGGATACTTAGCAAAACATAGTTTGCAAAAATTCAAAGGATAAATCCACAAATAATAGCCAATTCTTCGACCTTCTCCTGAAAGACACTTTTCTATAAATGTTTAAAATTCTTTTCTTGCAATTATCAAACAATTGTAATAGCCAAGAATTTTTCCAAGTGTTGAGCTCATCACATGGTCTTATATGCAACTATTAGAATAAATTGCAATGTGACCACATGCTTCTTTGGTGGACCCCACCCCTCTCCCAATTAGCTGCTTCTACGTATTTGTCATATAGCCCCCAAAGATAGCACAGGGTGCTAAGGATAAAAAGACACATGAGACAGAACTAATAGAGACTGGAGCCAATTATTTTCATAAGGAGCTATTAATATGGAGTCATTGCATTATTAATTACACTATAGTGAAAGCAATTAAATTTTATACCAATTGCTAACACTCTCTATGTCTGCTTAGTATGTGTCCTATGACCATTTTCTCATGTACCCTTCCTGTGCAAACACACATCAACATGTAGCCTAACTCTGAAATGGCTCTCTAGATTTTCAAACTATTCAAAACGAAGTCCAATGTATTTTTGTTGGCAATGAGAGTGAAAAATACCAGATATTGTTGCATATCTCATAAATTTCCTTATAGTCAGGAATTAATATAATCAGCAATTAATGTTTGACTATGCCTAAATAACAAATTTTACATTTCAAATTCTAGAAATCAAATAGAGATAGATAGATAGATAGATAGATAGATAGATAGATAGATAGATAGATAGATGAATATATTCATGTGCTGTGTACCTATGCACACACACATACACATTTTTCTTTTTACAGTGGAATAATCAGTAAATCAGTAGAGAAAGCTACTCAGCTGCACTCCTTTACTTAGCTATGAGATGATTGTGATGATTCATCTTTGTATTAGTCAGATCTTGTTCTCTGAGGGAACAGAACCGACAGAGTGAATGTGTGGGGTCAGGGAGGATTTATTTGAGTGGTTTGCAAGTTGTACTCCTGCTAGTCCAACAGTGGCTATCTCCTGACAGAATGGACAAGAATCCAGTAGTGATTTGGTCCACAAGACTTGATGTCTCTGCAGTCCTATCTGCTGTCCTGGAAGGTTCCCAGAGAGTTGCTGATCTTCAGTCTATGTTGGGAACCTGAAGAAGAAGTGTGGTGGATGGAAACATGTTTTTGTTTTGATGCCAAGTGTAGGATGGGGAACAGATTTGTGAGAGAACAGGTGATGTTTATCCACTAGAAGAGGAACCACCTCTTTCAGGGGCTTGGTCTTTGCCAGCTGAAAAATATCTTAGTACAGACTCTGAGAGGAGCATATATATATGCTCCAAACCAGTAGGTGGGGTTTTTTGGTCTTCGCTGTTCATCACTCCACATAGAGATGCTCCTAGAGAAAACTGCTTCGAGGTTCCAGGTTCTGGCTGCTGCTCCAAGTTCCAGCGGCTGCGGTTGCAGTCCCCATTGCTGAAGTGCTGGTTTGCTGTTTAATGGGTCTGCTGAAACCCTGCCAACTACACAAGTGGAATTGCTCCCAGGAAGTGAGTCTAAGAAGGTCTGCTTCTCCTGTTCCCATTCACCTCTTTTCTCTCCTACCTAGGAGTAGGTGGGTTGGAATGGAGGTATAAGCACTAAAGAACTGCAAATAAAGTAGGTTTGAAGAAGTCTGAAGCCTACAAAGAAGGGTCTAACACCAATGAAGAATAGATGGCCCTGCCGGTAAGAGGATGTGCAACCAGGCAAAAAGCAAAATCTTTCTTCTTCTATGTGCTTTTATATGGGCTGCTATAAAAAGATGTGGCCCAGATTCCATCAAGAGAACTCCTTACAGGCTCACCCAGCCGCTTGGGTTTTAGTTGATTCCAGATGCAGTCAAGTTGGCCACCAAGATTAAGCCAACCCAACCTTCATTGTCAGCTTGACCAGGTTTTGAATCACCTAGGAGATATGGCACTGTGTCAGTGCAGACATTTTTGGTGAAAAATTCATTAGAGGAGACCCATTCTGAATGTGTGCAGCACCATTCCCATGGCTAGGGTCCCAAGCTGAATTAACAGGACAAAAGGAGATGGCATACGGAGCACCAGTATTTATCTCTCTCTGCTTCCTGACTGAAGAATGTCACAATGTGACCAGCCGCTTTACACTCCTGCCACCATGCTAGATTATAGCCCTTAAAACTGTGGACCAAAATAAGCCCTCCCTCCATTAAGTTCCTATGACCAGATACTTAACCACACACACAACAAGGAAAGCAACCAGTTCAGTAGCTGAAGGTCTGAATGGGAAATGGATAGTAGCCATAGATGCTCCATGTAACTGATGGCTGCAGTTATCTGTAGTCTGTGTTCCTCTCTCCCCATCCTTCATCTTGGTATTTATGATACTACAAGACACTATCATAACTCAGATAGGAGCAACAAGCCTATTTTAGACACACACAGGATCACAAGCATCCAAAATCACTTCATCAGTTTGTCCTCTCACATACTGGGAGGAGCCTTCTATTTGTTCATACCAGATCAATGTTTAAAAGTCACAACGTTTATGTTTACTATACTGGTAGGTACGCAATGGCATTGCTCTGTGACCTGAATTCTTATTCTTGATACAAGTCACTCGCCCTCTCCTCTGCCTCCTTCATAAAGCTTGTGCAAATGTCTGGGTGTGTTTCCTTGCATTATCTTTTCTTTGCACACTTGTAGTAAAAATATCTTTATTTAATTCAAACCCTTGGAATGTTTATATTGTCACTTTCCCCAGGCTGTGATCTGCTTATTCTGCCCCTTCCTTGGACCTAAACTAATTTATCCTGAGCTCCTTTATTTCCTTTTTTTAAAGATGTATTTGTTTATTACATATACAGTATTCTGCCTGCATGTACACCTGCACACCAGAGGAGGGCTTTAGATCACATTATAGATGGTTATGGGTGCTGGGAATTGAACTCGGGACCACCGGAAGAGCAGACAGTGCTCTTAACTCCTGAGCCATCTCTCCAGCCCTCAACTCCTTTATTTCTAAACTGCTGTCTTCTGCTGGGCTCTCTTAGAGACTCAACCTGTAGGCATACAGCTAAGTAGCTGAAGAACAACTTGAGAGGAACTTGTGCACAGAGTGAGGGGCCTCTGCTCTGAAGATCTCTCCACTAAGGCAGTAGCATCCAGATCTTGTACACCTGAACTCAGACTTGCTCTAACAAAGAGAAACAACCATATTCTGTTTCATTTCCAAGGAGAAGGCTTTCAGGGGCAGGAAGCCGTGCCCAAACACACAGCCTTAATGAACCCATTTGTTCATGAGCAGCAGTGACACCCCATCCGACTTATACTTCCAGTCACCTCATTGATTAAAGCAATGACCTGTGTCAAAACAGCACCAGGGATCAAGCACTGTTACGATCCAAACAAGGACCAGTGAGATGCCTGAGAGGGTAAAGGTAGCTACCACCAAGCCAGACAGCCTGAGTTCGATCCCAGGACCTACATGATGAAAGACAGAACCAACTACAGCAAGTTTTCCTCTGACCTCAACATTCGTACACACACACACACACACACACACACACACACACACACACACACACACACACACAAATAAATGAATAAATAAATAAATAAATAAATAAATAAATAAATAAATAAATGTATGTTTTAAGATCATTAAAAAATACAGAAAGGGCTGTACTAATGTTCCATTCCAGCAAATTATTTTTAAACACAAGAATAAGCCACATACAGAGGCTATAGTAGGTCCGAAACCTCTAACCCCTTATTACAAACACAAGCTCCTATACCTCAAGCATCAAGTGGACCCCCTGCCAGTGCCTCATCTTGCCATTCTCATCTCATTCCCATGAGGCTTTTGAAGTCACTTATGCATGTGTCTGGTTACTATCACAGAGTGACAATCATGTTTCTATAGTTTAATATCACAGTTGCTGAAATCTCCGTACCTAAGCATGAATACTACAGGAGCTTCAGAAAATCTAAAAATGTTTAACTCACTGCTATCCCTGTCTTTGACCTAAGAGCAGTGAGGATTTTCTCCCCAGCTCAGTCCAAGAGGATGTTTGTCTTATTAGCTTAGGAATTCTGTCACAGCTAATTTATTCACTGGCAAAAGTAAGAATTGATGGTATAGGGTCCGGCTCTGAAAATGGAGTCTCAACTCATTAGAAAGGAAACAAACACAGCAACACATTTATCTACATGTTTGCCACTATGGAATAAATGTCCAGCAAACAAGATATATATGCAGTAAGTGCTGCATAAAAGGGCCTTTCTTTTCTTTCTGAAGTAGGCAATTTAGCCCCAAAAGTCATTCTTTTCTACATGAAAAGTTAGCAGCGGGGACTGTGAGCCATAATTCTTCTTATTAAAGGATGGCTATGGGGAGTAAGTGCACTAAGGGCAGAAGGGGAATTCATAGAAATATATCTGATATTACCTGTGGGCTAAGCACCTCCTATCTGCTCTCTCTACCCTAGTGGAGATCGGCCTCAGAGAAGGAAACCCAGGTCTAAAATTCAAAGCAATGTCCAGCAGAATTCCCTCCAAGCCTTGATGAGTCATCGCACCTGCAAATCCATGAAGTCATCAGAAGAGCGCCTTTTCCTGCCGTGTCCAGTCCTTCACCCTTCCTGTCTTCCCTGTTTTGTCTCCACACAGGAACTGACTGAAACTTTTGATTCTCCTGCCTCTACCTCCCGTGTACTGGAACTGTTGATGCGTACCATCACATCTGGCCTTCCTTCCTCCATATCCCACTCATTAAGAAGCTGGTCATGGACATCTGCTGTGAATCGTGAACATATTAAACACTGGGAAATTTGTGATAAAAGAGAGAGATGGAGAGTCTTGTGTTAACAAAGCTTAAGAAAAAGCATAGAAGAAAGCCAGTTGTCTAGTGAAGAAATGCAGTGTTTAATGGTCCGATAAATGTTATTGAAGAAAATAAAACAGGAAGTTTTATATGTGAGATATAATGTATCTGATAACAGTTTTCCACTGTGTTTACGATGGTGGAATGGACCCAACTGAATAAAGACTTATAGAAAAAGAAAGCCCCAGCAGGATGAATGGCAGGTGCGAAGGTCCTGAGGCAGAGCATCAGCACAGACATTCAGCTCCTTTGAAGTTTCTCCTTCTTACAAAATACATATAAATAAATAAATAAATAAATAATAACGCAGATTAAAGTGTCTTAAAAGCCTTCTATTCTCACCTGAGGTCATTCATTCATTGTAGTTTACTGAGTTTTTTTTTTTTTAAACTGAATGTTAAGAGAGGTCTCAAAGTTGAGATTCTTCCAGAGGAAGCATTCAAGAGGCAGTCAATCCAAGATGGGGAGCTCAGACACAGGCTGCTTCTCCCAGCACCCCCTGTCTTGCCTGGTACCCTTGAAGACACTGCTAAGACACTATTGATTGCCAGCACAGATATTTCCCAGGACACCACTTTGCCATGCGCCACTGCTTTGTGAGTTGAATTCTGGGAAGTAAGGCTGCATTTCCCAGTAGTAACAAGGATATAATTGTACATTAGAGCCCTGAGCTAGTCTGTAGAACATGACTAACTTAAAAATGCTACTGATCAGCTGCAAATTAGCGATGGATAACAGAATCTTGTCACACAGCAAGGGAACAAGTGGGAGAAAATACTGAGCGAGAGGAGATTTATCTTGAGTGGCACTGTGTAAAGAGAGTCAAACACAAGAAAGATGACACAGAAGGGACATTTTAAAGTGGTTTTCCTGGCAACTCTTAAAAATTGTAGTGGTGAGTGGAGTAAGTGAATTAATTGTTTCTCCCTCCTTCACGAACTTGTTTTCCTGTTTCTTGTGTAGCTCCTATGCTGATCTTTTCATGCTGTGTAATCATCTGTGATAAAACATGGCTGACCTAAAGTTCTTCCTAAGTTGGTGATAGCATTAAGACCTCATGCAAGGTAGGAAGAGTGGGGTGTGAGAGACGTAGAAAGAACTATGTCACCATCCTCAAAGTTTAGCATGCATGGAAATTGTTTGGACTCATGGGCCTCCTGCTGGGAGCTCTGATCTATAGGCCTGGGGTGAGAATGAGACCATGTTTCTAACAAATTCCCAGGCAATGCTGACACTGTCATCTTCAAGATGATGCTGGTAAAAACCATTGTAAATATAAAGGGTTAAAGTCAGAAACATCCCGAAAATTCTGCAGCAGGCTGGCTTGCCCATAGCCCTGCTGGGTTAGATACTGTCTTGATGTTCAGAGAAGGATGTGACCACATACTGATGACACTGTGGGTGATTGGAAAGGACCCATCTGTCAGTGTCCCAAGATGTCTGGAGGCAGTCGTGGGATTAATAGATGTCCCCATACATATAGAGTCTTTCTTCTTCTGATTTAAATTTTAATTTCAGGGTTGTCTGAAGGCAGGTGGGAAGATGACCTTCTAGCTCATAACTATGCTACGGACAAGTGCCACCTCATAGAATATTCAGCCAGCTATATTCAGTCCCTGCTAGTTATAAAACACTGGAACAAACAAGAGATGTGAAGGAATCCATATTGGTAGCTACTCTAGTTTGCTCTCTGTTGCTGAGATGAAATGCTCTGACCAAAAGCACCTTAAGGAGGAAAGAGTTTCTGAGGCTTATGCTTCCAGGTCACAGCCCATTGTTGAGGAAAGTCAAGGCAGGACCTGAAGCAGAAACCATGAGGAATTCTGCTTACTGGCTCACACTCTGGCCCAACTACTTGCTTGCTTGCTTGCTTGCTTTTTCTGTTTTTTTTTTTTTTTATGTTATTCACATTACATCCCGATTATTATCCCCTCATTCATATCCTCCCATTCCCACCATCCATCCACAGCCTCTCAGGTCTCATCAGGATAGTCTGCATTCCCTTCCTTTGTGGGCCAGCAAGGCCACCCCTCAAGGGGAAGTGACCATGTTGCTGGCAGAGTTCATGTCAGAGGCAGTCCTCACTGCTCGCACCCCCTCCACTTGGAGGATGAGCTAACCGTGTGCTACATCTGAATGGGGGTCATAGTTCACTGCATGCGTTGTTCTTTGTTGGTGCATCAGTTATTGCAGGCTCCCCGGGCCCAAATCTGGCAGCCTGTATGGTCTCCTTGTGGAGCTCCTGACCCTCCGTGTCCTTCCATCACCCCCTACACACACACACACACACACACACACACACACACACACACACACACACACACACTTCTATATGACTCTAAGCACTCTTCCCAGAGTCAGGCTGTGAGTCCCAGGATCTGTCCAGTTCCCCTGCTGGGTGGGCTCTCTCAGAGGACATCTAATATCCACTTATGAGTGAGTATATCCCATACATGTCTTTCTAGGTCTGAGTTACCTCATTCAGGATGATCTTTTCTAGTTCTATCCATTTGCCTGCAAATTTCAAGATTCCCTTGTTTTTGAGAGCCAAGTGGAATTCCATTGTGTAAATGTACCACAATTTCTGTATCCATTGTTCAGTTGAAGGACATCTAGGTTGTTTCCATATCCTGGCTATTACGAATAAAGCTGCTATGAACATAGTTGAGCAAATGTCCTTGTTGTATGGGGGAGCATCTTTCTGGTATAGTTGGGTCTTGAGGTAAAGCTGTTCCCAGTTTTCTGAGAAAGTTCCAGATTGATTTCCAAAGTGGTTGTACAAGTTTGCACTCCCAACGGTAATAGATAACTGTTCCCCTTTCTCCACATCCTTGCTAGTATGTGCTGTCACTTGAGTTTTTTATTTTAGCCATTCTGATAGGTGTAAGATGGAATCTCAAAGTTATTTTGATTTGCATTTCCCTAATGGCTAAAGACGTTGAACACTTCTTTAAGTGCTTCTCAGCCACTCTATATTCCACTGTTGAGAATTCTCTGTTTAGCTCTGTAGACTGTTTCTTAATTGGATTATTTGGTTTGATGATGCTTAGTTTCTTGAGTTCTTTATATGTTTTGGATATTAGTCCTCTGTCAGATGTGGTGTTGGTGAAGATCTTTTCCCAGTCTGTAGGCTACCATTTTGTTCTGTTGACAGTGTCCTTTGCTTTACAAAAGCCTTTCAGTTTCATGAAACCAAAACCATACAATGGAAAAAAGATAACATCTTCAACAAATGATGCTGGTCTAACTGGATGTCTACATGTAAAAAAAAAATGCAAAAAGATCCATATTTATCACCCTGCACAAAACTCAAGTCCAAATGGATTAAAGACCTCAACAAAAAACCAGACACACTAAATCTGTTAGAATAAAAAGTAGGGAAGAGACTTGAACTCATTGGCATAGGAGACAGCTTCCTGAAAACAACACCAAAATCTCAGACTCTAAGATCAACAACCAACTAGCTTCTAATGAAGTTTAAACCAGTCTGGAGGGAGCTGAGGAAAAGGTATACTGTTCACAGAGGATAGCCCCACCCACACCCACCATCAACATATGGACACCAGCCAATCTGAGCTCAGAAGTCTCGCAATTAAGACTTCCTCAGCCACGTCAGGGTGAGCAAGTCCTCAATAGTTCCTGCCCTGTGAACAAGTCTGGCAGAGATATTAGGGCCAGAAAGCTGAAGATGAGGATCCAACGTTATAAAGTGTATTGGGTGACTGGTCAGGCAGTAAACCGTCTTAAGTCAATTTGTACATTTTGGAAGCTGCTAACCCACACTCCTGGTTCACTCAGGAATTTAGGTTTTATTCCTTCTCAAGTCTCTGAGGGGCACTGAAGACAAGATAGTATAGTTTTACAACCAAGTTTAGTTGGTTAGGCGATAACATCGTTTTAGATCAAGATAAAAGAAGTTTAGCTACTACAGTTGAGATGGGGTAGATATTGAATTTCATTCGGAAATTTAGACCCAACAAGACAGGAAAGACACTTACTTCAAACTGGACAAATGCAGATGGCCAAGTCACTATGAATGTAACATATATAGAACTCTCATTATTCTCATGATTGTTACATGGTTCTCCCTGCTGTATGTAATTTGTTTTATACATGTGTAATAAAATAAATGTATATATAAAAAAAGACTCCCTCAGATGGCTCTGGGCTGTGTCAAGGTGACATAGACCTCTAATCTCAGTGACTCAAGGGACTAATGCAGGAAGACTGAGCTTTCTATTCCTATCTGTACAGCTCGCTGAGTCTCAAATGAAAAATAAAATTAAAAAAGGAAGGTGCAGAAAGCATAGGCTCAGATGCTATTACTGAAAGACAGAAAAGTCTCTGAGACATTAGGAAGGTCAAACACCTGCCTAGCATGTGGAAGCACGGGGGGCCAGGGAAGAACAGAGGAGCCCGTAGAAAGGAAACCATGTTTGGATGCTCAAATAGATAGAGGATCCTAAAAGACACCGGGAGGAAATACAAGTACAGCGTAATGGTGTTTAAGATGGCAGAGATCCTTCTACCCAGAGAGTGGGACAAAAAAAAAAAAAAAGGAGAGATGTTCAGGCATCACTTTGAACAACGGATAGAACTGGCGGCTTGGTAGGCAGTGGGAAAGGCAGGCTGACAGCATTTGCAGTCCTCCAAAAGCACATGTCTGATAGCTATTCTTATAAATTCCATTGGCTTTAGAGCCGTGCAGGAGACACACATCTAGGAGTCTCTATGAGAGAGTGCCAGAGAAAACCAACTGAGAAGGGAAGAGTGTGCTAAGCACTTCCCTCTAAACTGAGGTCGCAGCCTTACTAAAAAGAAAGGAAGTGAGCTAAACACCTGCAGTCTGCTGTCTCTGGTTCCTGGCTGCAGATGCAATGTGAGTGGCTGCCTCCCGCCTCCATCCATCCCCTGCAGCGATGGGCTGTGCAAAATAAACCCTCCTCAAGTTGATTTTGTTAGGGATTTTTTGCCAAAGCAAGAAGAAAAGCAACTAACATGGCGGCAGACAAAATTTAATGAGATTGGCCAGGTGTCCGGGAGATATAAGAGCTTTTTAGCACAGAAGGTCAAGCTTGGGATAACTCACTGGGCTGTAGAAAACAAGGGTTCGCTGAGAAAGTGGCTAAAACATTCCCGGAATGTGATACTAGAAAGAAAGAAACCAGAACGGGACAGTGATGAGAGCGGAGGAAAGCACTGTGCTGCATAGTGCCAAGGGGAGGGGACCCTTTCTTTAGCTGCAGTCCCCAGGCTCAGAGGGCATAATGCTTTTACTCCAGGCCTCACTTATGCACCAAAGGGTGAAAATATTTAACAGAAGCACTGCCCCAAAGCAGAAATTAACCCAGCTATGTGTAATGCTATCTCCTGTTGGGAGAAAACACCATGACCAAAAGATGCTTGAAGGAGAAAGGATCTATTTCATCTTACAGCTTGCAGTACACCATACACAGAATTCAGGGCAAGAAGTCAAGGCAGGAACCTGGAGGCGGAAACTGAAGCAGAGGCCACAGAGGAGTGCTGCTTACGGGTTCGTGCCCCACGGCTTGCTCAGCCTGCTTTCTTATGAAGCCCAGGACCACCTGCCCAGGGGTGACATTACTCACAGAGAGCTGGTCAATCCCATATCAATCATCCATCAGGAAGATGTGTCGCACACAGCCTTGCCCACAGGCCAATCTGGTGGGGGTATTTTTCTCAACTGAGGTTCCCTCTTCCCAAAAGATTCTACCCTGTGTCAGGTTAGCCAGCGCAAAGGCCTTGATTTTTCTTTCCTGTTCTGCTTTACTCCTCTTTAAATGATACCGCAATTACCACAGAGATTTTATGGCCCACACTCAGGTTGCCTCCTCGTGTCTGGAACATACTCTCCTGGGCTATAACAATCGTCAGTGATGCAGACCTACAGAAGGGGTTGCTTTGAATCTGATAAAAGTTGGGAAGATATATGGAAGGCACAGTTCTCCGCTTCCTCCTCAGAACACTCTAGAGCACCTCTGCTGGAAGGAAGGTCAGGCATCCATAGTTGTGGAGCTTTAAAATAATGGGCAACAGCTCCAAGAAAGAAAGGGGCAGTGGCTGTGAGATTACTTTAAAAACATGTTTCCATTGAATGCAGCTTGTTCATGCCTTATGAAAACTGAACAGGGTGTATCAAAACCTCTGTCGGTAGCTGAGATGAGAGAGGCTTGCCGTTCACATTCACTCTGTGAGTAATTCTTGTTCCCAAAGGTTTAAATAGAAATAGTTGGGGGCTACAGTGATAGCGCTCAGCATTTAAGAGTGCCCATTGCTCTTAGAGAGAACCCAAGTGCAGCTCTCAGCACCCATATCAGGCAGCTCATAACCAACTCACATGGCACATAGACACACACATGAAAAAAAAGATAATAATAATAATAATAATAATAATAATAATAATAATAATAAAATCTTCAAACAGAAATAATTCTCCTGATGCCTTTAATTAACAATAAGATTTAGAAGAAGAGGAAAAGGAGTACGGAGGCAGGAGGACACTTAGGGCTTTCTGAATAGCCAGCCTAGCTTGGGAGAATATGCTTGAATATACAGGCTCTTCTGCAGGCCTTCAGCAATCTATCTTCCCAGACAGTTGGCTATTGAGATTGTTTCCCCCTTCTCTCCCATCTAATCCGTTTACCTCCCTCTACTTTTTGGGTTTCATTTCTTTCCATCAGTAGCCATGGTAACAACCACTGATGAAACATAAGCCTAGCATCTCAAAGGCATCTTGAAGCCTGGCCTCTTGGCAGCATTTTTCGTGGGGCAAGACTGTGACCACGCAAACAAAGTAGCACCCTTCCTCCTCTTTCTCATTTATTTCCTACCGGCTTATTGTTAGCCACAGCCATTTGTGAAGCTTGGAGATGACTGTCTGATGCATTTATATTCATAAACTGGCAGATCAGTCTTTCAGTATTGCAGTGCACGCCTGCACTGGGACCTTTTGTATTAGCCTCCCCACTCCTTGTTAACCCTTACCTAAGCACTAAGCTTTAGCCACATGCACTTCGCCATAAGATTTCCTAGTCATTGTCTATCTTAATCAGATCTGATTCGTCAGACCATGCTGCTCCCTCTGGCTTGCCATCTCCACTAAATATTCTATGCGATTTCACCACAGTGGGACTCTTCTGATTTTCTTTCCTGGACTTTGAATATCAACAGACATGAGGGTGGCATCCTAAAGCAAGCTTGGTTCCATGTGTTCTACCTAAACACAGCCCTGATTAGATTCATGAATTTCTGAGCCACCCAGATGGAATATCTAATTATTCACTGCATGGTTTTAAATCAAAGGAGAATGTGAAACAACGAGCATCTGTCTGGAACACATTACTACGCAGACAGTGTGCGGGGATGGGTTCAGCATGGGCAGGTCATATGCATTTGAGGGTGTGAGTATAAACAGCACACACTTCTTAGCTTTATTGTATTTTCAATGACCCCATGTGTTGGCAATGATTCCTACTTAAAGTTACCAAAGTTGTGCTGCTTTCTAGCCTCAGATGCTAATCTATAATCTATAAACACACTTCATGGGAATCAGAATGCAAAACCATACTTCCTCTGTGGCTTCTTGATTTTTTTTTTCATTTTTTAGAAGCTTTTTTGTGTAGGGGTGCTCAGGGTCAAAGCCCGTTCCTTGTGCATGATAAACAGGTACTCTACCACTGAGCTTTCCCTCCAGCCCTAACCTCCGTTTTAACAAACTTTTGGTGGTGGCATTTTGTTTGAGACAAGGTCTCATTATGCATCCCAGACTAGCCTCCACCTCACAGTCTGCTCCCCTCAGCCTCCCAAGAGCTGGGATTGAAGACACTTGGTTTTATGGTTGCTAGTTTGCGGGTGCCTGTTGTGGGTGTCATTGAAGCTTTCATTCAGGATTTCACACATTCTTCAACCTCAGTGATACAGGTTTTAGACTTATTTTATAGGAACAGAACAGAAATTGAATCTCACAGAGACTAACTAGCTCACTTGTGGCAGCAAGGCAGGAGTGAGACCAAATCTTGTGACTCCTGCACTTGGGATTGTGTCAGTTACCTATAAATTCAGAAGCCTGTAAGTTGCATAAACATCTATGATATTTGATATGAGTGCTCCACCATGTTTCTTATCTCTGGAGAGACTTCTATATTGAGTCTTGGGTCCTTTCATCTCAATTTTTATTATCCATAATCATGTTGATTTTAAATGCCTTCCTACCTCAGTCACTTCAGCCTTTTGCCCAGACTCCTCCTCAGTTCCTACAAGCCTGCTTCCAATTCTTCAAGTGTACCACCTTGGAATTCACCAATCCTGGGTGGACCTCGGGCCAAAACAACACCATTTGGCAATGAATAAGGCCCAAAATGCATGTAGACCGTGTACTTGCAAAGCATGCTAATTAAACCACCTTTAATTTATAGTATTCCTGGGTGAGCCTTGCGTAGATCTCAACTTTGCTCCCTAGGGGACTCTTCAATCTCAATTCTAAACCTTTTCTCCTGAAGTGTCCAAAACAGCCCCTCATGCTTATCTAGAAAATAGGCCCACTTCCTGATGTGCTCGGAACAGTGGAGTCTTTTGCTATGAAACTTGCCACTTTCTATTCTTCCATTCCTGTCATTGCTCAATAAAGCGTAAGTATCTATAAGTGACTTCACAACATTGAGATGCTATCATTCTCTTTTGGAGGGAAAAAGCCACACTCATAAGAGCCTAGAAGACCCTACCCCAAGGGTATTCAAGTATTTAACAATTGGCAGGGAGACCAATTGGTAGGCAATGTCTTCTTCAGTAGTCATTCAGTAGCTCCCATTTGTTGCCCATGCTCCTGTAAGCAACCACGTACACCTGCTCTTGTGGTCACCCACTCACCTTTGATCCTGTAAGGAACCCTCTCCACCACTCCTGCAAGCAAACCAAATTAAACTCTTTGATCTGCCAAATTGGGCATCAGTAGAATCTGGGTTTTTTTTTTCAAGCCTATCATTGTTCTATCATCTATGCTACTTGAAAAATAGGTGCCCTTGGGTCAGTTATAGAACATCTGCATAATACTGTATTTGTAATCTTGTTAGTTTGAAAGAAAAAGAGATTTCTACCACCTTCCTCCTGACAAACCTGTTTTTCCTTTCTTTTCGCTAGCTGAAATTCCTTCAGAAACCCAAAAAAGCCTTTCATCAGCTAGCTCCTATCTGCTAGCCCGACTTCATCACCACCACCATCTCCTGGGGTACTCTACATTCAAATTACATTTTTCTAATGGGCCTCATAGATCAAGCCCCGGTATCTGCACAAGCTGGCATTCTGCTGAGGTGGTTTCGTTCCAAAGTACAAAGTACACTTTTGAGGCTGTGCTGAGTTATGATGGCATAAACTTCTCTGTCTTCTTTATCCTTTGGACAGCCAGACTCTTGAACAAACACTTATATAACCTACCTCGCTCTTGTGTGATTATTTGTGTCTTACAGCTGCTATAGTTTGGATGTTGAGCATCCTCCAGGATCCATGTTAAAGGCATGGCCCTCGGGGTGCACTGTTCAGAGGTGGTTGAACTTTTAAGAGACTTAGTGGAAACCTTTATGTCACTGAGAGTGTACCCTGAAAGTGCCCTCAGGACCCTCCTTTTTCCCTAAAAGTTCTTCTCCACAGCAATATGCTGTGTGCAGCAAGTCAAAGGTGGGAGGGTTAACCAATCATGGCCAGAACCACCAAAACTGTAAGACAAAAAAAAGAACCTTTTCTTTTTATAAGTTAGTTCAAGTGTTTCATTTTGGTTCAGGGAAACTGACTAAGGAATCATTGTCTGTTCTCCTGGATACTAAAATAATTGAAGACATCCTGTTGTGACTATTTTATTTTTGTTTCTCCAAACAATGTAAATGTATAACTCTGAATTAAACTGTTGACTGGATAAATAAATCTGTTTTTTCAGGTCAGTTTTTTACTTGGCACCAATTAGATGATCAAGGAACAGGATACCCTTTGCTTATGTCATTTGTCTTATCTACCAAATACATTTTTACATTTTTCTTTTTGAGTCAGGGTTTCTCTGTGTAGTCCTGGCTGTCCTGGAACTGTCTCTGTAGACCAGGCTGTACTCCAACTCATGGAGATCCACCTGCTTCTGCCTCCCAAGTGGTGGGATAAAAGGAATTTGCCACCACCACCTGGCTACCAAATAACTAATGTCACAAATTCAATAAAGTTTAACAATATGATGCCATAAGACTCAAATATATCTGAAATAGGAATTGTAACGCCTGTAACCAAGTTTGGAAAAAAGACACCTCAGATTTAGTAGATCCAAAATGAATACTGTACTTATACTGACAAGTTCGTGTTATAGTTATTGGTTTAGGTGCCTATGACAAAGATTTCAAAAATAATCAGTCCTCTGGTGGCTCCAAGTTCCACAGAAAGGGATTAAACTAACTGTGAACAGAAAATTTTTTAGAAATTCATATCTGTATTAAACACATGTAAAGTTCTCTTGTGATTATTCTTTAATCAATATAATATAAAATCTATTTGCATGCATTAGTTATTGTAAGTAATCTATACATGATATAAAATACACATAAGGAGGTATGTAAGTTTATGCAAAAAAAACCCCACCATTTTATAAAAGGAACTTGGGCATCTAGGAATTTCAGTATCCATGAGGTGCATAGAACCATGGAAGACTCTGTATGAACGAATCTGTGTGGATGATGGATTTGAAATGAACATTGTTGTTTAATTTCCCCTCGTTCATTATTAAAGTCACTTCTTCTCAAGAAAACCTAATCTTGGAGTTGAAGGGATGGCTCAGCAGTTGAGGGCTGAGTTCTTGCTGCTCTTCCAGAGGACCTGAGTTCAGTTCCCAACGCCCATGTCATGCAGCACACATCCATCTCCAAGAAATCCAACTGCCTCTCTGGCCCCCATGGGTACTACTATACTTACGTACATATGCCCACACATCAACACATAAGTAATAATAAATTAAATATTTTATTGAAATTTTTTCATCTAATTTAGTACTGTTTTTAGTTTAGTTTGATGACACTTGAAAATTCAACTTTTAAACTCTCAGAACATGAGTTTTTCTACATTTTTCCCATAGAAAGCCATTTGTTTCAACACATTTTGATGCAGAGCTATATCTTGTGCTTCTTGGCACACACCGTGTATCCTAGTATGCTGGTATAAACAGGGGCCTGGTGTCCATTTGGGGAACTGTTTGATCTATTTACATCCAGAAACAATGGTACTTACACTACTGTCAGAACTGCTTGGAAGGTGGAGAATATCTCTCAGGGAGCTGAATACCTAAGCTATGATTTTTCTAACTCCTCCAGTATCCCTTTCATGTATATTACTGTAATAATAAAATTTTTGTAAACCAGGAGAGCATCTCAGATATTATCATCTATGCTATCAGTCTCTCTTTTAACAAAGCTAGATAGTAACTTTTGATCGCACGTATTTGGAGAATATTAAGCTTCAATAACGTTGGAGATAAGTATTATTAGGCTATATTAATCCTTACAAGCTGGTGTCCTAGGCATTCAGAAGTGACTGTCACTTCTTCCTTCACTTATTAACTTTAAGTCAGAGTCTCTTTTCACAGCTGTTCTCTTTTCCATTTGTACATTCTGCCAAGTATTAATTATCTTTTCTAAAAAAAATTTGTAAAAGAATACTTTCTTGAAAATATGACATATAGGCAAACACGTTGCCTTAGTAATACAAAGTTGACATTGAAATTCTTCAACCATGCCTAAGCCAGAAGGAGGACAAACAAGGCCAAAGGAACTCTGAGAATGAAC